>NC_135953.1:132308244-132621578 GCF_053455715.1 Rhinoraja longicauda | reverse complement strand
CTATGGCCAAGCTGTGGCCGAAAACATTGCTTGTGTGTGGACTAAATAGGGAGCCAGGGATTATTTACTAGAGATCAGTCCCTATGATGTTTCAGACTGCACATCACATAATGAGAGGCATTGCCAGAACAAGACTATCATCACTCAACACTCAACACTGTCATTATCAACCAAACATATTCGCAAGATCATATTTCTAAGTTGATATATTCATTTTTTAAAGCTTTATGATGAAATGACTGAAGGTATTCAGATTTAGTTTGCAGGAGCAATTAGTATCAGGTACTAGCCAAAAGTAATGTTGTGGATTCTGAATCTGCATTGTGTTTCATTCGAGCATTGATTTAACCCATTAATTTATCTAAGCTGTTCCTTAACTAGCGATGTGATTGCCGGGCCACTCTGATAGATACATAGAGTCATAGAGTTGTGGAATCAGTTCCCAGAGGAGGGCAAAGATGGACACAAATAGCTGGAGTAACTCAGCGGGACAGGCAGCATCTCTGGAGAGAAGGAATGGGTAACGTTTCGGGTCGAGACCCTTCTTCAGGCCCAGAGGAGGCCAGTTGGACCATTGAGTCTGGGGCAGCTCTTCATGGAACAATCCACTCTGACCTAATCCTCATTAATACTTCATGTTTTCTCTATGATTAAAGAGCCCTGATGCAATTATGGGCAAGTTATGGGCAATTATTGCCTCGAAAATTGAAAATTATTGAGCAATATTGGCACGTTACTGTTTTAAAGCATTGTGATTAATAAATAGCATGCTATATTGTCTTTAAAAAACTCTTTAAAAATCCTCTATTGTTTCTGACAAATTTGAATGCTGTTGATCCTAAAGAAGAAGCAGAGACCGTTCCCTCCGTAACTCCCTGGTCCACTCGTCCCTTCCTACCCAAACCACCCCATCCCCGGGCACTTTCCCCTGTAACCACAGGAGATGCAACACCTGTCCCTTTACCTCCCCCCTCAACTCCATCCAAGGACCCAAACAGTCTTTCCAGGTGAGACAGAGGTTCACCTACACCTCCTCCAACCTCATCTATTGCATCCGTTGCTCTAGATGTCAACTTCTTTACATCGGCGAAACCAAACGCAGGCTCGGCGATCGCTTCGCTCAACACCTTCGCTCAGTCCGCGTTAACCAATCTGATCTCCCGGTGGCTGAGCACTTCAACTCCCCCTCCCATTCCCAGTCTGACCTTTCTGTCATGGGCCTCCTCCAGTGCCATAGTGAGTCCCACCGGAAATTGGAGGAACAGCACCTCATATTTCGCCTGGGCAGCTTGCAGCCCAATGGTATGAACATTGACTTCTCCAACTTTAGATAGTTCCTCTGTCCCTCTCTTCCCCTCCCCCTTCCCAGATCTCCCACTGTCTTCCAGTCTCCACCTATATCCTTCCTTTGTCCCGCCCCCTGACATCAGTCTGAAGAAGGGTCTCGACCCGAATCGTCACCCATTCCTTCCCACCTGAGATGCTGCCTGACCTGTTGAGTTACTCCAGCATTTTGTGAATAAATACCTTTTAGATTTGTACCAGCATCTGCAGTTATTCTCTTACACTAAAGAAGTAGCAGTTCAGGCAAATTATGAGTCAGGGTGAGAAGAGTAAGTAATCTGAGAAAGGTCAATCTGCATTCTGACAGGTAAAGTGTGGATTAATTAGGCCACCAAGGTTACAAGGCCATGGCTGAGTTGGCTTAACTAATAAATAAAGTTATTCAGCGATTTTTACCTTGCTCGGTGGCAAGTTACTGCATGAAATAAACATGAAATATGAAAAATTGGAACTTGAAATAAAAGTTGCAATGGTTTAGGAATAAGAGGATCGAAAGTTTGATAATGCAGCAAATTATTATCAGACACAACCCCGGTGGCACTTAGGATGTTATAACTAGAATCAAAGTTACTGGAGAATATTACCATCTGAAGATGATTCTGTATCTAGTTTTGGGGATCCCAGAATGAATAGAAAAACAGTGCAACAAATGTCTCCTGTTTGTAGTTCAGGCATTTGATTCTAGTTCATTCCAGGAAGAACAACGGAGCGATGGAGACTTGTATTCGGTGCTTAGAGGAATACGATCTCATTGAAAGATGTAAGATTCTGACAGCACCTTGGTGGGGCACGAGCCGAGAGGTTGTTTCCTTTGCCGGGAATATATGGAACCTTGAAGTATCGCATCAGAATTGGGCATTTAGACTTTAGGATGATGGAATTTTATTCAAAGGGTTGGGAATCTTTGGCAGGCTGTAGATTCTGAACTATTTCAAGGCTGAGATCAATAGATTCCAAGAGAATCAAAAGTTGAGGGAATCAGAGAGAAAATTTGAGCTATTATTGAAGATCAACCATGAATATCAAAAGGCAGCATTGGGTCAATAGACAATAGACAACAGACAATAGACAATAGACAATAGACAATAGGTGCAGGAGGAGGCCATTCGGCCCTTCGAGCCAGCACCGCCATTCAATGTGATCATGGCTGATCATTCTCAATCAGTACCCCGTTCCTGCCTTCTCCCCATACCCCCTGACTCTGCTATCCTTAAGAGCTCTATCTAGCTCTCTCTTGAATGCACTCAGAGAATTGGCCTCCACTGCCTTCTCAGGCAGAGAATTCCACAGATTCACAACTCTCTGACTGAAAAAGTTTTTCCTCATCTCAGTTCTAAATGGCCTACCCCTTATTCTTAAACTGTGGCCCCTTGTTCTGGACTCCCCCAACATTGGGAACATGTTTCCTGCCTCTAACGTGTCCAACCCCTTAATAATCTTATACGTTTCGGTAAGATCTCCTCTCATCCTTCTAAATTCCAGTGTATACAAGCCTAGTCGCTCCAGTCTATGGACAATGTGACCTACTTCTTTAGTCTTTAGACTTTAGAGATGCAACACGGACACAGACCCTTCAGCTCACTGAGTCCACACCTACCAGCGATCGATCGCATTAGTCTACCCGCTTTTGGCCCATATCTATCCAAAGCTTTCCTGTCCATGTACATGTGCGAATGTCTTTTAAATGTTGTTCCAATGCCTGCCTGAACAACCTCCTCTGGCAGCTTGTTCCATATACCCACCACCCACTGTGTGAAAAAGCTGTCCCCTCAGGTTCCTATCAAATCTTTCCCTCTCATCTTAAACCTAAGTCCTCTGGTTCTCAATTCTGGTTCTTAATTCACCGACTCTGAGTAAAAACCAAAATATGGCCTCACCAATGCAAATATTACATTTATTTTAATATAAAGGTTTATTACTGTAATTTTTGGCTCAAAAACATATTGAATTCTATATATTACTGAAGGGGAAATAAAGATTTTTTATTAGACATTTATTCTGCAGTAATTCATGGAATGCAGTATTCTGTACTCTATTTATTCTTTAAAAAGTGGTGATAGGTCTTTTTTATTAATCTTATCAGCCTTAAATAACCTTTGCAATTAGATTAGTCAAATTGGGTGCATTTTGGAAACAAAGATGATAGGGTCAAAGAACAAAGTGCAATTGCCCTATCCTCTAGCAGTCTTTTTTTAAACTCAAGACTGCAGTATCTGCAGTCTTTTTCATCTACAATTGTTTGTCTGTCTCTCCACAGTATGTACTGAATTACCAACTGTGCAGTTTGCTAATTTATGCTTATCTTTGGTTGATAGCATTATTTCTTTTCATTCATTATGCCTGCATTAATTTGCCGCATAATGTCGCCCTCAGACTTTAACAAAATGTTGCCTGGTATGTTGAAATCTTGTGTCGTAGGAAGGAACTGCAGATGCTGGTTTAAACCGAAGATAGACACAAAATGCTGGAGTAACTCAGCGGGACAGGCAGCATCTCTGGAGAGAAGGAATGGGTGACGTTTCAGGTCTCGACCCTTCTTCAGACTCAGAAGAAGGGTCTCGACCCGAAACATCACCCAATTCGTTCGATCCAGAGATGCTGCCTGTACCACTGAGTTACTCCAGCATTTTGTGTTAAAATCTTGCTTTCTCCATTGTGGTACCATTCAAATCTTCCTCATCTTATCCTGTCTGTTATTGGACCCCCCGTGCAGTCTTTTGTCACCATAGAAGACTCCCCTTTCCACATGCTAACTTGGCATCATCTTGTTCATTTAACTCTATCCTTGTTGCATTACACTAGCTCGGAGTAAAGCAATGCCTCAATATTAATTGTGTCTTTTGGTCACTCCTTACTCTTGTGATTCCCTCTTAATCCTGCAACACTGAGATCTCAGCACTCCTCCAGTTTGATTCATTGGTAAATCCTTGATAAATCCTTGATATTAGTTATTCCACCATTGCAGCCTGTGCCTTCTGCTGCCGAGAGGCTATGCTCTGCATTTATTTGGTAAAGGGTCTTCTTCTGCCTCGGAAACGTCCTTTTCTTGATAAGCCCTCTTTAATTTTTATTACCCCCGTAACAATGCGGAACTTAAGGGCTTCTACATGCAGATGGAAATGCTGAATATCCTCATACATGCAAGCGGTCTCCCAATGGTTTTCCGCCACTGGATTTTCTTCTTCGAAGTCACCGCGTGGAATCCTCACACACCAACTATCTGCTCAGGTTTCACGCAATCAAACTTTGTGCTGTCACTGAAGATTTTCTCAGTTGCATCTTACTGAGTTGCCTTTAGTTTAGTTTAGTTTAGTTTAGTTTAGAGATACAGCGCGGAAACAGGCCCTTCGGCCCACCGGGTCCGCGCCGACCAGCGATCCCCGCACATTAACACTATCCTACACACACTAGGGACAATTTTTACATTTACCAGGCCAATTAACCTACAAACCTGAACGTCTTTGGAGTGTGGGAGGAAACCGAAGATCTTGAAGAAAACCCATGCAGATCGCCAGGAGAACGTACAAACCCCGTAGTCAGGATCGAACCCGGGTCTCCGGCACTGCATTCGCTGTAAGGCAGCAACTCTACCACTGCGCCACCGTGACCGCCCTTATCAAAGACGCCCTTCTTTGTGCCACAATTAGTACAGAATATGGCATATATGCTTGCTGCCATAGCTCATGCTCATCATTCAGAACAACTGGGTTGCAATGTCTGAACTCTCTAGCAATGTACTAGTAAATATTGACTATTTCTATTTTCCCAATAATGCTCTAGTGAAAACTTTAACTAAAGTAAAATGTATCCAAAATATAACCATATCTTTAACATTAAAATTGATTATTATTTGGTCAGTGAAATCATTTATGCAATTTATGAACAATGGATAAAATATATATGTTTGTGATCATTTTTTATATAGTCGAACAAAGAGGAGGATATATTAATATACAGTATGTATATCCACAGGGATCCCTCCCCAGAAAACACTCCCAATAGTATCAACTGGGCAGCTGGTGGAGTTGCTTCCTCAGGTGCCAAGAGACCCATGTTCCATCCTGACCTTGGGGGCTGTCTGCGTGGAGTTTGCATGTTCTCCCTGTGACCACGTGGGTCTCCTTTGAATGATCAATTTTTCCTCTCACATCCCAAAGATGTGCGGGTTTGCAAGTTAATTGGTCTTGGAAATACCCCAAGTGTGTATGTAGAGAGTGGATGAGAAAGTTGGATAACATGGAAATCGTATTGAACGGGTGATCGATAATCTGTGTGACTGAGGGTCAGTGGTGTTTCCATTCTCTTTTCTGTGCGGCTATATAGAAAGATAATTTGCTTGGTTCCATTTCATCATTCATAGGGATGAACCCTTTCATGGCTGAATGTTTCCCAGTCCTCTGATCCATCCCCTGAGTTTGCAGGGAGATCACATTCAATTTCATCAATATTTTTTTTGGTATGAAATCACATAGCATATCTTTTTCCTCGTTTAGCCAATCTTTGTGAAGCTTAAATTCTATGAAAATTGACGATAGAAACATAGAAAGTAGGTGCAGGAGTAGGCCATTCGGCCCTTCAATATGATCATCCAAAATCAGTACCCCGTTCCTGCTTTCTCCCCATAATCCTTGATTCCGTTAGCCCTAAGAGCTATATCTTGATAATATACTTGATAGGTGGCTACAAATGTCCAGGTAAGAGGATGGATTTGAATTTTTTCAGGACTTCATCTATTCCTCAAGTAATTTTGGTGGAATTCCAAGGGATAGGAATTTCTTTGGGATCTTCCTGCAGAGCTGGATTTTGCCTGGGAAAACTTACCTCCATTTTAAACACAGTGTAACTTGTAGGGATATGCTAGAAATTCATGAATCGATATGATTATGATTTGATTAACTCGGCATCAGTGACGTGCATAATTGCATATGACAGACAACCTGGGTACGTACAATCTCTATCCTCCCGCAGCACTGACAACATTGCATAGTATTACTGAAAAGCAAATAAACATCACTTCATCCTTTTAGCATGAATTACAAAAAATAGTTTATTTCCACAGTTTAAGGACCAATATTCAAGATTCAAGATTCAAGATTCAAGATTCAAGATTCAAGATATCTTTATTTGTCATCCAAAAAACAAGTTTTTTGGACGAAATTTCGTCACCCACAGTCCAACAATAAGAGCAATAAAATAAGCAAATTACACAACCCCAACCAACACAAAACCCCCCAAAAAGAAACATCCATCACAGTCCTCCAGTCCCCTCCTCACTGTGATGGAAGGCCAGAATGTCTTTTCTCTTCCCCTGCCGTCTTCTCCATGATACACAATGTAAAAAAAAAAGGCACATGGATATGCAGGGAATGCAGGGATATGGGGTTATAGATCATATGAGATTAGATTGATTTGGTACCATGTCCGACACAGTCCTGTGTGGTACTTTTCTATGTCCTATGTCAATAGTCAATGGTCAATTTATTTGTCACATACACATAAATGTGCAGTGAAATTCTAACTCTGATATCAGCTAGGGTCTCTGCATAATAATTAGGAACATTAAATCACATGATGAAATTGTTACTTATTTCAAATCTAAAATTCTTCTCCATTGGGAATAAATCTTTATGTGGATTGTGGCAGTACTTGGACATATATATCACTAGGTTGAATAATGAATCCCATCTTCCGAAGCACAGGCCAAGAAACTGGAAGGTGCCTGTTTGGGGATGTTAACCTTATGTTCTTGTGTGTAACTGATAAGGACTTTTTAATCAGAAAAGTCCTTTCATTCAAATAGCCATCATCTGTTAAATCCAAGGCCCAGGTCAAGGAGTTATGGGGAAAAAAATGTCATGATGGTAGGGATTGAGAGGAAGGGCCAGGTGTTATAAGGATAGGAATTTGCAATGATCAAGTATCAGGGTCAGTGCAAGGGTATGAATGGGGCCAAGCAGTCAGTAATACAAAGTCAAAGTCTGAAGAAGGGTCTCGACCCGAAACGTCACCCATTCCTTCTCTCCAGAGATGCTGCCGGTCCCGCTGAGTTACTCCAGCATTTTGTGTCTATCTTCAGTATTACAAAGGAGCTTGGCGGTCAAGGAGTTAAGTTGTATAGTCGGTAAGGGTTTGGTGGTCTCGTGGGGAACAGTCGTTGTGGGTGACTGGCAAGTAATTGAGAAGGTTGAGGGTTAGGTATTGTTAGGTTGGAGAGGTCTATAGTGGAGGGGATCATGGGTGCAATGGTATGGGATGTTTGTGCAGCATTCAGTGCACCAGTGAGGCTCACATAGATAGTAGCAGGAGAGTTATTGTCTGATAGCTTGTCAGGTACGTTAGCCATTTTGTGGTGGGTCTTCATTACCTGGTTATCCCATTAAACACATGATGATCTAAGGATTCCATATATCAATGACAATTGTCCAGATGATGTCCACTCTTGCTTTGCAGTTCATTTGATCCCACTGGGTGCATCTGTATATTGATGTTTCAGAAGGTATTTATTCACAAAATGCTGGAGTAACTCAGCAGGTCAGGCAGCATCTTCTTCAGTCTGAAAAAGAGTCTCGACTCGAAATGTCACCCATTCCTTCTCTCCCGAGATGCTGCCTGACCTGCTGAGTTACTCCAGCATTTTGTGAATAAATACCTTTGATTTGTACTAGCATCTGCAATTATTTTCTTACACTACTTGATGTTTCAGAAGATCACGAGGGAAATTAGGTGATGCCAGTGCATGCCCCTAATCTTTTATTACATGTTATTTTTCATTGATGTTGAATCAGGTAGCATTGTGTAGCAAAAGTATTGTGCTTTGGAATCCAATGGCTCAGCAGCTGAGTTTTAAGATAGTGTCACAATTACGTTGAGCCACCAAATCAAGGTTTGCTCAAACAAAAGCAAAATGCCGCAGATGGTGATAATTTGAAGTAAAAGCATCGAGCTTTGGAAATATTTAACAGGTCAGGCAGCATCCATGGAGTGTGGGATACGGCCAATGTTTCCAAGTAATTGAAAATTGTTCAATACTTTGATGAACATACTTTAAAAATCAGAACTGCCTAACAACGATTTTTATTGGCCTGGTGATAGAAGATTGTGACACGCAGACAATAATGTGAGACCATTAAATGGTGAAATGATATTTATGTACATTGGTTGAATAATCCAAATCACAGAATAATCCAAATCACAGAGCTGCCTTTCATGTGTAAATGTCTTTATTAATCCTGAAAATGTCAAAAGCCGTGTGCCATCATTATAAAAATATGTCAAATATCCTGAAGATCCCAGAACTGTGGATTGTTCAGTAAGAGGGTAGCACACCACTCTGACCTCTAAAGTAACTACATTACATCATTGCCATCAATGAGCTCCCCATCAACTCATTCTGGTGATATAAATAAAGTCTGGTGCCTGCCTTACTGAGGAATAAATTATACCAGTGCAGTAATGTCAACAAAGCCTTCTCTAATGTGCCTGCCAAAATACTTAGTAAAGTTTTGTGATTCCTCAAATAAGACAGCAGTGTAATTGTTTGCAGTGCCTGAAGTAAATTAATTAATAAATCTCTCTCTGTTTTTCCCACATTCCTTTTGTAAAAACATTTACGCGTCTGGATGGTTCAGAAACCAATACTAAACATTCATGCCAAAGTGTGGCATGACGTGTATGGACCACTGATAAGAATGCCCATTAAAGATCAGGCATGTTAATAGAAGGACAACTCTGGCTGAATTCGTGGCCCCTCATCTATGAAGTATTTGAGCATTTGCTGACATTTTGATTTGGTGATCTTTCTGTGCATGTGGGCTAATGGTTAAGAAGATAATGTACTTTCATCATTAAATTAACATGCAAGCCACACAGACTTTTTCTTGCTTACAAGCACAGATTGTTTTTCTTAATCAATGACCTGCCTTTGTTACCTAAATTCCACATGTTCATCCCAGGATATGCATTTGCTGCTCTTCTGGAGCTGAACTCATTATTTCCATCTTCGAGATCCGTTTCAATCTATTATTAGTGTCTCCTTCCTTTCCTGTCACTGCTGTAGTACAAGTAAGGCCCGTTGTGAACAATAAAGGCTCGGCTTCCCTTGAAAGATTGTATTATAAATGTCCTCATGGCTGAAACAATGTGGATAAACATCTCCAGAGGCATCCTGTGAAGGATTATTGTCTAAAATGCACTCACCTTGTTTGAGTTCCTCCAATCTGAAGTACGGGTGTCAGGGGTTATGGGGAGAAGGCTGGAGAACGGGATTGAGAGGGAAAGATAGATTAATCATGATCAAATGGAGGAGTAGACTTGAAGAGTAGCCGAATTACCTAATTCTGCACCGAGAACTTATGAACTCTAAAACTGAGGTGAGAAGAAGCTTTTTCACCCAGAGAGTTGTGAATTTGTGGAATTCTCTGCCACAGAAGGCAGTGGAGGCTAATTCACTGGATGAATTTAAAAGAGAGTTAGATAGAGCTCTAGGGGCTAGTGGAATCAAGGGATATGGGGAGAAGGCAGGCACAGGTTACTGATTGTGGATGATCAGCCATGATCACAATGAATGGTGGTGCTGGCTCGAAGGGCCAAATGGCCTCCTCCTGCACCTATTTTCTATGTTTCTATGTTTCTATGTAAGTCATTGAATTTGTAGTGAACTCACTCAAGAATTGAGTACACAAAAGTATATCAGCAATGAGGATATGATGGTAAAGAATCACAGGCATAACATAACATGTGCCAATGTTATTGAGGATGTCTAGTGACTACATGACTGCATTGGTCTGGTGAGTCTGTGAAGCCCACAAATAACCATGGCAAGTGTGAGGTTCAAGAGCCAAGAGTGTTTTATTGTCAAGTGTCCTGGACCACAACAATGAAATTCTTACTTTGTGGCAGCAGATACGTCAACATAGTACTCAGTTACCACCATAATAAACAACAAAAAGAAGTTCAATATATTTGTTCAAAACTAACAAACAACATGGTGCCAAGAAAGAAACAAAGTCCCTAGTGCAATCAAGGCAATTTGTGGTTCGGAGTTTAGTTGGAGTTGCAGACTTGTATACAAACAAGGAAACAGCTCTGCAATTTTTAGATTCATAGAGCTACACAGCATGGAAACAACCCATTTGGCCCAACTTGTCTACACCAGCTAAGTTGTCTGGGCTGGTCCCATTTGCCTGGATTTTGGCCCCATATCTTTCTAAATCTTTCCTATCCATATATCTGTCCAAATGTCTAGAAAATAGTCATCATATTACAATGGCACAGTGGCACACCGGTAGAGTTGCTGCCTTACAGTGCCATGGATGTGGTTTTGATCCTGACCACGGGTGCTGTCTGTATGGAGTTTGTACGTTCTTCTCGTGACGGCGTGGGTTTTCCCCGGGTGCTTCAGTTTCCTCCCATGCTCCAAAGACGTACAGGTTTGTAAGTTAATTGGCTTCGGTAAAAATTGTGGATCATCTCTGATGTGTAGGATTGTGCTGGTGTGCGGAGATTGCTGGTCGGCACGGACTCGGTGTGCCATGGCCTGCTTCCGTGCTGTATCTCTAAACACTAAAATACCTACAGCTCTCATTTCCTCTGGCAGCCTGTTCCAGGTTCAGACTACCCTCTGAGTGATAAGGTTGCACCTGAGATCTCTTTTAAACCTCGCCCCATCTCAACTTAAGGCTTTGCCCTGCAGTTTTAGAATCTTCTTCTCTGGGCAAAAGACTGTGAGCATTCACTTTATCCAAGCCCACATGATTTTGTAAACTTTTATCATGTCACCCCTCAGCCTTACATGCTCCAAAAAAAATGTCCCAGCTTATCCAGCCTCTCCCAAGAACCCAAGAATGCAAGTCCAGGTAACATCCTGGTGAATCTTTTCTGAACTCTTCCCATCCTTCCTGTAGTTGGGAATGAAAAGGGTGAACATAAAGGGGAGCTCTAGCAACTGTACAAAATAGACAATAGACATTAGGCGCAGGAGTAGGCCATTCGGCCCTTCGAGCCAGCACCACCATTCAATGTGATCATGGCTGATCATTCACAATCAGTACCTCGTTCCTGCCTTCTCCCCATACCCCCTGACTCCGCTATCCTTAAGAGCTCTATCTAGCTCTCTCTTGAATGCATTCAGAAACTTGACCTCCACTGCCTTCTGAGGCAGTGAATTCCACAGATTTACAACTCTGACTGAAAAAGTTTTTCCTCATCTCCATTCTAAATGGCCTACCCCTTATTCTTAAACTGTGGCCCCTGGTTCTGGACTCCCTCAACATTGGGAACATGTTTCCTGCCTCTAACGTGTCCAACCCCTTGATAATCTTATATGTTTCGATAAGATCCTCTCTCATCCTTCTAAATTCCAGTGTATACAAGCCTAGCCGCTCCAGTCTTTCAACATACGACAGTCCCGCCATTCCAGGAATTAACCTAGTGAACCTACGCTGCATGCCCTCAATAGCAAGAATATCCTTCCACAAATTTGGAGACCAAAACTGCACACAGTACTCCAGGTACGGTCTCACTAGGGCCCTGTACAACTGCACACAGTACTCCAGGTACTCCAGGTGCGGTCTCACTAGGGCCCTATACAGATGATACTCACAGACTCCTTATGTTGCAAATCTCAGTAAGTATGACAAAGCATAGGAGCCCTTTTATTCACACATCAAATGGATGCAGATGTTATATCTGGCAGAACATGGCTGAAGTAGAAAGATGTTTAAAGGAATGGAAGATGATGATCCCGTCTATAGAAATTGGGTCAGATACTTATGTAATGTTGCCCAAACTTACCTGTACACCAAGGGCAGCTGATATTCCATTTAACAATCCAATTAAAAGGCTGCAACCTCATTTCAAGCTTCACCATTGGAGATTGTGGTAAGTTATAAACACGGAGCCTGCGCTCAGCAGTCAGGAGGGATGAGCGGTGATTATACAGTTGTGGCCGCATTGGAATGCAAGTGTGTTCTTGGATTCTCAGCTACCAGGTAAGTTTGTGTATGGACTAACTGTTGAGCAGATCTGGCCCAGGTTACTAAGCACCCTAGATCTAACTTCTGAATAGCCATGCAGCTTTGGAAAAGCCCTCGGAAAATGTAACAAAACATCACTAGGCACTGAACATTAGTATAAACATGGTATATAGATCAATGGTAGGAACAATAGTGGGATCCCCAATACCGTGTGGTTCGCGTGAGCATAGTAATGACAAAAAAAGTGGCTCCAGTGGTAGTCCGTGCCATGGGAATCATTCAGTTGGGTCAGTTCAGAGCAGCAAGCGTACAAATTAGATACAAAATGCAGGAGTAACAGGCAACATCTCATCTCTGGAGAAAAGGAATGGGTGACATTTCAATAGACAATAGACAATAGGTGCAGGAGTAGGCCATTCAGCCCTTCGAGCCAGCACCGCCATTCAATGCGATCATGGCTGATCACTCTCAATCAGTACCCCGTTCCTGCCTTCTCCCCATACCCCCTCACTCCGCTATCCTTAAGAGCTCTATCCAGCTCTCTCTTGAAAGCATCCAACGAACTGGCCTCCACTGCCTTCTGAGGCAGAGAATTCCACACCTTCACCACTCTCTGACTGAAAAAGTTCTTCGGGTCAGAACCTTTCTTCAGTCATAGAGTCAGAGAATCATGCAGCGTGGAAACAGGCCCTTCAGCCCAATTTTCCCACACTGACCAATATGTCCCATCTGCACTAGTCCCACCTGCCTGCATTTGACCCATATCCCTCTAAACCTGTCCTATCCATGGGGTACCTGTCTAAATATTTTTTAAACGTCCTACACATTTTGTCTGCTGCATTGTGAATGCTTCTCAAGGTATCTTTCCTACACAAGTGTAAGAATTAAGTACAGAGAGCTTCTGCGAAAAGGGCAATAAAGAGTAGTGTCAACAAAACAAAGTAATGACAAGCAGTATCTCAATGGAAGGGAAACAGTTGCATAAAGGGAGGTGCATACAACACTGAGGAGGGTGAACAATACAAAGTGTACATTTTGAACAGCATAGCATCCCAGGTAATAAAAAAAATAGAAGGAGCAATTTCAAAATCAAAGATTTACAATCATCCATTTATTATGAATATTGACATAGCCACTGGCTGTTCCATCAAGATCAGAAGTTTAGTACAATTCCATGAGCAAGGAGACCGTTAAAATATTCTAGCAAGATCCAAAGAATTTGTGGATAAATGAAATGTCCTAGTGCTCCATAATTAACAAAAGACAAAACTATTAATTAAACAGATTGACAGTGCAAACAAACCAACTCTGCTTGAGAGAGATTGGGTGAAAGACTTGAGAATGGATTGGGAAAAGCAGTGTGAAAACATAAACACCACACTTACAGAGGCTTCTGGAAAAATATTTTTTAACCAAAAATAAACTTCGTTCAGAATAAAAGACTTCTGACATTTTCAACATTTATACATTAATGAAATATCTGGAGAAGGGAGGGGGGGGAGGAGGGAGGGAGGTGGAGAGGGTGAGGGGGGGAGGGGGGAGAGGGGAGGGGGGAAGGGGGGAGGAGAGGGTGCTGCACCAATGCAGGAGAGGTTTGGGCACAACGGGTCCACTTGGTCTTGGTCTCGTATATATATATATAAATCAATGCCGACCCATTTTATTGTATATCCAGGCCTGCACCTTTTTCAATGGAAGCTCAGGATGGAGAATTGCTCAACAAAAAAGAATGATGCCAAGTATTTGTGTAAGTGCCATGAAGTACCGGTGGTTTTTGTTTTCTGCAAACACTGACTCGGCTTCTGAATGTTCCCAGCATTTTCTGTTTGTATCATCGCTTGGATCACCGTACTTTGGAGAATGTATGAAGAGCAATGAATCACCATTTCACAGACCATTTCACTGTCCCCAGCTTCGCATGGGGGAAGAGGAAAGGTCAGTTTGCAAGGAAGCATTCAAGGAAAAATAGGATGGCAGTTCAATTAAAAAAACACATTGAAACCTCGACTTGCTGCCTTTCTTCTAATTATAGAACGGCTCCAGACTTTACGACCAGGACACACTCCTGTGGAAATGCTAACTCACAGACTCGGGGTGTGGATTGGTCAGCCCAATTTGGAACGTTAAGTGGTGGAAAAAGCATTTCAAACAGACTAAACATCATGACACAAACGGCACGGCGATGAGGCTCAATCTGCTCTCCACTGTTTATGCATTCAGACCTCCCAGCAGGCTGGAGATAAGAAGTTAGGATAGAAAGTTCCAGAAGCATTCTGAGAAGAATCCACAAATAAACTGCAGGCACCTTGTCTGAGCTTTTCATTTCTAATGCATATCCAGATGAACGCTCTGCAATATGCTTCATTAGGGATCAGGAAACCGGTAAACAACTCGTTTTACGTTTATCTTATTTCTTCTTTTATTTCGGTTGTCAAAATTTGCCCGTCAAATCCTTGCCCTGACATTATAGACAATAGACAATAGGTGCAGGAGGAGGCCTTTCGGCCCTTCGAGCCAGCACCGCCATTCAATGTGATCATGGCTGATCATTCTCAATCAGTATCCCGTTCCTGCCTTCTCCCCATACCCCCTGACTCCGCTATCCTTAAGAGCTCTATCTAGCTCTCTCTTGAATGCATTCAGAGAATTGGCCTCCACTGCCTTTTGAGGCAGAGAATTCCACAGATTCACAACTCTCTGACTGAAAAAGTATTTCCTCATCTCAGTTCTAAATGGCCTACCCCTTATTCTTAAACTGCGGCCCCTGGTTCTGGACTCCCCCAACATTGGGAACATGTTTCCTCCCTCTAACGTGTCCAACCCCTTAATAATCTTGTACGTTTCGATAAGATCTCCTCTCATCCTTCTAAATTCCAGTGTATACAAGCCTAGTCTCTCCAGTCTTTCAACATACGACAGTCCCGCCATTCCGGGAATTAACCTAGTAAACCTACGCTGCAGGCCCTCAATAGCTAGAATTGAACATTCTCTCCTCTCCACTTTATTTTCCCACTCTCAGGGTTCAATCTTATTTCAGTGGTGATATCCATCTTTGTATATCCCCATCATTTATCCCACAGGACCCTTCACTGCTGTTCTACACACAACAATTTCACCAAATACATTGACATTGCAAACTTTGGTTGAAACCTGGCACACCTGCATCCTAGCAGCACTTTGCTATATTCCAAAGCTTGCCTACTAAATTAATTTTTCAAAGGAACCCTGCTTATTTTGTGCCGTGTATCGACAATAGCGGTTTGGACCCTTACCTTTTTCCTCCAGCACCTTTGTTTCCTCTGAACTTTGTTCAGCGCTTTTGCCCCTATTTTATAATCTTCAAAGGAAGCATGCAGGTACAGCAGGCAGTGAAGAAAGCCAATGGAATGTTGGCCTTCATAACAAGAGGACTTGAGTATAGGAGCAAAGAGGTCCTTCTGCAGTTGTACAGGGCCCTAGTGAGACCGCACCTGGAGTACTGTGTACTTTGAGGAAGGATATTCTAGCTATTGAGGGCATGCAGCGTAGGTTTACTAGGTTAATTCCCGGAATGGCGGGACTGTCGTATGTTGAAAGACTGGAGCGGCTAGGCTTGTATACACTGGAATTTAGAAGGATGAGAGGGGATCTTATCGAAACATATAAGATTATTAAGGGGTTGGACACGTTAGAGGCAGGAAACATGTCCCCAATGTTGGGGGAGTTCAGAAACAGGGACCACAGTTTAAAAATAAGGGGTAGGCCATTTAGAACGGAGATGAGGAAAAACTTTTTCAGTCAGAGAGTTGTAAATCTGTGGAATTCACTGCCTCAGAAGGCAGTGGAGGCCAATTCTCTGAATGCATTCAAGAGAGAGCTAGATAGAGCTCTTAAGGATAGCGGAGTCAGGGGGTATGGGGAGAAGGCAGGAACGAGGTACTGATTGAGAATGATCAGCCATGATCACATTGAATGGTGGTGCTGGTTTGAAGGGCCGAATGGCCTCCTCCTGCACCTATTGTCTATTGTCTATTGTCTATTTTCTCCCTGAGGTAACACGTTCATTTCCACCCCATGAAGCTGCACCAATCCTTCCTCCAATCTCCATCTCAGCTTTCCTGTGATCCAGCTAAAGGTCTCCCAACATATACACACTCCTTTTTACCTACCTGCCTTATCATCAGCCAAGGCACACAATTTCCATGGCCTTCTTCACTCAAGGGAACATACCTGTCTAGTCTGTCTATATCCACCATTTACTACTGCGATCACCTTACACACTTTCAACTCCACTTCCTTTTGCAGGCGGATAGAGGAACTTGGGGCAGTCAATGGAAGTGTCTTGAGAGCAGTCAGTGTTACGGTCGAAGAGGTGCTGAAGGTGCTATTGCGTATGAAGGTAGATAAATCTCCATGGTCCGATTGGGTATATCTGAGGACATTGTGGGAAACTAGAGTGGAAATTACGGGAGCCCTAGTTGAAATTTACGAGTCGTCTTTAAATACAGGAGAGGTGCCGGAAGACTGGGGGGTGGAAAATGTTGTGCCTGTTTTCAAGAAGGGCTGCAGGGAAAATGCTGGGAACCATAGGCCAGTGAGCTTAACATCTGTAGTTGGAGAGTTACTAGAGAGTATTCTGAGGGTTAGGATATACGGACATATAGACGGAAAAGGGCTGATTAGAGACAGTCAGCACAGTTTAGTACCTGGACTGTCGTGTCTCACAAATCTGATTGAGTGTTTTGAAGATGTGACCAAAAAGGTCGATGAGGGCAGAGCTGTTGATGTTGTGTACATGGATTTCAGCAAGGCGTTCCACAAGGTTCCGCATAGTAGGCTGCTCTGGAAGATTAGATCGCATGGGATGCAGGGAGAGATAGTGGAATGGATGGAAAATTGGCTTCATGGAGGGAAGCTGAGGGTGATGGTGGAAGGTTGCTTCTCGGACTGGAGGCCTGTGACTAGATGTGCCTCAGGATTCGGTGCTGGGCCCGTTAATGTTTGTCATCGATATCAATGATAGGAATGAGAACATACATGGCAAGATTAGCAAGTGTGCTGATGATATAAAAGTGGGTGGTTTTGCAGATAGTGAAGATGGTTATGAAAAATTTGCAGCTGAATCTTGATCAATTGGCCAGGAGGGCTGAGAAATGTTGGATGGAATTTAATATGGAGAAATGTGAGGTTTTGTATTTTGGGAAGTCTTAACATTGGCAGGACCTACACAGTGAATGGTAGGGCTCTGGGGAGTGTTGTGGAGCATGCATATAAAAATATATTACAAATAAGTGATGTTGATATGTGCATTGAACAGCATTAGATACTGCTGGGCATTTCCATATGTAAGGATGCTATCCCCAAAGAGGACAGAAATCTAATTAGGAGTCCCATGGGAACAGTTTAGTGGGCACCTACTTGCATTTACCAATCACACTTAAAATTACTTTGCTTAGGCCGTTTCCATGATAGAATTTGTATCCCCTGACTTCCTCACCTATATTGACATTGTAGGTACTTTCCTCTCCTCAGTAACTATCTCCCTCCTTTGCAACGTTGCTACCATTGGATCTTTTCCACAACCCATAATGGATCCTTCTAACAAACCAACTTCAGCCGCCCCCAGTATCCTTAAACAAGTCAATATCTGAATCAGTGCACTCAATTCTCTCAGCTTTCTTTCAATCTATACAGTTGGGCTTCCACCCCACCACACCACACCACAGGACCACTTCTAACCAAAGTCACGATTTATGTCCACAGTGACCAGGAATTTCTGGATTATCACACTGTTCCTTTGAATGTCACTAAAACGGTTCTGCCAAGAAATTCGTTCCACGTCTGTACCACTGAACCAAACTACACGATCAATTCAAAGCATTGTGCTCCACCTCCGACTTCCATGCATTGAATTACAGAATCAAAGTGCAGGCTTTTGAGCCAATAGTCCTACCTCGTAATACTGCCAGGAGATGAATCTGTGGGCAACATCCATCCATCTCACTGTTATTGAGGAACCTTGATTTTCACAAGTTAGATTTTGTGTTTCCTTCATCGCAATTGTAGTTACATTTCAGAACCACATCAATGGCTGTTAACTAGTTTAAAGATATCACAAGACTGTGAACGAAGCTACTTAAATGGAAGAGGTTTTTTTCTTTATGTTTATGCTGAGGGAACCCAGCTTAATGCCTTCAGTAACTCCTCGGATGTTTCCATAGAACTTGGACTGTCAGACTGATCTCCTGATTTTCAGTCTTGACTGAACACAGGTTCTGCAATTTAAGCATTAAAACAACTCCATCTGAAGAAGGGTCTCGACCCGAAACGTCACCCATACCTTCTCCCCCGAGATGCTGCATGACCCGCTGAGTTACTCCAGCATTGCGTGTTTACCTTCCATCTTGCACTATTTGACTTTAAGGCAAACTCCCAATCGCAGGCCCACATCGCAGAAAGCTTTCAGCTTCCAAATTTTAACCAGTTTGCATTTAGAAGGATGAGAGGAGATCTTATCGAAACGTATAAGATTATTAAGGGGTTGGACACGTTAGAGGCAGGAAACATGTTCCCAATGTTGGGGGAGTCCAGAACAAGGGGCCACAGTTTAAGAATAAGGGGTAGGCCATTTAGAACGGAGATGAGGAAAAACTTTTTCAGTCAGAGAGTTGTGAATCTGTGGAATTCTCTGCCTCAGAAGGCAGTGGAGGCCAATTCTCTGAATGCATTCAAGAGAGAGCTGGATAGAGCTCTTAAGGATAGCGGAGTCAGGGGGTATGGGGAGAAGGCAGGAACGGGGTACTGATTGAGAATGATCAGCCATGATCACATTGAATGCCGGTGCTGGCTCAAAGGGCCGAATGGCCTCCTCCTGCACCTATTGTCTATTGTCTATTGTCTCTGATAATTTTCGGACATGATCATTCTAATTCTCTCCTTCTCCATAAGTGACTCATGACTCATACAAATCTCGATAGTCCTTTAACAAATATACCTTATTGACCTATATTCCCATATCATAAATCTTTATCACCCTCTCTCACCTTGAACTACCCCATCCATCCTTCATTCAATGCTGCAAACTTATCATTGACCATCCCTCGCGACATTTTCTCTCCAACTTGAAACTTGTTGCATTTTTTATATTTCCAGCATTTTCAGTTTTTACTTTATATGTATCAAACTTGTTAACTTCCCTGTTTTGCATCCTTCTCCGCAGGGATTTTTGCCGGGATATACAGTACATAAATGTCTTCAACGGTTCAATGGTTCAATGGCATTTTATTCGCACACTTACTGAGGTAGAGTGAAATTCTTTTTTTTTTTTTCAGTGAGAGTAGTACCATAAGTATAAATTCAGTACATCTATAGGAATAGTATACCAAGGCAGTGGATGAAAAAGTGGGATGACATAGAACTAGTGTGAACGGACGATCGATGGTTGGCGTGGACTCAGTCAGATAAAGGGCCTATTCCTATGCTGTATCTCTACAATAAACTAAACTAAACTGCATTTTTTTTTTATAAGCCGATGAATGATTTCTTGTTTGATTGATTGATTGAAGGAAAGATACAGATGGAAACAGGCCCTTCATCCACACCGACCATTGACCCTTTCACATCAGTTCTACGTTGTCCCAGATTCCCCTCTTTACACATTAGGGGCAATTTGACAGAGGGCCAATTAACTGCAAACCTGCATGAGTTTGGGATTTGGGAGGAAACTGGAGCTACCGGAAGAAACACACGCGTTCACAGGGGGAACATGCAAACACCACACAGACAGCACCAGAAGTCAGGATCATAACTGGGGTCTCTGGCAGTGTGAGGCAGCAGCGCCACTATCTAATCCACTGTGTTGCCCTATGCTCTTTCCATCAAGATTGAAGGCCATGGCAGCGTAGATAGAACGTGTTTATTTCTCAAAATGCTGGAGTAACTCAGTAGGTCAGGCAGCATCTCGGGAGAGAAGGAATGGGCGACGTTTCGGGTCGAGACCCTTCTTCAGTCTGAAGAAGGGTCTCGACCCTAAACGTCGCTCATTCCTTCTCTCCTGAGATGCTGCCTGACCTGCTGAGTTGCTCCAGCATTTTGTGAAATAAATACCGTCGATTTGTACCAGCATCTGCAGTTATTTTCTTACACTAGATAGAACAAGTGCTCAGGAACAAGAAAGGGGACCTCAAATGACACTTTATTGCCTTTCTCAAGAAACATTGATTTTAGATTTTAGATTTTAGATTTAGCGATACCGTGTGGAAACAGACCCTTCTGCCCGTCGCGTTCACGCCGACCAGCGATCACCCCCATACAGAGGCGTTGTAAATTGTCCCGAACACATTAAGGACAATTTACAATTTTAACAAAGCCAATTATCCTCCTAGCCTGCACATATATTGAGCGTGGGAAGAAAGCAGAACATCCAGAGAAAACTCACGTGGCCACAGGGAGAACGTACAAACTCCGTACAGACAGCACCCGTAGTCAGCATCGAAACCGGGTCTCTGGTGCTGTAAGGCAGCAACTCTACCGCTGCACCACTGTGCTGCCCTGCTAGTTCTGCACATTCTTGATCCACTCTTGCCATAGCTTAACCCATTGATCTGCAAGTTAAAAATTCTCGATGAATGAATTACACATGAATGTATGGGACCAAATATCCGAATTTATTATCAAGGCAAAATTTGAAAGCATAGTGAACCGTTTGAAGGATAACTGGCTAGGAAGATACTTGGCTGCTAAAATTTAACTCTGGAGTGGGTTACATTTTATTCATCAAATTCAATTTTCTGGAAAGAATAAGAAACATGTGTGTTGGACATACTGCCTAAAAGAGAGATCTTGCACATACAGTATGTGCATCGTTTGTTGGAAGTGGCAGGGCAGAATGAGAAAGTGTTTAATCAGACACATAGAATCCAGAATTTACAAATAGAGGCATTGAGAACTAAGGTGCCTTGATATAATGCACTTTTCACTCTTCATGCAAGTCACACGATGTTGGAAATGGACTCTTGCATGCTTCTTAGTATTTCTGGCATGCTGTCAGGCAGACCAGAAAATGTGCCACGATAGATCCACATTTGCCATCCCATCTAAAGTCCTATCTGTGTTCTGCAGGGCATGCCCGATATGTGTCCTCGAAGCCTGTGGCCTAACTATAGCCAGCAAACTCTACATAAAACAGGCGCTTCTAGTCTAATATAAGAAGATAACTGCAGATGCTGGTACAAATTGAAGGTTTTTATTCACAAAATGCTGGAGTAACTCAGCAGGTCAGGCAGCATCTCGGGAGAGAAGGAATGGGTGACGTTTCGGGTCGAGACCCTTCTTCAGACTTCTAGTGTTTTCTGTTCAAACCTTGTCGAGCCAACACCTGAGCGGAGGCTTTGTGGTGCTAGGTATGTTGCAATGTTTCCCTCATTATTCACCTCCTTCTATTTCTCACCTTCCTCACCCTGCCCTCTGTAAACTGATGCGGGTGGGGATAGGATTTGATGGGTTATTGAATGGAAGTAAATCCCGACATTCTACGCTGGTCTGTTAGTGAATCATTGCAAAGGAGGAAGCTCTTTTAGTAGTGAGGGAAGTGTATGTTAAAACTCCCGCGGAGGCTGGCACGTCTTCTGTACTAGTCACGTCCTCAGTTTGTGATCCACTGGAGGGTAAGGAAGGATCGGAAGGGTCCTCTCCTGTACTTTGGGGTTGACAATCTTTTCCTGGAAGGAAAAGACCAATGGTTTTGATGTAAGCATGAGGTGTGTGAGTTGCTCAGAAGACATGTGTCCTGGAGTGTCCCAGTTATCAGGCAACTGAACCGATCCTATCAACAGCTAGAGAACAGTCCTGAGCTACTATCTACTTCATTGGAGATCCTCGGACTATCTTCAATTGGATATTACTCGACTTTATCTTGCACTAAATGTTATTCACTTTAACATGTATATGTGCTCACTGTGGATGGCTCAACTGTAATCATGAAAAGTCATTCCACTAACTGGTTAGCAAGCAACAAAAACTTATTACTGTACCTCAGTACATGCCACACTAAACTAAACTAAACTAACTGAGGAAGTGTATGTGTGTGTGTGTGTGTATGTGTATGTGTGTGTGTGTGTGTGTGTGTGTGTGTGTGTGTGTGAGTGTGTTTGTGTGTGTGTGTGTGTGTGAGTGTGTGTGTGTGAGTGTGTGTGTGTGAGTGTGTGAGTGTGTGTGTGTGTGTGTGTGTATGTGTGAGTGTGTGTGTGTGAGTGTGTGTGTGTGTGTGTGTGTGTGTGAGTGTGAGTGTGTGAGTGTGTTTGTGTGCGTGTTTGTCTGCGTGTGTGTTTGTGAGTGTGTCTGTGAGTATGCATGCTCGTGTGTAAATTGATGTTGAGGTGTGAGCGTGTGCACAGTGTCTAAGGAAGCATTTGTGAGGTACAGTTCTTAGTGTCATAACTCGAACGACCTACCGAATGAGGTCAGGGATTTTCTTCCAGCACTGTTTCCCAGGAGCGGGCTGAATCATTGGATGAAGCAATCTCTGCGGTCAATTCCTGCCTCCACTGTGGCATTTCTGCTTTGAAGGCTCTTCTTGCAGCGCTTCTTGCAGAGAAGATGTCTCCTCCACTCCAGCACATGCGCAAGGATATGCAGTTCCGTAGAGCAAGGGGCATGCTCCATCCCATCCACATCCTCCCTGACTGCCATTTCAGCAGAGAACAGCAACCCACGCATTCCAGAGGTGCATTTGGCCAAGTGGAGAGTCAGCTTCTGTATTGGAAGCCTTGGCTTCAGTTATCACTGGAAGAGGTTGGCAGACACGTCGTATTGAACCGCCAATAGTTTTGAACAAAACGTCCATCTGGCATACTCAAAATTGACACGTGCATTATTTTGAGGATCGCGCTGAAAATCTGCATTCATGAGTGGCACGGTGGCGCAGCGGTAGAGTTGCTGCCTTACGGCGCTTGCAGCGCCGGAGACCCGGGTTCGATCCCGACTACGGGCGCCATCTGTACGGAGTTTGTACATTCCCCCCGTGATCGCGTGGGTTTTCTCCGAGATCTTCGGTTTTCTCCCACACTCCAAAGTCGTACAGGTACAGTATGTAGGTAAGTTGGCTTGGTAAATGTAAAACTTGTCCCTAGTGTGTGTAGGATGGTGTTAATGTGCAGGGATCGCTGGTCGGCGCGGACCCGGTGGGCCGAAGCGCCTGTTTCCACGCTGTAGCTCTAAACTGAACTAAACTAAACTAAACTAAGCCTGTCCAGTCAGAATGAAGCCAAATGCAAATTGGAGGAATTGCACATCATTATATTATGCTTGGTCAGCTTACAACCCAGCAGTATGAATTTTGATTTTTCAAATTCAAGTAACCCTTGCATCCCCCACTTTTTTCATCATTCTCCCACCCTAGTCGTCGTACTAGTTTCACTGTCGACCTGCTGTTTCATAGTTTGTATTTACTCGTTATCACCTTTCCCGCAGCCAACAATGGACTGTTGTGGGCTCCACCTTTCCTTGATCATCTTTACTGGCTTTGATCTGTCTTTTTGCATACCTTTCATTAATTTGTTCCGTGTACATTTTCCTCTCTCTCTCTCTCGGCTCCCTCTCCCCTGACTCTTTGTCTCGACCTAAAATGTCACCTATTCCTTCTCCCCAGAGATGCTGCCTGACCCGCTGAGTTACTCCCACTTTGTGTTTCTACCTTTGGTGCAAACTAGCATCTGCAATTTCTTCCTATGCTGGATTCAACAAGTGCAGGTCTAGTGTGCAAAAATAGTTTAGGAGAGATTTGATTTTTTTTTTAATAACGCACCTCCCGTAACAGAAAGCACTGTAGAAACAAACTGTAGCGGCACGGTGGCGCAACGGTAGAGTTGCTGCCTTACAGCGAATGCAGCGCCGGAGACTCAGGTTCGATCCTGACTACGGGTGCTGTACTGTAAGGAGTTTGTACGTTCTCCCCGTGACCTGCGTGGGTTTTCTCCGAGATCTTCGGTTTCCTCCCACACTCCAAAGACGTACAGGTATGTAGGTTAATTGACTGGGTAAATGTAAAAATTGTCCCTAGTGTGTGTAGGATAGTGTTAATGTGCAGGGATCGCTGGGCGGCGCGGACTTGGTGGGCCGAAGGGCCTGTTTCCACGCTGTATCTGAAATATGAAAATAATAATATAGTGTAGATCTGAAGAATCTTCTTACAGGGAGAATTCAACAGGATCATCATGGGACCTTTTATAGACAATAGACAATAGGTGCAGGAGTAGGCCATTCGGCCCTTCGAGCCAGCACCACCATTCAATGTGATCATGGGTGATCATTCTCAATCAGTACCCCGTTCCTACCTTCTCTCCATACCCCCTGACTCCGCTACCCTTAAGAGCTCTATCCAGCTCTCTCTTGAATGCATTCAGAGAATTGGCCTCCACTGCCTTCTGAGGCAGAGATTTCCACAGATTCACAACTCTCTGACTGAAAATGTGTTTACTCATCTCCGTTCTAAATGGCCTACCCCTTATTCTTAAACTTTTCTAAGTGTCTTAGTTACAAACACAGGAATGGTATTGACAAAAACATTGCCTTCTCTCAGTTGTGAAGTGCATTTTCAGAGAATTGGGAGAAAGAAACCTTTCCTATACCTCACAAGACGACTTTAAGCTAATTGTTTATTTTCACTCCTTTCCTTTTTAATTGGCATGACTTTCCAAAGGGTAAAGTTTTGGTCTGCGTCAATTGACAGATGCATACGCTGGCACATCATCACAAACAATGACGCCAGTCTTTCAACCACTGCATGCTCAAGACAAACAAATAATACAATCGCCCAAATCTGTTTCTCATCACCATAGTAACACGAAGCCAGAAACAACCAAAATATCGCAGCCCTGTTGCAATGCAAAGAGAGAATGGGTCAATATTCTGTGACAGCAAGATAACAACGTGTTATAGAGTTTCCAGTTAACTTATCTATAAACAAGATGCAAATACTGCATGGTAGGGTTCAGCCACACCACCACCATTATTCTGAAGAAGGGTTCCGACCCCAAATGTCACCTCTTTACGTTCTCCAGAGATACTGCTTCACCCGCTGAGTTGCTCCAGCACTTTGTGTCCATTTCAGCATTGTTCTACAATTAATCTTGCTTCCTGTGGTAAGCATGTTTTAAATTGAGGAAAATTGAACACCATGGTGCATCAATCTAAGGCACTTCATGGTTATAACCATATATAGCCATATAACAATTACAGCACGGAAACAGGCCCGTTCGGCCCTACCAGTCCATGCCGACCACTTTCTCTGACCTAGTCTCATCTACCTGCTCTCAGACCATAACCGTCCAATCCCCTCCCATCCATATACCTATCCAATTTACTCTTAAATAATAAAATCGAACCTGCCTCCACCACTTCCACCGGAAGCTCATTCCATACAGCCACCACCCTCTGAGTGAAGAAGTTACCCCTCATGTTACCCCTAAACTTTTGTCCCTTAATTCTGAAGTTATGTCCCCTTGTTGGAATCTTCCCAAGATAGGAGCACAATTAGGCCATCAAGTCTATGTTGCCATTCAATCATGGCTGATCGATCTTTCCCTCTCAACCCCATTCTCCTGCCTTCTCCCCACAACCTCTGACACCCGTTTCCTAAATATTGAAAATATAATTCCAACATTCACCCAGAGCTTTTGCAGATTTTTGTGCACGATGAAATGAAGGGGTATAGAGAATGGCCAATGGCACAAATCAGTATTGATTGCTGATTTGACACAAGTCCTTACATTTTAGCCGACCTCTGAGCTAAACCTAGTTAAATGAAATGAAGGTCAAGCAAACCCACGCCCCACATCAGTGCTGGGTAATGGCATAGTTATTCCTCGCAAGGTCATGACTGGATTATTCTTTCTGCTTATTATGTGATGTACTATACTTACACTTTTGTACTGAAGTGCCTATATTTAGTAAGATTTTAACTATGTAAAAAAAGAATTTCACTGTATCTAGGTCCATGTGATAATAAACTACCATTGAACCATTGAAGGCATGGTCTGGGTGAGAAATAGCAACATCGATCCTTGTATCGGCGAGTTCTGCCTTAACACCTCCGCTCAGTCTGGCTTAACCTACCTGATCTCCCGGTTGCTCAGCACTTTAACTCCCCTTCCCACTCCCAATCTCACCTTTCTGTCCTGGGCCTCCTCCATTGTCAGGGTGAGGCCCAGCGCAAATTGGAGGAACAGCACCTCATATTTCGCTTGGGTAGCTTACACTCCAGCGGTATGAACATTAACTTCTCTAACTTCAAATAGCCCTTGCTTTCCCTCTCTCCCCATCCCCTCCCCCTTTCCAGTTCTCCCACCAGTCTTACTGTCTCCGACTACAATCTATCTCCGTCCCGCCCAATCCCCTGACTTCAGTCTGAAGAAGGGTCTCGACCCGAAACATCACCCATTCCTTCTCTCCAGAGATGCCGTCTGACCCGCTGAGTTACTCTAGCATTTTGTGTCCACCACAGGAAGCAAAGGATTGGAAATAATTCTCTGGGTATCTTTCTGAACTGCGGTCCGCCTGACTTCTGAGCATCTTTCTGGAGAGACTCAAGCCAATGCAAAATGTTTCTCCTTTGCATCCACCCTCACACGGTCTTTAAAAAGCTGACCATTTAGTTTAGTTTAGAGATACAGCACTGAAACAAACCCTTTGGCTCACCGAGTCCGCCCCAACAAGCAGTCCCCGCACATCAACACAAGCCTACAATCAATGGGGACAATTTACAGTTATACCAAGTATACAATTAACCTACAAACTTGTACGTCTTTGGAGCGTGGGAGGAAATCAAAGATCCCGGAGAAAACTCATGCGGTCACGGGGAGAAAGTACAAACTCCGTACAGACAGCCCCCATAGTCACGATCGGACCCACATCTCTGGCCTGCAAACACTGTAAGGTAGCAACTCTACCACTGCGCCACCGTGCAGCTTTTCGTATGTCTGGACATTTCCTCAAACTATCTCAGTGCAGGGAATAGTTAAACAAAGCACTACCATTTCTTACAGCTGTAATGTGCACCTCTCTTTAAAGAAATGCAGCTTCCTTATACGTGATCCTTGGTTTCGCTGTTGATGTCTGTAGCTAGCACAGTTTGTGCATGGCTGCACATTCAAAAATGTTTTGCAGCAGCCAACACCAATTTAACCTGTTACCTGCAGCACAATGCTGGATATGGGTTAATAGTAGATTGTGATACCTGCCTCCATTTTCAAGGGATTGCCCATTAAAGGGCCTGTCCCAGTTACGCGATCTTTAAGGCGACTGTCAAAGTCGTAGCAGATCGCCGAAATTTTCTTTTACCCTACGGACAATGACCACGACAATGCCGAGTCAGGTCGATACAAGTTACTTTTTTTGTGAAACTAGCACCTGGCTAAGAGATTACACCGTCTTCGGAAACATCGCGAAATTCCCACGCTTACCTGACCGTCAAACTGTCGCCTCCAATCTACCTGTCAAATGTCCTGACGGTAAATAAATTGGTTAAACAAAACTATCTTCTGGTATCTTCAAATGGCTTTTCTTAATTTAATATTACGTGCTTCTAAATGCATCTGCGACAACCTAGCAAACCTGGGGACAGCATGCGACAGACAGCGCCCGCAATAAGCTACGATACCTGGCGACAAGCCAGCTGTCGCCGAGAAATTTCTAGCAGGTACATTTTTCCGTGTCGCGCCGAGATCCGCTACGATTCATTGAAGACTCCTCACGATCATGCCCGCGACACCCCGGCAAACGTTCGGCGACAGCCTAGTCGCCGGCAGTCGCCTTAAAATCGCCTAAGTGGGACAGGCCCTAACAACTGGGGGCTTGGAGATCATATCTCATACATTTCGTTGCTGCCTATTCAGGTTCAGTGGCTTCTCTGGATGAGGTGTGTAGGAAAATAATTGCAAATGCTGGTACAAATCGAAGGTATCACGAAATGCTGGAGTAACTCAGTGGGTCAGGCAGCATCTCTGGAGAGAAGGAATGGGTGACGTTTTGGTTCGAGACCCTTCTTCAGACTGATGTCAGGGGGGGCGGGACAAAGAAAGAATATAGGTGGAGACAGGAAGACAGTGGGAGATCTGGGAAGGGGGAGGGGAAGAGAGGGACAGAGAAACTATCTAAAGTTGGAGAAGTCAATGTTCGTACCGTTGGGCTGTAAGCTGCCCAAACGAAATATGAGGTGCTGTTTCTCCAATTTGCGGTGGGCCTCACTATGGCACTGGAGGAGGCCCATGATAGAAAGGTCAGACTGGGAGTGGGAGAGGGAGTTGAAGTGCTCAGCCACCGGGAGATCAGGTTGGTTAAGGCGGACAGAGCGAAGGTGTTGAGCCTGCATTTGGTCTCGCCAATGTAGAGCTGTTGACAACTGGAACAGCGGATACAATAGATGAGGTTGAAGGAGGTGCAGCTGAACCTCTGCCTCACCTGGAAAGACTGTTTGGGTCCATGGATGGAGTCGAGACGGGAGGTAAAGGGACAGGTGTTGCATTTCCTGTGGTTGCAGGGGAAAGTGCCTGGGGAGAAACATAGAAACATAGAAACATAGAAAATAGGTGCAGGAGTAGGCCATTCGGCCCTTCGAGCCTGCACCGCCATTCAATATGATCATGGCTGATCATCCAGCTCAGTAACCTGTACCTGCCTTCTCTCCATACCCCCTGATCCCTTTAGCCACAAGGGCCACATCTAACTCCCTCTTAATTATAGCCAATGAACTGGCCTCAACTACCTTCTGTGGCAGAGAATTCCACAGACTCACCACTCTCTGTGTGAAGAAATGTTTTCTCATCTCGGTCCTAAAAGACTTCCCCCTTATCCTTAAGCTGTGACCCCTGGTTCTGGAGGGTGGTTTGGATAGGATAGGACGAGTGGACCAGGGAGTTACGGAGGGAACGGTCTCTGCGGAAAGCAGAAAGGGGAGGGGATGGGAAGATGTGGCCAGTAGTGGGATCCCAGTGGAGGTGACGGAAATGTTAGACGATAATGTGTTGGATACGCTGGCTGATGGGGTGGAAGGTGAGGACAAGGGGGACTCTGGCCTTGTAACGAATGGGGAGAGGGGGAGCAAGAGCAGAGCTGCGGGATATAGAGGAGGCCCTAGTGAGAGCGTCATCCAGAATGGAAGAGGGGAAGCCCCCGTTTCCTAACGAATGAGGACATCTCTAATGCCCTAGTGTGAAACACCTCACCCTGGGCGCAGATGCGGCGTAGACAGAGGAATTGGAAGTAGGGGATAGACTATTTGCAGGAGACAGGGTGGGAAGAAGTGTAGTCCAGATAGCTGTGGGAGTCAGTGGGTTTATAGTAGATGTCGGTCACTAGTCTGTCTCCTGTGATGGAGATGGTGAGATCCAGAAACGGTAGGGAGATGACAGAGATGGTCCAAGTATACTTAAGAGCAGGATGGAAATTAGTGGTGGATAGATAATTCGTTTATCTTGGTATCATGTTTGGCACTACATTGTAGGCCTTTTGGCTCCTCTGCTGTTTTTTTCTATGTTTTATGTTCTATGTTCTTTCTGTACTGTTTTCACTCTTTGGTCTTATTCATTTGCTGTCTCTGTTTCTCACCTTTTGTCTTTAGACCCTCACTTTCTTGAGCTCATCCCCTTATTCCTCTAATTACTCGCAAGCTGCTTTTAATCCTCGACTGTTATTTGCTGGTTTGCTTCCTCGGGATTTTAATTTATATCAGCTCGCCCACTTGCCACTTTATTGCAATTTGATACCTGTTCCTATGAAGTGTTTTTGTATGTAAGAGGGAACTGCAGATGCTGGTTTACACCGAAGACAGACACAAATCACCTCCCGTCTGGACTACTGCAACAGCCTCCTCTATGGCGCACCCTCAAAAATCATCAATAAACTTCAATACATTCAAAACTCCGCTGCCCGTCTACTCACACACACCTCGATCCGTGACCATATCACCCCCGTCCTTTATAAACTCCACTGGCTCCCCATCCCCCAGAGAATCCAGTATAAAATCCTCCTCATAACCTACAAAGCCCTCCATAACCTGGCCCCATCCTACCTGACCGACCTCCTCCACAGGCACACTCCCACCTGCACCCTCCGCTCTGCCGCTGCCAATCTCCTATCTCCCCACATCCGGACCAAACTCAGATCCTGGGGGGACCAGGGCTTTCTCCATCGCTGCTCCCACCCTATGGAACTCACTACCCCAAACCGTTAGAGACTCCTCCACACTCACCACATTCAAAACATCGCTGAAGTCTCACCTGTTCAGTACTGCCTTCAACCACTGAAGGTCACCTCACCACTCTGTCTCCTTTCTCTGTTCATTTATTTATTTATTTATTTATCTATTTATTCATTTCCCCTATGTTCTCAAAATCTCTGTAAAGCGTCTTTGAGTATATGAAAAGCGCTATATAAATAAAATGCATTATTATTATTATTATTAAAATGCTGGAGTAATTCAGCGGGTCAGGCGGCATCTCTGGAGAAAAGGAATTGGTGACATTTCGGGTCGAGACCATTCATCAGTCTGATGAAGTGTCTCAATGCGAAAGGTTACTTATTCCGTTTCTCCAGAGATACTGCCTGACCCACTGAATTACAGAGATACTGCCTGACCCACTGAATTACAGAGATACTGCCTGACCCACTGAATTACAAGTGATTTTGTATGTTTTACTGCAGTTGACGTACATTATAGGTACAAGTTCTATCGATAACTTTAAAAAAAAGAGAACTGTCTCTATTTTAGGCATTACTGAATCTGTTACCAGAAAGATTTTTGTCCAATTTCACAATTTCTTTGGTATATCGATAAGATGTTAGCACTGCCTATAGCACCTGTTACGACATTAAAAGAGGGCAAAATGCAATTTTTAAGAAGACAGATTTTTACAGTTGAAAGAGTCTTGACCCCCTCACTCCCAACTTTGCTGGCTGTGAAGGCCCTTTGGAGGCATGGCTCCGCACTGTACCATCAGAGAGTCTGTTGCTGTTCAGACCATGCGGCTGGACTCCCAGATGTGGAGGACTACCCAATTCCTCCATATTGGGTGGAGGAGATGGAGGAATTGGCTAACCCTCCATATCTGCATCCTTCTGCATGCTGTATAAGAAAATAACTGCAGATGCTGGTACAAATCGATTTATTCACAAAATGCTGGAGTAACTCAGCAGGTCAGGCAGCATCTCGGGAGAGAAGGAATGGGTGACGTTTCGGGTCGAGACCCTTCTTCAGACTGAAGGGTCTGAAGAAGGGTCTCGACCCGAAACGTCACCCATTCCTTCTCTCCGGAGATGCTGCCTGACCTGCTGAGTTACTGCAGCATTTTGTGAATAAATCCTTCTGCATGCTGACAGGTGGGTACAGGTGTGTAAAGATTCCAAACAGCGAGACCTAGAAGCCACGATAAGGCCCATCTTTGGCAAAGGAGAATGTTAATCAGGAACACGGGAATATTGACCTGAGCTTCCTTGACTGTGGATAGGTGTAATAAGATCCCCAGGGCCAGTGGCAGTCTGCTCCTTCTGATTGAAAGAGTCACCAAATGTAGTTTCCTCAAATTCATTGTGGGAAAGATGTAGCAGTGCGGATGCTTGAGTGATGAAGGCTGCTGTGCGTTGCTCGGTTACTTGTTATTTCCTCTTGCTTCTCAAGTCAAGTCAAGTGAAGTTTAGTGTCACATGCACAGGTAGGGTCAGGTACAGGTGCGGTGGAAAGCTCGCTTGCAGTAACATCACAGGTGCAGACAACACACAGAACACAATTATATGTTATGCAAGAGAGTAAAAAGAATAAAACAACTGTGTAAGGCGTAAGTGCAAAAACACCATAGAAACAAGTCTATAGTCGTGCAAGAACTGATCTATAATGTTCCATTGCTCTGGTAGGATTCATATTGTACAGATCATCTCATGAACCTGATAGTTGTAGGAAAGCAGCTGTAATTGAGGTTGGTGGAGTGGGACTTCAGTCTTCTATTTCAATAGACAATAGGTGCAGGAGGAGGCCATTCGGCCCTTCGAGCCAGCACCGCCATTCAATGTGATCATGGCTGATCATTCTCAATCAGTACCCCGTTCCTGCCTTCTCCCCATACCCCCTGACTCCGCTATCCTTAAGAGCTCTATCCAGCTCTCTCTTGAATGCATTCTTCTGATACTGAAACAGAAAGTGAAACAGTTTAATCAACTTCTCCACAAAACAACTTGCCAACTAACTACTTTTTGCCAATTGTCAGAATGAAAGCGTTCATCAGTGCACATTATGGTTTTAGTAAGTGCTTGATTGAATACAGTAGAGAGTGCAGCACCATGCTTGAACAGCCTACGTCCAGTAGAAAGCCTGAACAAGGGCCGGGACTCCCCCTACATTGACTCCCCTATATTTTCTGAAATGACTTATCTGCAAAAAAAGGGAGGCTATAATCTGTCTGATCCTCATTCATTCTTGTCCCTTTGTTCTTGTTAGGCACTTAGAATCTGACAAAAAAACAAAGACAAATAGTCAATGGGAATTAGAGGAATAAATATGCCAGGAGATTGCAGACAGCTGCAAGACTAATAGGGTTGTCATAGCAGCAGATTTTAACTTTCTCAATATGGACTGGGACTGCCATAGTGCGAGGGATTAAGATGGGGTGGAATTTGTCAAATGTGCTCAGAAAAGGTTTCTCAGACAACATGTAGAAGGCCTAACAAGGGAGAGGGAAAAGCTTGATTTACTATTAGGGAACGGAGTAGGGCAAGTGACTGAAGAGTTAGTGGGTGAGCCATTTGTGACCAGCGACCACTGTTCTATTCGCTTTAAAATAGTTATGAATAGGAACAGGGTAGGCACATAAGTTAGAATGTGGCAAGGTAAAACGTTGATGGTATTAGACAAGAACTTGCTAAAGTTGATGGCCGCAGGTTGCTTGTGGGCAAAGAGGCTTCAGGAAATTGGGATGCTTTTCAAAGTGCGATAGTAGGAGTTATCATATCATATCATATATATACAGCCGGAAACAGGCCTTTTCGGCCCACCAAGTCCGTGCCGCCCAGTGATCCCCGTACATTAACACTATCCTACACCCACTAGGGACAATTTTTACATTTACCCAGCCAATTAACCTACATACCTGTACGTCTTTGGAGAGTGGGAGGAAACCGAAGATCTCGGAGAAAACCCACGCAGGTCACGGGGAGAACGTACAAACTCCTTACAGTGCAGCACCCGTAGTGAGGATCGAACCTGAGTCTCCGGCGCTGCATTCGCTGTAAGACAGCAACTCTACCGCTGCGCTACCGCAGTTCGAGGTATGCTTGTTGCTGTTAGAGTGAGGGCAAGGCAGGGAGGAGTAAGCAATCATGGACGACAAGAGAAATTGAGGCTGTGGTCAGAATAAAGCAGGAGACAAGGTCCAGGTATAGGCAGCTGAGATTAAGTGTATCCCTGGAGGAGTACAGGGGATTGAGAAGCATATTTAATAAGGAAATCAGGGGGGGGGGGGGCAAAAAGGGGCAGAGGATAACTCTGACAGATAAGATTGAGAATCCATAGACATTTTATAACTACATTAAGGGGAAGTAGTTAACTAGAGAGAGCAGGGTCCCTCAGAAGCCAAAGTGGTCATCTGTGTGTGGAACCACAGGAGATGTAAAGCTCCTCAATTCATTTTCCTCCTCTGTTTTTTCCACAGAGAAAGACAGAAAGACTCGAAGAACTTGGAACAATTAATAGGGATGTTTTGAGGACAATCTGTATTATAGTCGAGGTGACGCTGGATGTCCTAAGGTCATAAGTAATAGGAGTAAAATTAGGCCATTCTACTCCACATTGCCTACTCCACCATTCAATCATGGCTGTTCTATCTCTCCCTCCAAACCCCATTCTCCTGCCTTCTCCCCTTTAACCCCTGACACCCGCACTAATCAAGAATCTATCTATCTCTGCCTTAAAAATATCCATTGACTTGGTCTCCTAGGACCTATGGCCGATGAAGGTGGATACATTTCGCAGGCCATATCAGATATATCCTATGTAGGAAGGAATTGCAGATGCTGGTTTACACTGAAGATAGACACAGATATATCCTGTGCGACATTGTGGGAAATTAAAGAAGAAATTGCAGGAGGCCTGGATGAGATATATGAATCATCATTAGACGTGGGTGAAGTACTGGAGGAGTGGCATGGTGGCGCAGCGGTTCAATTCTGACTATTCTGGGTTCAATTCTGACTACGGGCGCCGTCTGTACGGAGTTTGTACGTTCTCCCCGTGACCTGCGTGGGTTTTCTCCGAGACCTTTGGTTTCCTCCCACGCTCCAAAGACGTACAGGTATGTAGGTTAATTGAGTGGGTAAAATGTAAAAATTGTCCCTAGTGTAGGTAGGATAGTGTTAATGTGCGGGGATCGCTGGGTGGCGCGGACTCGGTGGGCCGAAGGGCCTGTTTCCGCACTGTATCTCTAAATCTAAATCTAGAGTTGCTGCCTTACAGCGCCAGAGACCTGGGTTCAATTCTGACTACGGGTGCGGTCTGTACGGAGTTTGTACGTTCTCCCCGTAACCTGCATGGGTTTTCTCCAAGATCTTCGGTTTCCTCCCACACTCCAAAGAGGTACAGATTTGTAGGTTAATTAGCTTGGTATAAATGTTAAAAAAATTGTCCTTAGAGTATGTAGTGTAGTGTTAGTGCGCGGGGATCGTGGTCAGTGCGGACTCGGTCGGCCGAAAGGCCTGTTTACCGCTGTATTTCTAAACTAAACTAAACTAAACTAAAAGACGGGAGGTGGCTAATATTCCTTTATTTAAGAAGCGCTAAAAAAAGAATCTTGGGAACTATGCACCAGTAAGCCTAACTTCTGTGATAGGAAAGTTGCTCAAGAAGATTCTGAGGGATAAGATACGCATGCATTTGGTTAAACTGGGGTTGATTAGCAATATTCAGCATGATTTTGTACGTGGAAAATTGTGTCTGATAAATTTGATTGAGTATTTTTGAAGAAATAACCAACAAGTTTGATGAGGACAGGGCTGTAGTCATATTCTACATGGACTTCAGTCAGGACTTTGATAAAGTTCCCCATTGTCAGCTTCTCTACAAGGTTAGATCGCATGGGATGCAAAGAGACGTAGCCGACTGGACACAGAATGGGCTTCATGGTAGGAAGCAGAGGATGGTGGAGGAAGGTTGTTTTTTGGACTGGAAGCCTGTAACTAGTGGTGTGCCCCAGAGACTGGTGCTTGGCCCATTGATATTTGCAGTTTATATCAAGGATTTAGATGAGAATGTGCAAGAGGTAAGTTTGCAGACAACATTAAAATAGGTGGACAGTGAAGATGGTTGTCAAGAATTAGAGCGGAATCAGCTGCACAAGTGGACAGAGGAATGATTAATGGAGTTTCATTCAGGTAAATTTGAAGTGATGCATTTTGGGAAGTCAAACCAGGGCAGGACCTTGACAGTGAACAGTAGGTCTTTGGGGAATGTTGTAGAGTAGAGGGATTAAGGAGTATAAGTACAAAGTTCTGTCTGAGTGGTTTTGTAGGTAGATAGAGCGGTGAAGAAGGCATTAGGCATGTTAGCCATCAATCAAGAAAATTATTAAAGATGCTGGGAAATCCCACTTTTTCTGGACGTTGCTGAGGCCACATTTGGATGATTGTGTTCAGTTTTGGCTACCTTGTCATAAGTAAGATGCCATTAAGCAGGAAAGAGTGCAGAGAAGATTTAGAAGGATGTTGCTTGGACTCAAGGGACTGATTGTTGGGGGAAATTGGTCGGCTAGGACTTTATTCCTTGGAGAACAGGACATTGAGTGGTTGATCTTATAGTGGTGTTATAAGATATTATGGCAGTAGCATGACAGGTTTTCAGTACACGCTGTTGTCAGTGTGGGTCTTCTTTATTTTACAAAAGTACACTGCACATACTTGTACATATTCATGAGGCTGATAAGATAATGAAAATATCACATGGCACAAATCACACCACTCTGGTACTCAGTTCTTAAAGTTACAGTTACCATTATAAACACTATTATATACACTACACTGCTCTCCCCTTAGAAAATAAAATAACTTGTAAATTAGTCAAACAAGAATCATTTATAAATTTAATCTGACGACTGGTTCATGCACACTTTCTGATCTCCTGAGTGGTTTAAGGGGAGTGTCAATTTGTGGTTCTGAATGAGAGTCAGTTTGTGGCTCTGAATGAGAGTCAAGCTCACGATCATTTCAATAGTCAATAGTCAATAGTCGTTTATTTGTCACATACACATAAATGTGTAGTGAAATGAAACAAAACCCGCAGTTCAACAATAAGACCAATAAGAATAATCAATAAAAATACAATAACACATACAATCATAAACTAACACCAAACAAAAAGAAACATCCATCCCAGTGAGTCTCCTCCAGTCCCTCCTCACTGTGATGGAGGGCCAGAATGTCTTTTTCTCTTCCCTGCCGTCTTCTCCCGCGGTCAGGCTGTTGGAGTTGCCACGTCGGGGCGGTCGGGGCTCCCGACATTGAAGCCCCCGCCGGACGGTGAAAGGTCCGCAGCGGGCCGACCCAAGCCCCGCGATTCGGGGCGGGCCAAGATGCTGCCGCTGCCGGAGCTCCCGATGTCGGCCCCCACCCAGGGGCCTGCGAGCTTCCGACGTCCATGTGGCCCGCGCCGGAGCCTCCGGAGACGAGTCGCAGCCGCTCCCGCAGCATCCGAAGGTGGCCAGCGTCGCAGGTGGTGAGTCCGGGCCACGGGCTCTGCGAACCAGAGCCCCAGGTGGTCCCAGGTGCATGGCCGGTGGTAGGCCGCAGCGGGAACGGAGACACGACACAGAAACAAAGGTCGCGTCTCCGTTCGGGAGAGAGAATTTTACAGTTCCCGTTCCCTCCCACCCCCCCCCCCACATAACATACAAACACTAAACCATATTAAAACTACAATTCATACAAAAACAACAAAAAACACAAAAGACAGACGGACTGCAGGCAAGCCGCAGCTGCGAGGGCAGCGCTGGCTCCTCCTTTGCCTCTGTCTCCACTTTCTTCGGAGATTCTGATCTTACATCTGAACGTGGAATAATACCAAGGTCTGACCGATCTGCTTCTTCATCTATGCTTTGCTCTTGTACCGGTTCATTCCTTGCTGGGATCATATGGTTTATGTGCACACTTCTAACACGTCCTCCAATTTTTACCAAGTACCTCCTGGTACCACACACTTCAACTACTGTTCACACCTCCCATTTGTTTGCTTTACAAGGGGGGGCTGAGAACCTGATCATGTGTATTGAACCTATTTCTCTTTGACTTCCACCACAATGACGTTTCTGATCAGATTGTGTGTGCGTTTAACCTTGGGGGTCAGGCTAGGTAGGACCAACTCAGTCAAGTTCTGAGACTTCTTCCCATAAGAAGTTCAGCGGGCATAGACCCTGTGGTAGATTGCGGCATGGTACAATATTTCAGTAAATATTGTACTGTTTGTTCCCGATGTTGGGGAAGTCCAGAACAAGGGGACACAGTTTAAGGATAAGGGGGAAGTCTTTTAGGACCGAGATGAGAACGTTTTTTTTCACACAGAGAGTGGTGAATCTGTGGAATTCTCTGCCACAGAAGGTAGTTGAGGCCAGTTCATTGGCTATATTTAAGAGGGAGTTAGATGTGACCCTTGTGGCTAAAGGGATCAGGGGGTATGGAGAGAAGGCAGGTACGGGATACTGAGTTCGATGATCAGCCATGATCATATTGAATGGTGGTGCTGGCTCGAAGGGCCGAATGGCCTACTACTGCACCTATTTTCTATGTAAGAAACTAGCTAGCCGCTGTGACATACTGAATTTTGAATTCCCTTCAAGAACTTGTTTCTTGAGAGCTCCTTTGACTCTCCTGACTGACCTGTCAGCTGCACCATTAGATGCTGGATGGTAAGTTGGCACTAAGGTATGCTTGATACCATTTAGCTTCATGAAAGTTTGGAACAGTGCAGCACAAAATTGGGGGCCGTTGTCAGAGACAAGCTCTTCAGGTAAGCCATGGCATGCAAAGATAGACTGCAATGCGTCTATTGTTCTTTCTGTTGTTGTGTTTGTACCCATATGTGCCATCTCAATCCGTTCTGAGCGGCCATCTACTAAAACAAGAAAATTATTATTCCCTTCACAGAAATCCACATTGGAAGGGGAATGATAGTGACCATTGTCGATGCCAATAACTGTTCACAGCACTTCCAAATGCTCTAAACTCTATCGAAATCAGCAGGTGCAAAAACAGCAGGCAGTGAAGAAAGCTAATGGCATGTTGGCCTTCATAACGAGAGGATTTCAGTATAGGAGTAAAGAGGTTCTTCTGCAGTTGTATAGGGCCCTGGTAAGACCACTTCTGGAGTATTGTGTACAGTTTTGGTCTCCTAATTTGAGGAAGGACATCCTTGTAATTGAGGCAGTGCAGTTTAGGTTCACGAGATTGATCCCTGGGATGGCGGGACTGTCATATGAGGAAAGATTGAAAAGACTAGGCTTGTATTCACTGGAGTTTGGAAGGATGAGAGGGGATCTTATAGAGACATATAAAATTATAAAAGGACTGGACAAGCTAGACGCAGGAAAAATGTTCCCAATGTTGGGGGAGTCCAGAACCAGGGACCACAGTCTTAGAATAAAGGGGAGGTCATTGAAAACTGAGGTGAGTAGGAACCTTTTCACCCAGAGAGTTGTGAATTTGTGGAATTCTCTGCCACAGAGGGCAATGGAGGCCAAATCACTGGATGAATTTAAGAGAGAGTTAGATAGAGCTCTGGGGGGCAAGTGGAATCAAGGGATATGGGGAGAAGTTGGGCACAGGTTACTGATTGTGGATGATCAGCCATGATCACAATGAATGGCAGTGCTGGCTTGAATGGCCTAATGGCCTCCTCCTGCAACTATTTTCTATGTTTCTATGTCTCTAAAAAGAATCTATTTCCAATTTCTGACAATGGATTCATAGTTATTCCGGTCACCGCTCTTCAAGTGTGCATCCAGGCACTTTTTAAATGTGAAGAGACTTTCTGCCGCCACCAAGTCTTTCAGGCCATGAGTTACAGGCCGGTAGAACCTCTGGGTGAAAAGAAAATCTTTCCCCCTCTCAAATCCTGCGAACAATTACTTTCATTTTGTTCCTCCATTTTTTGAACTGTCAGCAATGAGAATTAGTTCCTTTCCAATTAATCTATTTCAACTCGTTGCTTTAGAAAATACAAAAGACAACAGTAAAAGCTGCAGAATCCAACATTGATAAAATTAATGAAAACACAAATCAAATGTATGAGAAGACTAAAGAAAAACAATGAAGCAGAGCAAAATATGACAATCCATAATGATAACAATCAAACAATGGCTTCAGGATTGGAAAGATGGTACCAGATGACAAGAAAGAAAGGACACATAAGTAATCAAAGAAGGTAAATAAATCATGTTCTTAGAAATAGGGAATTAAGACTTATAGATATGCCAACATCATGCTCGATAGCATGCCGTGAAAAATATTCACAAGGTCTGTTGTTAAATAATCCGTTTCAATTGATAGAATAGTACAGATATAATTTAGCAAAGTAAACATTTGGAGTGAGGATTTAATCTTTAGATGGTGCAGAAAAACTATGTGAGAATAACTGCAATGGCTGACCTCTCTATGTGTATTTTGTAGCACTGAAGTGAAACTACCAGAGGTCAGTACAATTGGCTGCTAAAACTCTTAAGTGGATACCAGCAAACAAAGATTAATTTTCCAGTCTTAATACTGGCATGAGAAAATGACATATACCAAAGCAACTTCAGTGGAAGCACTTATCCCAAATGTAAGTGACCATGAAAAAACATTTTGGCAGACTTTAAAATTAGCTGGCAATCTGTTAGTGATTTTTTTGAATGCTGGAATCTGCTGATGAAATCTGTTGTGAAGATTGGAATTTGTTGTTGATTTCTGAATGAAAAGCTGGAATTATCTGACGATTTCTTCAGGAAGATTGAGATTTATTGGTGACTAAAACTAGCTGATTAGTTCAGCAGTGAAAACCAAAATCCACTCGTGATTTCTGAGCTGAACACTTGCGGTGTTGGTTATTTACTCGATTATACTTTATTGTCACATGTACTTATGTACAGTGAAATTCTTTGTTTTGCATACAATCCAGTAAAATCATACTGTTGATAAGCACAATCATTGAAGAGTACAAAAGTGCAATGATTCTAGTGAAATAGTAGACTTCATCGAGGCTGTACAGAAAGAGTCTCCATGCTTTTGGTGCCAACAAAGTTTCAAAGTTCTGAAGAGCAGAGTCTTACCTTGGTCTTAAAGGCCTGTTGTCCTGGCGACACCTCTCCTCTCCTCTGTCCGCCGCCATCTTGAAATCGGCTCTTGGACGCACGTCAACTGCTGTTGCCGATCCCCTCCACCCACCTCACTGGTTCCCGGTCTTCGGGGCGGAGCTGGAAACGAGGATCGGATGAATCTGGGAGGGTTCCCGGCTCGCCGGTTGGGCGAGCCAGGGCTGCTGTCGGGGGTATGGACACAGATCGCTGGGAGCTGCTGCCTCTGCACGGCTCACTGGGAGTTCTCCCCGTTCTCCCATCCTCTGCCCGCACTGCCACCCTTGGGCTTTAGGCACCCTGCTCCAAACGCCACCGGTGGTGAAGACTGATGATGTGTGTTAGATGAAGCCAATAAAGAGTGGAATTTGATGACGACTTTTACATATGAACAACCATGTAAGTCAGCAGCAGGAGTTAGCCATTTGACCCCCTCAATCCTGGGGTTACTCAGAGTGCGGTGTGTATTTGGAACGTGCTGCCAGGGTGATGGTGGAGGCAGACACGATAGTGTCTGGGTGAGGTGGGTGGAGGGAATCGGCAACAGCAGTTGACGTGCGTCCAAGAGCCGATTTCAAGATGGCGGCGGACAGAGGAGAGGAAAGGTGCTGCCAGGACAACAGGCCTTTAAGACCAAGATAAGACTCTGCTCTTAGACAAGCACATGGATATACAGGGAATGGAGGGATATGGATCATGCACAGGTGCATGAGATTTAGTTTATCTTGGCATTATGTTCAGTGCCATCACTGTGGGCTGAAGGGCCTGTTCCTGTACTGTACTGTTCTATGTTCTATGATAGCCTCAATTGCATAAGCCTGAAACCTTTTACTCCTTTGCTTATCAAATATCTATCTAACTCTGTCTTGCACTCTGCTTCCACTACTGTTTGAGGAAGGAACTTCCACAGTGTCACACCTTCTGAGAAAAAAAATATTTTAAAATCTCTTTTGTGTCTAAAATGGGTAATCCCTTTTGATGAAAGTGTGATTCCTAGTTCTAACTCTCATACTAGAGGGAACATCCTCTCCACTTCCACTGTGTGAAAGTCATTCAGGGCCTTGTATGTTTCTGTGATGAAGATGTAAAAAGACTGGGCATACTGTACATAACGGTGAATTCTGTGGTGAAGGGTGGAACAGGCTGTGGAGTCCTTTGGCAAAGGTTGGAAAGTGGTGTCTCAAATTTCACTGTACCTTAATTGGTACATGCGACAATAAATTGAATCTTGAAAGTACTGGTGAATTCTATTGGAAAGGCTGCAATTTCCTGATGCTCTCCATGGTGAAGACTGGAATCTGTTGGAAATCTCCGTGCTGGATGACGCACTCTGATTACAAGTTTGATTGGCAATACTGCAAATTGTCGATTCTTTTTGTTGGGATTTTCTGTGATGAGGACTTCAATCTTTGGTGATTTCCATTAAGAAGTCTGGAATCTGTACTGATTTCAACAGTGAGGATTTCTACAGTAGACCCTGGATTAAACAGGAGATTTCTGTCGACACTGTTGTGATATTGTAGGGACTGCTTTATTGTAACACAACGACTACTTTGTTTGCCTGTGTAGTAATGTGTATATAAGGTAATGATGTGATTAGGTGGCCACTCTGGTTCCAGGTGGCCACGGAATAAACAGCCTGGAGTTGAGCTCCAGCATTGTAACCTTTTACACACGTGTACTTGTGGTCCGTCCAGAGTCTCAACAAAGGTACAACAGGTACCGGACCACGAAGTACAACATGGTGGCAGCGGTTTGGTGCTTAGCCTAAAAAGGTAATGGAACATGCCCAAGCAGAAAAGGTTAAAAATAAAAAAATAAAAAAAGAGCCCTAAAGGGAAACGAAAATTTAAAAAAAGTTTCCAGCTCGGCACGGGACGCTAGAAGTGCAACCCGACAGGGCCAGTTATATGTAGGTATGTTTACCTGCTCAGTAGTCGGCGCAAGTGTTGGACATGACGCTGCAAGCTGCTGGGGGAGGTGCGTGTAGGCCCACGTCGCGCCCCAGCACCTGTGCAGGCCCGAGATTGGAGGCCTGCGACTGCTTCGCGGGGGAGAGACCGGGAGACCCGACACCCACGGGGGTGTGCGGCGACCGGGGGGTGACCGACACCCGTCGAGGTGTGCGGCGACCGGGGGAGACCCGGAGGAGACCGACACCCACGGGGGTGTGCGGCGACCGGAGGGGGTCGGCGACCGGGGGAGACGGACCACCCGCGGAGGCGCGGCGACCGGTAAGGCCGAGGCACTACATACTCACCCAGGCGCGGCGACCGGAGAGTCGGGACGGCCCTGGGCCCGAGGCAGCGGCAGCACGTGTTGACTGTGCGCGGCAGCGGCCGGGAGCACCTGTGGGCGGCGCCAGCGCGCACCGCAGCCGAGGCCCGATCGCACCGCGGTTACAGCAGCTGGGAGCCCAGCAGTGGGAGCCCAGCAGTGGGAGCCCAGCAGTGCCAGCCCAGCAGTGGGAGCCCAGCAGTGCCAGCCCAGCAGTGGGAGCCCAGCAGTGCCAGCCCAGCAGTGCCAGCCCAGCAGTGCCAGCCCAGCAGTGGGAGCCCAGCAGTGGGAGCCCAGCAGTGGGAGCCCAGCAGTGGGAGCCCAGCAGTGCCAGCCCAGCAGTGGAAGCCAAATCATGGTGGTGGAGCATCTAGAGCCTACACTACTTTTGATCTCCACAGCAAGTCTTCTTGAGGGGAAGATATGGAACAAAATGAATATTTTGTGTTAATGATCTGTGTAATGATCTGTGTACAGCTTAATGTATTATATTTGATGCTCTGGTATATATATGGCTATGTATATATCTGTGGAGTGACCACCCGGAGATGAGTGACCACCCAGAGATGAGTGACCACCCGGCAATGAGGAACTCCCGCTGAGGAGTGACCACCATGAAGGCGAAAAAAGCAATTGTGTTTAGTTGTGTTTAATAAATATATATATTTTGCCCTAGAAGGATAAAGGAAAAACCCAAGCAAACAAAAGTAGACAAAACAAAGATTTTATATAAGACAAGGGGGGTGTTGTGATATTGTAGGGACTACTTTATTGTAACACAAGGACTACTTTGTTTGCCTGTGTAGTAATGTGTATATAAGGTAATGATGTGATTAGGTGGCCACTCTGGTTCCAGGTGGCCACGGAATAAACAGCCTGGAGTTGAGCTCCAGCATTGTAACCTTTTACACACGTGTACTTGTGGTCCGTCCAGAGTCTCAACAAAGGTACAACAGGTACCGGACCATGAAGTACAACAGACACGTGGTGCAGTGGTAGAGTTGCTGCCTTGCAGCGCCAGAGACCTGGGTTTGATCCCGACTACAGGTGTTGTCTGTACGGAGTTTGTACGTTCTCCCTGTGACCAGGTGGGTTTTCAGCAGGTGCACCTGCTTCCTCCCAGACTCCAAAGACAGGTTTGTGGGTTAATTAACTTCTGTAAATAGTAAATTGTCACCATTGTTTAGGATAGTGCTAGTGGAAGGGGTGATCCCTGGTCGGTGCCGACTTGGTGGCTTGAAGGGCCTGTTTCCACGCTGTATCTTTAAAGTCTAAAGTCTAAACTCTAAAGACTGGTATTTACCAGTAAATTCTCTGGAGAAGACTGAAAGCTGCTTTTGATTCACTCTGTGGTGGTGGAAATCTTCTGTACAAGATTAGCCAATTTTATGCTGAAAAAAATCATTTATTTTGTGAAGGGTAGACTGAACAGATTAATTTGATGGTAGAGACTGGAACCTTGTGGCAATTTTTATGATGGGGGTCAGAATCAGTTTGTAAATAGGGCGGCACAGTGGCGCAGCGGTAGAGTTGCTGCCTTACAGTGCTTACAGTGCCAGAGAACCGGGTTCGATCCCGACTACGGGTGTTGCCTGAACAGAGTTTTACGTTCTCCCCGTGACCACATGGGTTTTCTCCGAGATCTTTGGTTTCCTGCCACACTCCAAAGATGTAGTTTGTAGATTCACTGGCTTGGTATAAGTTTAAATTGTCCCTAATGTGTTTGGATAGTGTTAATGTGCGGGGATCACTGGTTGGTGCGGACTCGGTGGGCCAAAGGACCTGTTTCTGCACTGTATCTCTAAAACTAAAAATCAAAGACGTACAGGTATGTAGGTTAATTGGCTGGGTAAATGTAAAAAAAATAAAATTGTCCCTAGTGGGTGTAGGATAGTGTTAGTGTACGGGGATCGCTGGGCGGCACGGACTTGGTGGGCCGAAAAGGCCTGTTTCCGGCTGTATATATATGATATGATGATATGAAAAACTATTTGCAAGTTAAAGGAAGATGCTATTTTCATGGTGAAAACTGGAATTAGTTTATGATTTCAATGGTTACATTTCTAATCTGTTGATTTCTGTTGGGATGGCTGGCCAGATTTGCATTTTGTTCCTCCGCTCTCCTGATCTGACACCCTTTTGTCTCCATTTCACCTCTAATTTTTGTCACGTACTCCTCCCATCTGATAATCAAATCCCTCCTCACCTGTATCCACCTATCACTTGCCAGGCTTTGTTGTGCCCCCACTTCTCTCCCCCCCCCCCCCTACTACTATCAGTCTGAAGAAGGAACCATTCTCTCCCCAAAATGCTTCCTGGCCCATTGAATACCACCATGTTGAGGTCGAGGTAAAAGATTCCTGTGGTGAAAACAGGAATCTGTTGATGTTTTCTGTTGGAAATCAGTTAATAATTTCTGCTATGTAAAGTGGACTCTGCAGCTGATTTCTATGCCACAGATCGGAATAAGCTGGTGAACACTATTTGAAGACTCGGATTAACAGATGAGGAGCAAAAAGGCATGAGGCCCAACTGCTGAAAAGCCATTGACCTGTTCCAATGAAACGTCATCTGCCTGAAATATGTACCAGTCGTCAGATGGGCTCTGACCCGAAGTGTCACCTACTCTTTTTCTCCAGAGATGTTGCCTGACCCGCTGAGTTCCTCCAGCACTTTGTGTTTCTCTTTGGTATAAACCAGCATCTGCAGTTCCTTCCTGCACATTAACTCTATTTCACTCTCCACAGATACCGCTGGAGCTGCTGGCGATAATAAACCAATACCATTCAAGGCGTGACATTTAGCTGCTAACTGAAAGGCGTGTGAAAGGAATCAGTGATGAGTTTGCTCTCTGATTTCTCCAGACATATCCCTTCCATGGAATCATGTGGTCACCTGTGACCTTCTACCATAACACAGTAAATCCTCACAATAGCGGACCTCTGGGTAACAGATTTTGTCTATAGTGGACCGAGGCTCCCCCCGTTCCCCCCCCCCCCCCAATTCCGCCAGTTACCCACATGACGTACCTCCGTTTGCAGAAGCGGATGGATCCAGCAGCATGAAGGTGTTCCGAGAGCCAGGCCCTTCCCTGGTGGACCATGTGTGGGGCCGGCAACTCTCTGGCCTGCGAATTCTCGCTTGTTTAAACCCATCCCCCTCCCCCTCCCTCCCTCAACACTGCGTTTCTACCCTCTCGACCATGGGTTAATCTTTACTCCCCTCGCTTGGTTATAGCGGACAAGCGGCAATAGTGGACACCCCCCCCCCCCCCCCGTGGTCGATTATCGCAAGGGTTTACTGTAGTTTCATTGTGATTAGGCACTCACCACATCAGGGAACCCAGGTACAAAATGTGACTTTCAATCGTTGACTACATTTAAAAACAATATTCTCCATTTTTTTCTTATCCTCTTGTTCAAGGCCTTCTTTCACTCTCACTCACTTCATAGTTCCGGATACAGGCACAGCAAACAATACTGTGCTTTAATTTGAAGTCAAGTATTGCGATTGATGGAAGTATTATATTGACATTGGTATTGGTATTCGAATATGGAGCAACTTAATCGAACTTGAGGAAATCATCTGAGTCTGTTCAGATATTCAAAGATGTAACCAGATGCCATTTCATTCTTGCCGAGCAAATCATATAAAAAGGTTTTAAAATCCTAAGGTTTAAAAAAAAAAAATGTGTGCACATGCTGACCAGATTTGAATTTTATAGCTTTAAATCCTTGTTGCGGGAGACCAACAAAATAAGAGGAACATTTCCTTTAAAAATTAACGATCTTTCGACGCCAGAAGTAGTCTCTGATAAAGTCTTAATTCACAAACCATCGCTATGTACTTTGTGTCCCTGCTGGGCCATGGGTCGGCAGACCTCTGCGGGGTCAGGTTGGGGTCATTTATTTGTCCAGCGGCTCCATCTGCTGCCAATGAAACCATACAGAATAAGGGTCACCTGTCCGTCCAAAAAGTTACCAAATAGTGAAAGGCCTGGATAGAGTGGATGGGGAGAGGATGTTTCCACTAGTGGGAGAATCTAAGACCAGCAGTCATCACCTCAGAACATCTAATACTAATACCTTTAGATGACGGAGATGACAGAGGAATTTCTTTAGTCGGAGGATGGTGAATCTGTGGAACTCATTGCCACAGAAGGCTGTGGAGGCCAAGTCAATGGATATTTTTAAGGTGGAGGTTGATAGGTTCTTGAATAGTAAGGGTGTCAAGGTTTATGGGGGAGAAGGCAGGAGAATGGGGTTGAGGGGGAAAGATAGATCAGCCATGATTGAATGGCGGAGTAGACTTGATGGGCCGAATGGCCCCACAACTTATGAACTTTTGAACTTTCCAAAACAGTTGTGGAAACCGTGTATTTAATAGTTATATATAATTGTGCAGGAAAGAATTGCAAATGCTGGTTTAAATCGTCGGTAGACACAAAATGCTGGAATAACTCAGCGGGGCAGGCAACATCTCTGGAGAGAAGGAATGGGTGACGTTTTGGGTTGAGACCCATCTTCAGACTGTAGAAGGGTCTCGACCCAAAGTCTGAAGTAGGGTCTCGACCTGAAACGTCACCAATTCCTTCTCTCCAGAGATGCTGCCTGTCCTGCTGACTTATACAGTATATAATTGTAACATATCGAAGTCGCAGCTGGTTTTGAGAATTGAAAACTTCATCAACACGACACATGTTAAAGTGCTAAAGTGAGGACTATTTACCTCTTGCTGCAGGTGTGAATGCATGAATACTGGCAGGAGGGCATGGAACTCCCCATGGGTATTTACACTTGCCACCATCCCTCTATGCCCCCTCCAGTTCTCACAAGAACGTCCATTCCGGTAGCCATATTTGCAATGTTCTTAAAACCACTAAAGGATTCAGGATATCTTTATTTGTCATCCAAAAAACAAGTCTTTTGGACGAGATTTCGTCACCCACAGTACAACAATACGAGCAATAAAATAAGCAAATTACATAACCCCAACCAACACAAAACACAAAAAAAAAGAAACATCCATCACAGTGAGTCTCCTCCAGTCCCCTCCTCACTGTGATGGAAGGCCAGAATGTCTTTCGTCTTCCCCTGCCGTCTTCTCCGGCGGTCAGGCTGTTGTACTTGCCACGTTCCAGGCCGCGCCGGACGGTGAAAGGTCCGCAGCAGTCCGACCCAAGCCCCACGATCCGGTGCGGGCAAAGACGCTGCCGCTGCTGCTGCATGTTGGGGCGGTCATGGCTCCCGACATTGAAGCCCCCGCCGAGCAGAGAAAAATCCCGTGGCCTATTTCAGGCCACGCCGGACGGTGAAATGTCCGCGGCGGGCTGACCCAAGCCCCGCGATCCGGGGCGGGCGAACACGCTGCCGCTGCCGGAGCTCCCGATGTCGGCATCCACGCGGCCCGAGCCAAAGGATGGCAAAAAACGGAAGTACCATTAAAAAACAATCCAAAAAGGACTATTTAAAAGAGTCATGTGCCTTCAGGTAATTAGTTAAACCCATTTCTAGATAGTCCTAATGTTCCAACCTGCCTTGAAACGGTCCTTGACCTTTTTTCATCTGCAATTTCTCTGTATTTGTAACAGTATATTCTGCACTCGGGCTATGTTTTTGTCCCTTTGTTCGTGCATGGTTTGACTATGTGCTTGTATGGTATGATTTGACTGAACATCATGCAAAATAAAGCTTTTCACTGTATCTCGGTATACTTGATAATAATAAATCAATTCCAATGTTTCTCTTAAGTACATCAGAGGCTCCATTGAGAGGAGATCTTATCGAAACGTATAAGATTATTAAGGGGTTGGACACGTTAGAGGCAGGAAACATGTTCCCAATGTTGGGGGAGTCCAGAACAAGGGGCCACAGTTTAAGAATAAGGGGTAGGCCATTTAGAACTGAGACTGAAACTTTTTCAGTCAGAGAGTTGTGAATCTGTGGAATTCTCTGCCTCAGAAGGCAGTGGAGGCCAATTCTCTGAATGCATTCAAGAGAGAGCTGGATAGAGCTCTTAAGGATAGCGGAGTCAGGGGGTATGGGGAGAAGGCAGGAACGGGGTACTGATTGAGAATGATCAGCCATGATCACATTGAATGGCGGTGCTGGCTCGAAGGGGCGAATGGCCTCCTCCTGCACCTATTGTCTATTGTCTATTGTCTAAATAAATCCAGTGGGAAATCAGGATAAACGACTTCACCCAAAGAATGGTCGGGAGACAAAGTTCCTGAGCATAGTAGTTCAGAATAGCATTGATGCATTTAGAGGGCAGCTAAAGTGTATGAAGGGAAACTAAAGAGGATAAGTAAGCAGTTTTAAGCATGCCTCCTGTGACAGAGTTCGAGCAGCACTGTGCATCATCAATCATTTGTGTCGGGATGTGAACCTAGGTTATGCGGCGTGGCGCTGTCAGGGTCTGGTGTGCATGCCCCCAGGGAGAGTTCAGATCCTGTGGCCCACATGCAAACAACAACAATGCCAATCCCCTCACACATCAAACCCCTATGCATGCTGGTTCTCTCCTGAGCAGCTACAATCCATTAAAACAAAGCTTTTTAACACAAATGCCTTGTATTGCATTGATTCATGGCATGGTGTTACTCCAAAGCATTTCACCTCTTGCCCAAGTGTACATTATCGCAATCAGCATGCTCATTCTGAAAACCGCAGGTACTTTTGTCGATTATAGATTGCTGTCAAATTTAACGGCAAACTTCAACCGCAATAGTTAATTGCTTTGTTATTTCCTCACAACGAAGGATAACAGTTTTTATTTTGAAAGTTGCCTTTATTTTGAAATGTTGCCCAACGGTTTGTACTGTTGCTAACGCTCTAATGAGATGACCATGAGGCTCCAACAATCCACCATCTGACCGGAAATCCAGTTGGTTCGACATCTGGATCATTTGCACAAAGCATCTCCATGACGAAAAGCCTACTTTTTTTTTAAACATGACTCAGGTACACTCCCAAATTTCCTATTTGAATTATTGTTGACTGTCTTCATTAATGTCCTATAGTTTTGTTTTTCCTTCAAAATGGAAAAATTACCTTAAGAACTATCAGACACATTCAAGGTTTCAAGGTCAGTTTATTGTCACGTTCCAATTAAGGTACAATGAAATTCGAAATACCATACGGCCATACTAAAAAAAAAAGCAACAAGACACACAACTACATAAAGGTTAACATAAACATCCACCACAGCGGATTCCCCACATTCCTCACAGTGATGGAAGGCAAAAACGTCTCTGGGCAAAAGACTTTACATATGCACCCTGACTGTTCCCCTCATTATTTTATACACCTATATAAGATCGCCCCTCAGCCTCCTGCACTCCAGGGAATAAAGTCCTAGCCTGCCCAACATCTCCCGACAGCTCAGGGCTTCAGCTTCTGGCAATATCCTAGTGAATCTTCTCTGCAATCTTTCCAGCTCAACACCATCCTTCCTATGTGTAGGAAGAAAACTGCAGATGCTGGTTTAAATCGAAGGTAGATACAAAATGCTGGAGTAACTCAGCGGGTGAGGCAACATCTCTGGAGAGAAGGAATGGGTGACGTTTCGGGTCGAGACCCTTCTTCAGACTGAAGGACCCTTCTTCAGACAATATTCTCTTTATGGGTCAGCTTGCAATTGAGAATTATACTCCAGGGAACCTGGTTTATAATCCTAAATGCTACCTCCTACCACTGCAAATACTGCTGCAATACGGTCCTCAACATTAAACTGCTCTGGCTGTATTTTCATGGACAATGTTGGATTGAACTGTCCCATTCAAAAGGCTGTTTGTTAGACTCAAAATGCTTGAGTAACTCAGCAGGCCAGGCAGCATCTCTGGAGAGAAAGAATAGATGTTTCGGGTCAGAACCCTTCTTTTTGACCAATTGTTTTTCTCCAGAGATGCTGCCTGACCCGCTGAGTTACTCCAGCATTTTGTGTCTATCTTTGGTATAAACCAGTAACTCCAGTGCCTGCCGACACACTATATCCTCTTGTGCTGCCTCTAGTATCAAAGCATGTTCTATATCTCCAACCCCTGCTGGCAGTTTTATCACATCTTTTATTATTTATCAGCCATTCCATGTCCTCTATCAGGACCTCAAAAATATCATGTGTCTTAAGAGGATATTCCATTAATTTAAGATATTAGTGAATGGCTGTGTCCATTTGTACATCTCAAGCACCTCAATGTATTTGAGTTTGCCCGTCTCTAGGGGCTAGTGGAATCAAGGCATGTGGGGAGAAGGCAGGCACAGGTTACTGATTGTAGATGATCAGCCATGATCACAATGAATGGTGGTGCTGGCTCGAAGGGCCAAATGGCCTCCTCCTGCACCTATTTTCTATGTTTCTATGTTTCTATGTCTTTCATCTTCACTGCTCTGCATCTACTCAGAGAAACCTACTAAAATAATAGGTATTACAAAATGCTGGAGGAACTCAGCAGGTCAGGCAGCATCTAGCAGAGAAGGAATGGGTGACATTTCGGGTTGAGACCCTTCTTCAGACTGAAGGTCTCGAACCGAAACATCACCCATTCCCTCTCTCCGAGATGCTGCCTGACCTGCTGAGTTACTCCAGCATTTTGTGATACCTTCGATTTGTACCAGCATCTGCAGTTATTTTCCTACATTACTAAAATCATAGAGTCAATCAATGAGGAAACAATCACTTCAGCCCACTGGGACAATATTTTCGACTATCGTAAACCCATTTACAATAATCCTACACTAATCCTATTTTATTCTCCCACATTCTCAATAACTACTCCCCAGTTTTACCACTCACCCACATACTAGGTGTGATTGATAGTGGCCAATTAACCTACCACTCTGCGCACCTTGGGGACGTGGATGAGAACTCAAGGACAATCTCACAGTCATTGGGATAAGGCAGGTATGTCAGCAAGAGGATTTGAGTATAGGAGCAGGGAGGTTCTGCTGCAGTTGTACAGGGCCTTGGTGAGACCGCACCTGGAGTATTGTGTACAGTTTTGGTCTCCTAATCTGAGGAAAGACATTCTAGCCTTAGAGGGAGTACAGAGAAGGTTCACCAGATTGATCCCTGGGATGGCAGGACTTTCATATGGAGAAAGACTGGATAGACTAGGCTTATACTCGCTGGAATTTAGAAGACTGAGGGGGGATCTTATAGAAACATATAAAATTCTTAAGGGGTTGGAGAGGCTAGATGCGGGAAGATTGTTCCCGATGTTGGGGAAGTCCAGAACCAGGGGTCACAGCTTAAGGATAAGGGGGAAGTCTTTTAGGACCGAGATGAGAAAACATTTCTTCACACAGAGAGTGGTGAGCCTGTGGAATTCTCTGCCACAGAAGGTAGTTGAGGCCAGATCATTGGCTATATTTAAGAGGGAGTTAGATGTGGCCCTTGTGGCTAAAGGGGTCAGGGGGTATGGAGAGAAGGCAGGTACAGGTTACTGAGCTGGATGATCAGCCATGATCATATTGAATGGCGGTGCAGGCTCGAAGGGCCGAATGGCCTACTCCTGCACCTATTTTCTATGTTTCTATGTTTCTATAACGTGCAAACTCCACATTGGATGTCAGAAATGAACCTGGGTTGCTGGAGCTGTGAGGCAGCAGCTCTACCTTATGCACCAGTGTATTGCCTTGTCCTCTATATGTTGTTTTTCAGTAATTAGTTGTCAAACAGCACCATTTTAAGTTTGTTGGTGGTGTGTCTTTGGGCTCCTTATTGTTTTTGACATGTTGTTCCAAGGTCTAAATGGGAACAGAAATATGATCCTGTAGCTGTAGTTGGCGAAATTGAGAATCATTGCAAAATGCTAGACTTAAATTGATTGCTGACAACTCCCAGCCAAGCAGGGCAACGGTCTTTGGCACCTGCACACGGCGTGCAGTAGATGGATAGGTTGGAAGGTTGCTGCAGTCTCGCCACACAAGATGGATTTCTCATGGAAAGGTAAAGAGTGCAAGTCAAGGGCTTCTCATGGAAGCAAAATCATGGGGGGAGGTTACTCAACGATACCCACGTGCAGGTCCCAGTGGCTGCCTGTACAATGGGATTGGCAGAGGCCTAGAAAGAGGCCCCGGTTGCAGACAGTGCCTGACTGGTAAGAATTTGAAGCAGGAGAGAAAATAAAATCAAGTTCGCCTGGTCCAAATGTTTGTCGCTGGGATGTTCTCACTCGCAAACAACAGATTCCTACTGAACCCAAGTCTTTGAATTCTGGCCCCCAAAGGGCACTCTTTGCCATCATCTTAGATTTTCTGAAGATGTCAGCAACATGTGAAATATGGTATGTGTTAGTGGGCTTACTTTTGGATTATTTTAGTATGTATTGCAGAGTAAATCTGTGTATTTTTCTTCTTCCCTATGGATCATTTCCTCACCATATGAATAAACACTATAATGAAGTAACACTCAACAGCCTTAACCCTCAGAGAGCAGTAGTTTGATGGAAGCTTCAGGATCGTACTTGTAGGAATTTGAAAAAATGTATTAATTTTAAAATGGCTACATGCAATCTTACATTTGAGAGTCCAAGTCATTATTTACAAGTATAAGCAAGTATAATATCCCAATTAATAAAAAAAAAATAAAAAAAATGTACTTCTATGAATTACAGCAGCCAGCCTTCAAGTCAAGTCAAGCCAAGTCAAGTTTATTTGTCACATACATATACAAGATGTGCAATGAAATGAAAGTGGCAACGCCTGCGGATTGTGCTAAACTACAAAACAGAATAGAAAAAAAAAAATTTAACACAAAAAATAAATTAATACAGTAAATTAAATTAGTCCCTGGTGATATGAGAGTTAACAGTCCTGATGGCCTGTGGGAAGAAACTCCGTCTCATCCTCTCTGTTTTCACAGCGTGACAGCTGAGGCATTTGCCTGACCGTAGCAGCTGGAACAGTCCGTTGCTGGGGTGGTAGGGGTCCCCCATAATGTTGCTGGCTCTGGATCTGCACCTCCTGATGTATAGGTCCTGCAGGGGGGCGAGTGTAGTTCCCATAGTGCGTTCAGCCGAACGCACTACTCTCCGCAGAGCCTTCCTGTCCTGGGCAGAGCTGCTCCCTATTTGAGATTGCGATATGTTTTGTACTGTGTATGTTTCTAAGATCAAACTAAGAGAAAAAGGTATCAGTAAATGTAACTGATTTTGAAAAAGGGATCAAACCTTTGTTACCTGTTCACAGATGTATTTTTTAGCATCTTTGGTTCATTTTATGTTGTCTTTAACATTTGGCAGAAAGGAAAAGTAAAGTGCGTAAGTTCACACGCTGAGGCTTAATCAGAAAGTGATCATTTAATATTATAACATTCCAGTTATCAAGCTTTACGTTAATGGATATTTGATATACCGGGCATGCATACTTAATATTTTCAGACTATTAATGAGTTGTCTTCTTGCAGAACAGACCAAGGACAATAAATTAAATGCAAACTGACTCTCTTGTTTATGTCTTTAAGATTGTCAATTTGTTTTTGTTCCTCCCAGCCTTCTGGTTATTTTGTTGGCTTCCCTTTGTCCCTACTTACTGTATGTTCACAGTCGACTTCTGCTTGTCTTTGCACCCATCTAAAATTATTTTAAAATGATCATCCTGCAGCGTAGGTTCACTAGGTTAATTCCCGGAATGGCGGGACTGTCATATGTTGAAAGACAGGAGCGACTAGGCTTGTATACACTGGAATTTAGAAGGATGAGAGGAGATCTTATCGAAACGTATAAGATTATTAAGGGGTTGGACACGTTAGAGGCAGGAAACAAGTTCCCAATGTTGGGGGAGTCCAGAACAAGGGGGCACAGTTTAAGAATAAGGGGCAGGCCATTTAGAACTGAGATGAGGAAAAAAAATTTCAGTCAGAGAGTTGTGAATATGTAGAATTCTCTGCCTCAGAAGGCAGTGGAGGCCAATTCTCTGAATGCATTCAAGAGAGAGCTGGATAGAGCTCTTAAGGATAGCGGAGTCAGGAGGTATGGGGAGAAGGCAGGAACGAGGTACTGATTGAGAATGATCAGCCATGATCACATTGAATGGCGGTGATGGCTCGAAGGGCCGAATGGCCTCCTCCTGCACCTATTGTCTATTGTCTATTGTCTATTGTCTACTTATAAGACTCTGCTGTTTTCCTCTCATTGTGTGTGGTTCTCTTTTCCTCTTCACGCACGAGTCATTTTCTCTCTCCCCATTGCTTGCATGTATTAACTTTGTGAAGTGCTTGAGATTCTATTTCAGACTATCTCTCTTTCAACATTGGAGAATCTTCTTTCTTCTTTCGTTTCTGTTGAGAGCCTCATTTTAAGCACTCCCAGGATTCACCTCCCCGGGGCCACCACAACTGCCGCCGACCTTCACCGTCTCCCCATGTCCATCGAAGCTACTGTCGCCAACCCGTATCTTTACTCCAGCCCCCCCCCCCCCCGCGGGCCTCCACCAGCGACTCCACAGTTCCCCCCACCCCTCCTACAGGTAACCTCAGTAATGATTCCACTGGGTCTTCCACTTTCCCCTCTTTTAATGAGGTTACCACGACCACCCCCCACCCATGCACTCGTCCTCACGTCTCCCCCTCCTCTCTGAACATCCACCAACCCCCCACAGGACCTCACCTCAATCTACATCCACTCATCTGCCCTCCTCTGACCCCAACCCCACCCTTGCCGTGTCTTCACCATCCCCCCCTGACCTCCCCCTTTCCGATACGGAACGGTCTGTCCTCAGCAGTGGCCTCACCTTCATTCCCCTCCACCCCCACGTCAACGAGTTCCGGGTCCGCCACGACGTAGAGCTTTTCTTCTGTCGCCGCCTCCTCCGTGCCTTTTTCTATGGGAATGCGTCCTCACCACCCAGTGATGACCCCTTCACCCGTCTGCACCGGTCCCCCTCCTCTTGGTCGCCCCCCCCCCCCCCGGACCCTCTTTAGACCTTTTTATTGACATCAACCCTCATCTTTTCCACTCCCCTCACCTATTCTAACCTCACCCTCTCTGAACGTACAGCCCTCCGCTCAGTCTGCAGCAACCTTGACATTATCATCAACAGCATCTCTTGTAAACCAAATTCCCTCCGGGGATGAATAAAGTTCATCGTATCGTAAACCCGCCGACAAGGGAGGTGTCGCGGTAGCCTGGCGAGCTGACCTCTACCGCGCAGAGACTGGGCGCCATCTCTCGGACACCTCCTCCCACGCACCAGTGAACCATGAAGTTTGAAGAGCGGTCTCAACCCGAAACGTCACTCATTCCTTTTCACCGAGATGCTGTCTGACCTGTTAAGTTACTCCAGCTCTTTGTGTCTATTCACAGAAAGCATGCAGACTGACATTTATTATTAATCACTACTTGTCCAAATAGATTGCAACAACTGAATAGTGTTCACTGGAACAATTTAACATGGTTAAAAGACGATTTCATGCCCACATCTACACAACTCTCTCTACACAACTCTTGTAGACCTTATTTGTCTTTTGATTTGAGCTGTCACCCGCCTTGTATGCCCCATGGCTAATAATGCTCTACAAACCATCCTGGCATTGGGATCCTAAAAAATATGTTTCTTGATTATACCTACTGCAAAACCCTGTTTCTCATTGAATCCCATTCTATAAGTGGAGATGCAACCCAATGGGATGTTTTCCTTTTGATAATAATCGTACTGCCACTTAACCAATTACCTTGTCAGTTTCCAAAGCAAATCTCTTAAGCGGCCAGCAGCTGCATTTGGAGACAGAAGCAACTGCAGATGATTGTAACCTTCCAGCCTATAGTTTGCATGGAGACAATGCACTTGCATATCAAATATAGATAAGATAGTTTAATGATACAATGCACAACAAACAACAGTGGTTGTTTAGGTTTGACACTGGCACTTAAACTTGCCAGCCCTATTTCAGACGTCTTGAGATGTATGGAAAACCGTTGTAAAAATAGACTTGCTCAACAGCAAAATGAGGTTACCGACCCGAAAAACCTGCCACATTATTGGTGTGTTCACAAAATGCTGGAGTAACTCAGCAGGTCAGGCAGCATCTCGGGAGAGAAGGAATGGGTGATGTTTCGGGTTGAGACCCTTCTTCAGTCTGAAGAAGGGTCTCGACCCGAAACGTCACCCATTCCTTCTCTCCCGAGATGCTGCCTGACCTGCTGAGTTACTCCAGCATTTTGTGAATAAATCGATTTGTACCAGCATCTGCAGTTATTTTCTTATACACATTATTGGTGTGTCAAGAAATGCGAGTTGAAAAATATAAAAATAGATCTCTTTTGTATGTTGTTTTTTCATTTAGCTTTTATTCCACATAAATTCTCTAAGAACTAATTTTATTCCATATCTTGGAATTTTTGGGTAGTGATTTTGTGAATTCCAAGAGGGCGAATTTCTGTAACTTGCACGACTGTAATACAGGGATTAGCTGTGTTTCATATTTACAGTCACTTTCAGATAAATTATTTATTTTACATTATAATTCATCAGTCAGCCAATTACTCCTCTCTTAGATAATAACAGAGAATATAGAACACAACAGCACATTTTTTATTTTAGCCCTACGGCCTACAATGTTTTTGCTGAACGTGATCCAAAACGAAACAAATCTCCTCTGCCTGCACATGATCCATATCCTTCCATTCCCTGTATTTCCATGTGCCTATCCATAAGCCTCTCAAATGCCACTATCATCTTTTTTTCCACCGCAATTTCTGGCAGCACATTGCAGATTTTCACCACTCTCTGTGTCTTTAAACCTTGCCCAATAGTCGTTGACATTTCCACCTGTGAAAAAGATCCTGACTGCCCACCTTACTTGTGCCGATCTCAATTTGATATAATTTTATCAGGTCTCCCATCAGGCTCCGACATTCCAGAGAAAACAATCCAAGTTTGTCCAACCTCTCCTTGCAGCTAATGTCCTCAAATCTAGGCAGCATTCTGATAAACCTCTTCAGCACCCTCTCCAAATCCTTCACATCTATTGCACAAAATATTTCAAATGCGGCCTAACCACAGACCTATAAAGCTGCAAAATGACCTTGTGACTCCTACACTAAATGCCTTGACCGAAGGAAGCAAGCATAACATATGCCTTCTTTACCATTCTACCTACTTATGTTGCCACTTTCAGGAAGCTGTGGACTTGGACCCTGAGATCCCCCTGTACATCAATGCTGTTAAGGGCATTGCCATTAACTGTATACTTTTCCCTGACATTCAACTTCCCAAAGTGCAACAGCTCACACTTGCTCGGATTAACCTGTACCTGCTATTTCTCTGCCCATTTCTGTAGTCGAGCTATATCCCATGAATACTGGTTGTAGAAAGACTTTCAGAGCTGGAGGAAAAGTGTAGGAACATTTATCGTCATCATTTATACCTCATTCTTCCATGGCTATAGATCATTGTAAATTTGTCACTCTTGGTTTGCAATCAGCTCCGAGTTAGTTTCTCCTCCCATTTTCCTCTCATTCTAACCCCCACCTTGCAGTATGTAGGTCAGCTTCTGTTAAGATTTGAACAAGGATGGAGACTCTGACTCACTCAATTGAAATATGTTTTATTACAGGTAAATGTGTAGGAAGGAACTGCAGATGCTGGTTTATACCAAAGATAGACAAAAAATGCTGGAGTAACTCAGCGGGTCAGGCAGCAACTCTGGAGCAAACGAATAGGTGACATTTCGGATCACCGTCGCAAAATGTCACCTATTCTTTTTCTCCAGAGATGCCGCCTGACCCGCTGAGTTACTCCAGCATTTTTATTCTTATTACAGGTAAAGTTCAGACCTTGGAGAAAGTCAGTGCTGGAGGATGATGGAGTTCAGGCATCTAGTTGATTTCTGGTTCTGGTTGATTACTGCACAAACACCTCGTAAGTGGGTATCTCACGCAGTGACTCTGGGTGTAAGACCCAGACCCAGAGTCACTTGTACATGGTATAACCAGCTTGGCAGAAGGAAGACCCAAAGCTACCTGAAGCTGGAGCCATAGACTTCAGGACTTCAGTCACGTTGCGGGGAGAATTGCAAACTTTAGGAAAAAGCATGGATGTTGACTGCCCACCCATGTGGTTACAATGGGCTAATAAGAAACAAAGTGAGCATTCAGAGTCAGCAGAAAACACAAACAAGGCAACTCAGCTATCTTTGCCACCACTCAGCTCTTTGACAGAGCCAACATAAAACCATATCTGAATAGTGTTGTCTCTGTTTGCAAAGTGTCACAGTGGCACTCATGTTTGAGTACAAACATGCAGTGTTGGAGCATAAGTAACCTCTGAATTGGTCTTTGTACTGCACTCCCAACTCAGCCACCTTTGGCTTGGACGTGCAAAGAAGAGGTCTGGCACCTCATAATGAAAGGGGCAAAAAAATTGGACACTGCTTCTGATGGAGTGGTTGTGCTTGGGTTGTGGTGGCCGAGGGTGGCTTTGTCAACAGCAGCAGAACAAGTTATTTTTCTTCGCTGGTACGGGAGACATGGAAAAAAAAGGGAGGGAGTTGCTCGAGGTGGAAACCAATTTGAACGTTGGTGTGTAGCCTTATAAAACGGCAGCAAGGCCCCCTGGGCTTTGAAGCTAGAGATGACGCCGCAGAATTCTCAAAATAACTGTTTTAATGGCAAGAATAAGACAAATGTATTATTGTTGCAATAAGCTGAAGGAGAAAACAATATATCAAAGGTCACTAAATGTCTATGTGCTAATGACACCAGGCAGTTTATAGGTTAATATGTGCAGTGGTTTATATTACATTCACCTTCCCAGTTGAAATAAACAAATAGAAAATGTCAGAGGTAATTGATACATATTGGGGAGTGAGATATATTATGTAATGAAAATACTTCATTTGTAGTGACAGTAATAAAATCTGTTATTCTTTTATCTGCAAGCACTGTATGGTCTTTTCCTCAGCACATGCTACTGTATACTTAACCATATGTGTGTCAAAGACACAGCGTCCAAAATAATCAGCAGCATCAGATGTTTGGAAGCAGTTGGAAAAAGGGCCCAGAGGGCAAAAAACAACCAAGCAGAAAGGACTTGGTCTACCGCAGTGTAGTAAATATGGTATGTAATCACTTAGCTGGCAACCTCAGCTAATCACAGTCAGGCTCACGAGCATACAACAACATAAATAGCATTAATGCCTGTCCCATACGTACAAAATTGACAACATTTGTGTTTTATCTGATGCATGAAACTACTTTGTGAGTATCAGAACCAGAAAAAAAATCTATTACAAGCCCTCCCGTGACAGTGACCCAAAACTGTCATTTGACTGTATCCTTTCACCTTTCCCCCCCAAAAAAATGTTTTACCTCCATGGTGGCTTCGGATTGCAGGCTGTAACTAGATGACAGTGTGGCTGCCAACATTTAAAAAAAAGCACATATCCATACATAATCAAACTTTCAGCCTCGACCTCTAATTGTCTAGCTTGAAACCATATTCCAGAAAATAACACAGCAACGAGGTTTGGACGCAGAATCCCTTCTTGTGAACCTGAGAGGTTGGGTTTCAGTCATTATTTGGTGCGCTGAAGTTGTACTGCACATAGCACCAAGGCCCACTTATCACTCCCATTGGAGAACCTGAATTTGGTCAAAAGGGTATTAGAAATAGTCTTATTCACAAAATGCTGGAGTAACTCAGCAGGTCAGGCAGCATCTCAGGAGAGAAGGAATGGGCGACGTTTCGGGTCGAGACCCTTCTTCAGACTCAGATTCCTTCTTCAGAAATAGTCTTGCAGTGGTATATCTGCGGAATTGTGAGCTAAAAACTGAGGGACATCCTTTTCCAGACAGATGATGATATGTATCGGCATGGTGGCGCAGCGGTAGAGTTGCTGTCTTACAGCTCCAGAGGCCCAGGTTCGATCCTGACTCCAGGTGCTGTCTGCATTGAGTTTGTATGTTCTCCCCGTGACCACATGGGTTTTTTCCAAGCGCTACGGTTACCTCCCACATGGCAAAGAAGCACAGGTTTGTAGGTTAATTGGCTTCGGTAAAAATTGTTCATTGTCCTGAATGCGCAGGATAGTGTTAAGGGCCTGTCACACTTTGGCGATTTTAAAGCGACTGCCGGTGACTAGGCTGTCGCCGAACGTTCGCCGGGGTGTCGCGGGCATGATCGTGGGGAGTCTTCAATGAATCGTAGCGGATCTCAGCGCGCCGCGGAAAAAAATTCCAGATAGAAATTTCTTGGCGACAGCTGGCTTGTCACCAGGTATCGTAGCTTATTGCGGGCGCTGTCGCATGCTGTCCCCAGGTTTGCTAGGTTGTCACAGATGCATTTAGAAGCACGTAATATTAAAAGGCATTTGAAGATACCACAAGATAGTTGTGTTTAACCAATTTATTTACCGTCAGGGCACTTGACAGGTAGATTGGAGGCGACAGTTTGACGGTCAGGTAAGCATGGGAATTTCACGATGTTTCTGAAGACGGTGTGATCTCTTAGCCAGGTGCTAGTTTCACAAAAAAAGTAACTTGTACCGACCTGACTCGGCATAGTTGTGGTCATTGTCGTAGGGTCAAAGAAAATTTTGGCGATCTGCTATGACTTTGACAGTCACCGGCAGTCGCCTTAAAAATTGCGTAACTGGGACAGGCCCTTTAGAGGTTGGATTTCAGTCATTATTTGGTACGCTGAAATTGTGCTGCATATAGCACCAAGGCCCACTTATCACTCCCTTTGGAGAACCTTTATTTGGTCAAAAAGGTATTAGAAATAGTCTCGCAGTGGTATATCTGCAGAATTGTGAGCTAAAACTGAGGGGCATCTTTTTCCAGACAGATGATGATATGCATCGGCACAGTGCAGAACAAGGGGTCACAGTTTAAGAATAAGGGGTAGGCCATTTAGAACGGAGATGAGAAAAAAAAATTTCAGTCAGAGAGTTGTAAATCTGTGCAATTCTCTGCCTCAGAAGGCATTGGAGGCCAATTCTCTGAATGCATTCAAGAGAGAGCTAGATAGAGCTCTTAAGGATAGCGGAGTCAGGGGGTATGGGGAGAAGGCAGGAATGGGGTACTGATTGAGAATGATCAGCCATAATCACATTGAATGATGGTGCTGGCTCGAAGGGCCGGATGGCCTCCTCCTGCACCTATTGTCTATAGGTGGCGCAGCGGTAGAGTTGCTGTCTTACAGCTCCAGAGGCCCGGGTTCGATCCTGACCCCAGGTGCTGTCTGCATTGAGTTTGTACGTTCTCCCCATGACCACATGGGTTTTTTCCAAGCGATCCAGTTACCTCCCACATGGCAAAGAAGCACAGGTTTGTAGGTTAATTGGCTTCGGTACAAATTGTTCATTGTCCTGAATGTGCAGGTTAGTGTTAGTGTACGGGGATGATCAGTGGGCCGAAGGTGTTTCCATGCTGTATCTCTAAAGTATTTGGAACAAATAGCTTGATGATGTGGTTGAAGCAGGCATAAAAAAGTTTAAAAATACTTTTTTACAGGTACATAAATAAGAATAATTTAGAGGGACATGGGTCATGTTCGAGCAAGTGGGTCTGGCATTGACGGGCTCTTGGTCGACCTGGCAGAGGAAAGAAAGAGTAGCCCTTTCTCTTCAGGATCCCTCCCTCCAAGCTGTGCTGCCCACGGACAATGTCTGGCGTGCTGATGGACATACCGTGTACACTTTTGACGTTCATAATGAGTAACTTCTTCTGACGATCCACTGATCACCAAAGAAAGCAGAAACACTTCCTGTTGACGAAAATATATTGGTTATTCATTGGACCCACAGGCATGCTGTTGATGGCTGCCTGCATTTGTAGGAAGCCTGCGATGCTGGCAAATAGCAGCGGCCATCTGTTTTTTAAAAACTGAAATGGAAGTGTTGAAATGGGGCGGCACGGTGGCACAGCGGTAGAGTTGCTGCCTTACAGTGAATGCAACGCCAGAGACACGGGGGTTCGATCCCGACTACAGGCGCCGTCTGTACGGAGTTTGTACGTTCTCCCCCTGACCTGCGTGGGTTTTCTCCGAGATCTTCGGTTTCCTCCCACACTCCAAAGACGTACAGGTTTGTAGGTTAATTGGCTTGATAAATGTAAAAATTGGCCCTAGTGGGTGTAGGATAGTGTTAATATATGCGGGGATCGCTGGGCGGCGCGGACCTGGTGGGCCAAAAGGGCCTGTTTCTGCACTGTATCTCTAAAAAAAAACCTATTTGAACTAATTTTTGCATGAGGGCAGTGTCTGGGTGAGCAGCAGTGAATTGTGAGGCAGTTCAAAGATCTGCTCTCGCCAATTGGAAAGATTCTGCAAGAATGCTGAGTCAAATTACTGTCAAATACGACTTCCATGGAGGCGGTAGTTGAGGCATGATGCTGGGCTAAAGGTATCTCAGCCTGAGTGAAGGGTCTCGACCCAATTTGTCACCCATTTCTTCTCTCCAGAGATGCTGCCTGTCCCGCTGAGTTACTCCAGCTTTTTGTGTCCATCTTCTGCAAATACATTGTTCATTATTAGAAAGGCCTGCCAATGCCAGCAGCATTTCCCTTTAAAACAATGTAGCGCCATTCAGTCTCATTTGTTATGATTACTTAACGTCGTTCGCAAGTGGCACGCAGACATTCTGATCTGTGTTGCTGAATGAGGAAGAGTGTGACTTGTGATGACTAACAGTGCACGGCTGACACCGGATAAACATCAAATGCAATGACCCCATCTGTGCGTGAAAACAAACACTAATTAATTCAAGGTAAACACAAAGTGCTGGAGTAACTCAGCGGGTCACGCAGCATCTCTGGAGAATGGGCGACGTTTCGAGTCGGACTGAAGAAGGGCTCCAACCCAAAACCTCACCTATCCTTTTTCTCCAGAGATGCTGCCTGGCCCGCTGAGTTACTCCAGCACTTTGTGTCTATCTTCGTTACAAAGCAGCATAGTTTCCAGTGTCCTGAGAGTGAGAGTGTCCAACTTCAGGTTTCCGGGCACACATATTTCAGAGGACCTCAAATGGTCCACTAACACCGCTGCGCTAGTCAAGAAAGCACAGCAACGGCTGTTTTTCCTGAGAACGCTGAAAAAAGGCCGTTCTGCCCCAACAGTTACTGATGACCTTTTACTGCTGCACCACAGTGAGCATACTGACATACAGCATTTACGTGTGGTATCTCAGCTGCACGGCAGCGGACAGGAGAGCTCTTCAGCGGGTCGTCTGCAGAGCGCGGAGGATCACTGGGACACAGCTGCCAGCCCTGGAGGACATCTACAACGAACGCTGCCTCAGGAAAGCCACCAGCATCTATCTACAAGGACTCCACACACCCATGCCACCGTCTGTTTGAATTACACGGCCTTCTACGCCCGCACCTCCAGCCTAAGAAACAGCTTTATACCTAGAGCTATAGCTGCTTTGAATCGGACCTGCTGAGAGCCCGCCATGATCTGTCACTGCCCCCAGGGTCATCTGGCACAACTGACCTCTGCATGAACCATTTTTGCACTTTACCCTGTTTCCATTTTTTGTTTTCCCCTCCCTTTGTTGTTTTTGTTTTCGCCCCGCGATTTATTTATTTTTTAGCATCGATATGGGAGTGGCATTCTTAATCTCGTTGTACTTGTACAATGACAATAAAGGAATGACAATAATGTCTGAAGAAGGGTCTCGACCCGAAACGTCACCCATTCCTTCTCTCCTGAGATGCTGCCTGACCTGCTGAGTTGCTCCAGCATTTTGTGAATAAATACCTCCGATTTGTACCAGCATCTGCAGTTATTTTCTTACATTACATGACAATAAAGGATATTGCATTGTATTGTGTTGTATCTGCATTTCCTTCCTACGCACTAATTAATCCAAGTTCTATTGGATTCAGAGAGTTGTGAATCTGTGGAATTCTCTGCCTCAGAAGGCAGTGGAGGTCAATCTCTGAATGCATTCAAGATAGAGCTGGATAGAGCTCTTAAGGATAGCGGAGTCAGGGGGTATGGGGAGAAGGCAGGAACGGGGTACTGATTGAGAATGATCAGCCATGATCACAGTGAATGGCGGTGCTGGCTCGAAGGGCTGAATGGCCTCCTCCTGCACCTATTGTCTATTGTCTATTGTCTATTGTCTATATGTTATTTTCTTGTTTTGCATCCATTTGCTGCTATTCAGTGAAATATTGAAATATTGCTATTGAAGTGAAAGATGTGAAACTTGTCAATAGTCATTAAAAAAAAGCAAGTGATAATGAATAATTGGGCTTCTTTACATCTGATAAAGATTCCACTCCTTATCAGGAACTGCAGATGCTGGAACCCTGAGTAAAATACAAAGTGGTGGAGTAATTCAACAGGTTAGACAGCATCTCTGGAGGACATGGATAGTTGTGGCATTTACAATCAGTATAACTTCCTCCGACGATCCACAAACTCCTCATCACCAAACGGAGTAGAAACATTCCCTGCTGAGGAAAAGATGTAGGTTGTTAATTGGAGCCATTGGGAGTGACCCTTCTTCATCTCTGTGGAAGCGAACGTCTTCAAGTTAGGCACTCCTTGAGGAGACTTTGCAGTGGAGCAGTAGAGCCAAGCCAGTCTGAAGGGGCCTGATCTGAAACATTGCTCGTCCATGTCCTCCAGAGATGCTGCCTGACCCAAAGATTATATTCCATTTTGGGCAACAGGAAATGAATGGGCAGAGATTATTCCAGCACTTTATGTCTATCTTTGGTATAAAACAGCATCTGCCGTCCCTTCCTACAAATTTTGTCTGTGCCCCTGTAAAATCTCCTCAAGATATGCCTCCTTTGAAGAAGTTCTCCTCCTCTCTCTGACGGGAAAGCTTTTTCCTACCTCCAGTTCTCCCCCCACCTCCCCCCAACCTTTAGCCTGAAGAAGGGTTCTGACTCAAAACGTTTCCCATCCATTTTCTTCAGAGATACTGAATACCCTGCTGAGTTACTCCAGCACTTTGTGCCTATCTTCAGAAAAGACAAGATCCACCCAACATCGATCCTGACTATGGGTACTGTCTGTACCAAGCTTGTATGTTCTCCAGGACATGGGATTTCTTGCATTAACCAAAACCTTGGCCACTATTTCATCCAGGCTGGTACATGTAGCAGTTTTCACCCCTTTGTCAGTCAGAGAGTTGTGAATCTGTAGAATTCTCTGCCTCAGAAGGCAGTGGAGGCCAATTCTCTGAATGCATTCAAGAGAGAGCTAGATAGAGCTCTTCAGGATAGTGGAGTCAGGGGGAACGGGGAGAAGGCAGGGACGGGATACTGATTGAGAATGATCAGCCATGATCACATTGAATGGCGGTGCTGGCTCGAAGGGCCGAATGGCCTCCTCCTGCACCTATTGTCTATTGTCTATTGTTGTATGAGGGAAATTGCACTCAATCTTTATTCTAAGACAGTTGAATACATGTCGTCCCTTTCAAGAGGGAGCAATGGCAGGAGTAAGCAGCCTTGCTAGGATTACAGCACGTCAATGACTGCAAATGATGCACTGGGGACATCACCTGCCAGTTCAGAGTCATAGTCATAGCACAGGAACAGGCCCTTCGGCCCAACTTACCCATGCCGAATAAGATGCCCCATCTACATTAGTCCCACTTGCCTGTGTTGGCCTATATCCCTCTAAACCTTTCTTAACCATGGACCTGTCCAAACGTCTTTTAAATGCTGTTATAGTACCTGCCACAAATACCTCGTCTGGCAGTTCATTCCAAATCTCACCCCGTCGAAGCCCTTGGCACTCTGACAATCCCAGTCTATATTGAGACGGTCAAAATCCCATACGAAAACAAAGTTAACAGTCTTGCAGCTGCCTACAATCTCCCAGCAAAATGTGTTCTTCTGATTCTCATGGACTGATTCAAGGCCTGTACTCTCAGCAAGGTGATCAACCCTTTTTGTTTCTCAGCTCCACCCAGACAACCTTACTGGATGAACCATCAGCAATGTCACCTGGGACTACTGCTGTGGCATTCTCCTAATCAATTAACCAATACGCCTCGTCTTTTACTCCCACCTTTATCTCTCCTGCGGCACCTGTATCTTCCAACATTAAGCAGCCGGTTCTGCCACTCTCTCAGCCAGGTTTCCATCACGGCTACAACGTCCCAGTTGCACATGCCCTGACTTCACCCACCTCACCCTTCAGGCCTCTCGCGTTAAAATAAATGCAAGTCAGTCCAACAGTCCTTCCACGCTCCCTGCCGTGCTCCTGCCTATTCTGTCCACTGGACTTTCTTTCATCGTCTTCCATACCAACGAACCTGCCTTAGTCCTGCATTGGACCCTGCCCCTCTCGGCTGGGCCGCTGAGAACAGGAACAGACATGGATGTCGTGGCTGCCATGGACGCTGGCCGGCCTGGATCACCCCGCTGTGATCACTACGGCCTGTGGGGGAAGGTCCAAAGCGGCCGAGCTCGGCCATGAAGACCGGAGAGTCAAGGACGAAAGGAGCCGCTGGCAATGACGGACGCAAGGAGTTTGGGCCGGTAGGTGAGGGACCGGGTCATTGACCCCAGCGGCTTCAAGGTCGGCCGCAGGAGGTAACCCCCGAGACACAGAAGGTCTCGGGTGAGGAGAGGGACATCGGTCGGTGGGCCGAGCAAGTCGAGGGTGAAGGAGGTCGCCCAGCGGCAACCTGGGGCTTACCTGGGGTTACCTGGATCGGGGGCATTCTAGTACATCCAGCACGTGGACCGGACTTTGAAGTTTGGACTTTTTCTTTTGTAAATGACACCAACATATGACAACGGGTGCAAGAATCTCACTGTGCAGTACAAACGCGACAATAAAACACCATTGAACCATTGAACCTTTCCCACCCGTGTAACACTAGCAAACCTGTCTACTGGGCAGCTCGAGCAACATGGCAAAGAGCATGTACCAAATATGGGGCTGCCACACTCTGATGCATGGGCATTCACCTGAACGGCTATGAAGGAGGCCTGCAGCACTCCGCAACCCAGCACTCTAGACTTATGGAGATCTGCTGTATACTTTACAGCCACTCAATCACAAAGCTCAGCCTTGTAGCCAGTCAAAGGGCCATAGACCTGGAAAAGCCAAAAGAATGGAAAATAATATTGACTGCCCCTGTATGGTCTTACTGTCAGTGACCAAACTCATGAACCCATCATCCCAATAATTTCTCACTCGTTGGCATTTCCATTTTACCTTCTCTATGTTATTATCCAACACAGAAAACTCTCACTGGATTGCACATTCCTCCTGCATTAGGCATCCATAAAACTCAATGTCTCATAGCAGAACTGATTATTTTACGTTAACAAATGACCTTTCCTTTTGCCATCTTTAGATATACTTTTGAGCTAAGACGTTTCATGGCCCGATTTAACCAGCAAATGTAAGGTTTCCCTTGAAAGATAGATTCGTTGGATGTCTACCTTTAAGGATATCTCTGGTGTCAAGTAAATGTGCAGAGCCAGCACTGCAATGCCAAGGGCTTCAATTTCTACTGGGATATTCTCGTGCCCGCTGTAAACTCAGCGGTGCCCTTGGAAAAATAGCATCAACACTGCTGATACCATTAATGTACAGAGACAAACCCCAGCGTCAGCTGTTGAAACCAGTTAACGTACAAGCAGTAATTCTAAACGTTCTTGTGATGGGATGCCACGAGGCTGTGTTGTGGGTATGCATGTGGAATTATGTTGGCAGGATTTGGACCTCCAAAGACCTACAATAGAAATCTTGCTCACCACTCTCATAATGAAAATAAAACCAAGACTGCTGCCTACAGGATAATAAAGGCATTTATATGCCCTTCCTTCCCCATTTTTTTAAATTCCTCCTCCCTCATCACTTCACTCTTTTGTTCTCTCTCTTTTTTCAGATATTTTATCTTTATTTTTGCTTTCATAAAATCTCCTAATTGATGCAGAATGAGGAAGTACAAAACTTGTCGAGGAAAATGTCCCCAATTTGCAAAACACAAATGTAAAAGATCTGTTAACATGATCAGCAAAAAAAAATCTTAAAGCCTGAAAATGAAGAAATCCATTTGAATCTGACAGCTAATATTTTAGAAATCTTGACACTGAGATTTAATTATAATAAAGGATAGTTGCATCTCTTTTGGTAAACTGGATGTAATGTTCTCCAATTAGGAACCATTTATCGTCAGCTTGATGGTGATTTTTGCCGTGGCTTCAGGAACTGGTCATGCGAATAAATGCTCCATTAGTTGCACCCTTAAAGTTATTGTTAAATTCCCAGCAATAGATGGGAAGCAGAATTTCCCCAACTCTCTCTATATATATATACTGAACAACACCACGTCTCATATGATTTAGGGCTTCTGCGACCTGTCCCACATATTTCCTTCCTTCAAAGTTCTTCTGGACATTATAAAACCAATAACTGGATGTGAGAATTAACGGGAGAAACTCACCCACGTCTGATTAATTAAGTTTAAGCCCATTGTCTCCACATTCACATAATTTCGTGAGGGGTGCATCAAAATCTCTTTCGAGAGTAAAAATTTGTTACCCAACATTTTGTCCATTCTTGGACAAACTATCATGTTGTATTTATCATCTATGCATGCTGAGAATATGAATGGCTATACCGGCAACTTCATAGGTGACAATATCTGTGTGGTTATTATATTGATGCAAGAATTAATGGAACACCATTTTCTATAAAAACCTCACCCTGTATGTTTTCATTTTGCTGCTTGTTTTCTTGCTAATTCCGATTTTATTATCCAAATTCAGTTAACATTTTTATGCACAGTGCACAAAAAGCCACTCTAGAAGCAGGAAAAGACCACTTAGCCCCTCGAGCCAGCTCTTCTATTCAATTAGATCTTGGCTAATCTGATTGCAAATTATAACTCCATATTCCTGTCATTTTCAGCCTTTTGCATATCAAGAATCTAACTTTGGCTAAAATGATTCCAAGATTCTTCTTCCACTGTACTCTGATGAAGAGATTTCCAAATATTTACAACCATCGGAGCGAGAAAAAAAAAATCACATAAATCACATAATTTCTAGGTAATTAATGAGCAACTCTTACTCTTGTTCTCGATTGCCCTACAAGAGAAATCATTGTCTCCACATTCACATGATCAAAACCCCTCAGGTTTCATGCATTTCGATCAGGTTCCCTCTTCACTCTTCCAAACTTCGGTAGATGCAACAATGATTGACTCTCAAGCACAAATTAGGAAGCAAAAGTAAAACATAATACACGCTGGAAGTTTGAGATAAACGATGAAACTGCAGGAAAGGCGTAGCGGGTCAGGAGAGAGAAGAACACACCTTACATTTCATGTCTGAAGAAGGGCCTCGACCCGAAACGTCACCCATTCCTTCTCTCCTGAGATGCTGCCTGACCCGCTGAGTTACTCCAGCATTTTGTGTCTACCTTCGATTTGAACCAGCATCTGCAGTTATTTTCCTAACACTTCAGTTCTGAGCTGGGAAAGGCCAGAAAGAAAACATGGGAAGGGAACCTACATCCAACCAATTTGGACAGTGTGGGTGTTCCAAGGTATTTTATTCATTCTTGTTTCTTGAATGATAGTAAAACTACTCTCACTGGGTTAATGTGCACTCTGAAATTCAAGCTGCATAACACCACTAAAACTAATTTCTGTTTGAGTACTTGGACGTACACATTATATCCTTGAATCCTTTCCAGCCCGGATGGTAGTTGGTCTATTCACAAAATGCTGGAGTAACTCAGCAGGTCGGGCAGCATCTCGGGAGAGAAGGAATGGGTGACGTTTCGGGTCGAGACCCTTCTTCAGACTGATGGTCTTCTTTGTTCAGGTATAACTTAATGATCTAATTTGCCTGGAATCTTCGAGATATTACCCGAGTGGAAAACGTGTGGAAATTTAAGAAAGAGGCTGTCATGATTAGTCAAAATTGAAGATAGAATGGATAAATGACTGGGAATTATATGAGTATGTTTTTTTTTTCTAGATTCATAAAGGACTTAAATTAAATTTGGACCCAAAGACAGAAATATCTAGTTGAGACTGAGGTGATGAGAATGTGGGGAGAATAAATAATGGGACGTAGGGTTGGTGTAAATGGTTAGTTGATGGTTGGTGCTGACTCAGTTGATCATGGGGCCAGTTTTCCATGCTGGTTTTCCATGAATCACAGCAGCATGTTTTCCTTCAGTAGCAACACTTCCATCTTTGTGCTGTGATATGTCCCTTTAAGGGTTGAATCACACGCTGACAACTGCAAGAACTGCCTAATGTAACAGAGAGAAGCCCAACTCTAATATTCTGAGAACTTTGTCTTCACAAATCTCACTCTTTATCCAAGTTTCGTAAACCAATTTGTAGTAACCCACAAAGTTGTTCTGATGACAGAGTTTTCCCAGTTGACATGTTGGCCGCTGACGATTTAGACACAGCAGGTGCCGGGAACATGTAAATAAGGTTCACAACAGCTCCTTGACAAACTGTTACAGATTTGTCAACACTTGGCCAAAACACACAAAGTGTCAGGCAAAAAGGGAAGTTTTTTCCTCAATGTATTTTAGTTTCCATTAGAGCAGAAGAGAGATAATTTCCCGCACCCACTCGAAACAAAAAAAACACAAGAAACCAGGAGCAGGAGTTAGCTGCCAGGTCCTTGCAACAAGGACATGGCTGACCTATGTTGGCCTCAACTCCTTTTCTGTGGCACTTCCTCATTACTCTCAATTTTTAATCTTTCAAATATTTATCCACCTCCACCCTGAATGTACTGTGTTATCATGATCTGGCCTACAAACCCTCTCGATAATAAATGCAGAGAAATATTGTTGGCCTGAGCCCTTCTGTTCACCCCTCGCTCTTCCAGGAGCAGTTTTGATATGGCTTGGGTTGGAGACAAGATGGAATTGCCCAAGTCCAGAGCAGGGAGCTGCATTGGGTCATCTGTTTGGGGTCTGCAAAATACCAGTTTTATGGACATGTGGATACTAGCCACAATTCCCAGGCGGTCTCAGGCTAAGGACAGCAACTATGTGACTTAGGCAGAGTTCATAGCAAAAGGAGAGCAACTTGGGTGAAAGTAATAAAACCATTGCCAATAATTTTCTTCAGATGCTGAACAAGCAACTGCCAGAACTGCCCACAGCAACATCTGGATCCCACATGTATGTTGATGAAATGGTGTAATCCTTGCGGTGCTCATATTAACTCATGGATCATAGAACAGTACAGTGCAGGGACAGGCTCTTCCACCCATGCTGTCTGCACTGACCATGATGCCAATTAGAACTAATCTCATTTGCCAGCACATGTTCTGTGTCTTTCCATGCCCTGTCTGTTTATATGTTGAATATGGACACAAAACGCTGGAGTAACTCAGCAGTAACCTGAAGAAGGGTCTTGACCCGAAACGCCACCTATTCCTTTGCTCTAGAGATGCTGCCTGACCCGCTGAATTATGCCAGCTTTTTTGTGTCTATCTTTGGTTTAAACCAGCACCTGCAGTTCCTTCCTACACCTTGTTTATACGCCTGTCTAATCTATATACTAAAACTCTTGTTTGTTTGCTTGTTTGATCCTGAACTACAGCCGAAACGGTACGTGATAGCGCGACAATTTTAGGCCCACCTTACTCACCGTCGTCCCTTTGGTGCTAATGGAAGAAGTTTCATCGAAATCGGTGCTATATTTTGAAAGTTATTCACATTTTAAAGTTTAAATCTATCTCCTAGGGAGGCGGGGGCAGGGGGGTTGGAGGGAGGGGGGAGGGAGGGAGGGGGGAGGGAGGGAGGGAGGAGGGAGGGAGGGGGGAGGGAGGGAGGGGGAGGAGGGAGGGAGGGGGAGGAGGGAGGATAAGGGGGGTTGAGAGGGATGGAATGGGGGGGAGTGGAAGTGGGGGATGGGGAGTGGAGGGAAGAGGGAGGTGGGAGGGAGAGAGGAGGGGGAAGGGGGGGAGAGGGGATGGGGGAGGAGAGGGTGCTGCATCAATGCAGGAGCGGTTTGGGCCCAACGGGTCCACATGGTCTAGTTGTATCTTAAACATTGCAATTGTATCTGCTTCCACCACCCTTCCTGGCAGCAAATTCCAGGCACCAACCACTCTCCGTACAACAAAATATTCCCTCACTAATCTCCTTTAAACTTCCTCCCTCTCGTCTTAAAACTGTACCCTATAGTATTTGACATTCCCATACTAGGATGAAGCCAATCTCCCCAAAATGCCTTTAACGCTCCAGAGAAAACAAGTTTGACGAACCATTTTTTATTGCCAATACTTTCCTATGCAGCCAACATCATGGTGATTGCATCCCATGACTGCATCATGGTGATTGCATCCACTGCTCTAGATGTCAACTTATTTACATTGGCGAAACCAAGCGTAGGCTCGGCGATCGCTTCGCTCAACACCTGCGCTCGGTCCGCATTGACCAAACTGATCTCCTGGTGGCCGAGTACTTCAACTCCCCCTCCCATTCCCAGTCTGACCTTTCTGTCATGGGCCTCCTCCAGTGCCACAGTGAGGCCCACCGGAAATTGGAGGAACAGCACCTCATATTTCGCCTGGGCAGTTTGCAGCCCAGTGGTATGAACGTCAACTTCTCCAACTTTAGATAGTTCCTCTGTCCCTCTCTTCCCCTCCTCCTTCCCAGATCTCCCTCTATCTTCCTGTCTCCACCTATATCCTTCCTTTGTCCCGCCCCCCTGACATCAGTCTGAAGAAGGGTCTCGACCCGAAACGTCACCCATTCCTTCTCTCCCGAAATGCTGCCTGACCTGCTGAGTTACTCCAGCATTTTGTGAATAAATACCTTCGATTTGTACCAACATCTGCAGTTATTTTCTTATATATCATGGTGAACCTCTTTTGTAACCTTCTCAAAACCTCCATGTCTTTCCTGTAATGTGGCGAACCAGAACTGCACAAAATACTCCAAATGTGGCACAACCAAGGTTTTATGCAGCTGCAAAATGACATGCTGACCTTTTGACTCAACATACTGACTGTATGCCATATGCCTTCATTACTACTCTGTCTAATTGTGGTGTAATTTTTAGTGAACGATTGACTTGCACTCCAAGATCCCTCTGTACATCAGTGCTCCTAAGGCCCCGATCATTTACTGTATATTTTCCTCTTACATTTGACCTCTCAAAGTGCAATACTTCACACTTGTCCGAATTAAACTGCATCTGCCATTTCACATCTATATCCTGCTGTATCCTATGACAACTTTCAAGGGCAGCGCAGTGACACAGCTGGTAGAGCTATTACCTCACAATACCAGAGACCTGAGTTCAATCCTGACCTTGGGTGCTGTCTGCGTGGGACTGGCACGTTCTCCCTGTGACTGTGTGTATTTCTTGAGGTTGCTCTAGGTTCCTCTCACATTCCAAGGTCTTACAGGTTTGTAGGTTAATCTGCCTCTGTATATTGCCCCTGGTGTGTGAAGAGTGGATGAGAAAGTGGGATAACATAGAACTAGTATGAATGGGCGAGCAATGGCCGATGTGTACTCAGTGGGCTGAAGGGCCTTGCTTTTTCCGCGTTGTATCTGTAAACTAAAGGTAAACTAAACTAAAACTTTCCTCAATGTTGTCTGCAAACTTGCTTATCAGCACATCTACATTTTTGTCAAAATCCCTAATATCTATATCAAAAACAAATTGTTTAAATGAAACAGAGTTCTTTACTTCAATTGTAGTCAGTAAAGTTCAGTTTCTACACAAAACTTCACTCTTTGACCATATCACCACCTGTCGACTCCTTGAACTCTAATCAGTTCATAAACAACACTGGATCAACAGAGATTTCATCCAGCTAAATACTGGGGAGCCTTAAGTGATCATCTTTTGTCTCCAATTGCTTTCTAGTCAGTGATTCTATTCTTTGCTCTGTGCGGAAACCCAGAGATGACCTCTGAGCCACAGATCCAACCCATGACTAAAACTATCTACTTTCATCTCACCAGCATTGCCCACCAACTTCAGCTCGCCCCTCTTTAGGTCTTTTCTTTTAATTTTTCAATTTGATTATACGGATGCATTCCAGGCTAATCTCCCGTGTTTATCCTGCTGTCCATTGACGATCATCCAAGATCTGCTACCCTGTTGGAACACACCCTCATTGCCGTCACCCCATGCAGAATGAACTCATTTACCTCGTGATGAATGAGTGCCTGGAATTTGCAGTTCAGGCAGAGTTTACCTTACTGTGAAAGCCTTACTCAATTTAATATCACATTCCTAATTAGGTCTCCGTGGTTTGTCACCTTGTCGTGGTGGAGAAGCCTGTGTGGTCCTGAGATCCTGAGAGCGATGCCGTCTGGAGCCATGCTCCTGGTAGGGTCACCCATGGCGGTAAGGCTGAGGGGGAGGTCCCTGACAAAGGGCAATCCAACCAAGACCTCAACGGTGAAACAGGCGGAGGGAGGATGGCTGGGAAGTCACAACGACTGGGAAGGTGGATGGATGAAGGCTGCAGTGGGCAGGTGCTATGGACGGGAAGGTAGACGCTCCAGCTCCCACAAGTCTCGGGCAGATGAGGCTCGTCAGCCTGGGAAGGCAGTCCATCTAGGAGAGGGAAAACTCTGATCTAAAACCTCCACTGCCTTGTGGCCATATCCAGTCATGGAAAAGGCTCCAGGAGTAAACCTCAAGAAAAATCCGGAGTCGGAGTTCGTCGTTGTCTACAACCTCGTTCTGGCAGTTCCTACGATGGCGCTGGTGCCAAACTGCAACGGCTCTGCTGTTCCTTTGGATCGATCAGCGACGTGGAGAGGGGGGACGTGCTGCACGGGCAACAGCCTGTCCATCATATGACATCACCCAGGCTTGCATCCGACCGCACATCCACGCTGCTCCAGCCGAGGTTTGGAGCATGCAGCCAACAACCAGGATGCATCACCCATGGTCGGCCATGACCGAGGGGGGCCTTAGATGCTTAGAATTAGGTGTGAGATCTGCAGGTTTAGTTTAGTTTTGTAGTTGGGAGACACAGCATGGAAAAAGGCCATGTACACTAGCATAAAACTGCACACTAGGGACAATTTACAATTTTTACCGAAGCCAATTAACCTACAAATCTGTACATCTGTGGAGTGTGGGAGGAAACCGGAGCACCCGGAGAAAACCCACGCGGTCACGGGAAGAACGTACAAACTCTGTACCAACAGCACCCGTAGTCAGGATCGAACCTGGATCTCTGGCACTGTAAGGCAGCAACTCTACCACTGCACCAATGTGCCTGTGCAAGTACACATCCAGTTACTGTTCAAGTATGCTGATATTTTACTACTCCAGCCACCCTTTCTTAAGTGAGTTCCAGACCTCTTCTACTAAGGTGAGGAAAATAAATTCCTCAGCTTCTCTTTAAGCCTTTTATCAATAACTTTATCAGCCCCTACATTTTGACTGTTATGCTAGATAGACCCTTTCCATTTTACAGCAAATAGGAAGGGCTGCTTTAGGTCTTTGGAAAGAAGGTTATTAGACCCAAAGATTTTAAGATTTGGTCTCCTTAAGTTGCTGCACTTTCTCTTTCATGGTGTCAATAAACACCATCTCTGTCATCATTAGATCCCATTGCTACTACAGTTACTGTGATCTAAGCAGTGGAGACAAATATGAAGTATTTATTTAATGCACAGGCTATGTCTTTTCTGCTTATAATATTTTCTCCTGTTATTGTTTCCTGAAGCGTCCACAAAATCCTCAAAGAGGGGAGATCTCATTGAAACTTAGCGAATGATGAAAGGCCTAAATAGAGTGGATGCGGAGAGGATGTTTCCAGTAGCAGGAGAGTCCAGGACTACAGGGAAGACCGGGTCAGGTAACGTCTGTGAAGGAAATCCCCATTGCCCTCCACAGACGCCGCCTAACCCGCTGAGTCCCTCCACCACGCTGTGTCTTTGCTTTTAAGATTTCAGCATCTGCTGTTCTTGGTGTCTCTAGTTTAAACGTGGCCTGTCCCAAATGGATTCGCTGGCTCTTTCCCTTAGTATCGGGGTAACATGTCTGAATAACCTTTGTTTCGCCCTATTTCTGCACATATCTCTTCAAACTGCTCAAACAGAGGTCCAAGGTGGGAAGATGGTGGGAGTAAGACAGGCATGAGTACCAGGGATGTAGTAATGCAGAATCCTCAGCCTTTGACCTTGTCCAGTAGATGTGGTTTACTTGTGCCCTGTAAAGAGTGAACAATGGCTGGAGGGAAGGTGGGCAATTTGACCATGGCACTGTGACACAGAGGACTATTCGAGTCAGAGAGGCGAAAAGAATTGCACCAATGATGGAGAATATCTTAATTGAAGGGGTGGAGGTTGGCAAAATTATCCAAAATGCTTGATTCAAGTAACGATGCTAAGATAATTCTGCTTGAGGTATTGTGCTAAAATTAGGTTCCTAGCTTGTCTCAGTAGAACCTCATTTATGGTTGAACATATGTTGCTGGTTCTTACAGAGACCATGAAGACAGGATGGATCCTTCAAATAGTTCGATGTTTAGTTTAGTTTGCGATGACCAGCGATCCCCGCACACTAATAATATCCTACACACACGAGGGACAATTTACAATTTTACCGAAGCCAATTAGCCTTCAAACCCGAACGTCTTTGGAGTGTGGTGGGAAACTGGAGCTCCAGGAGAAAACCCATGCAGATCACAGGGAGAACATCCAAACTCTGTTCAGACAGCCCCCATAGTGTAGGAAAATAACTGCAGATGCTGGTACAAATTGAAGGTATCACAAGATGCTGGAGTAACTCAGCAGGTCAGGCAGCATCTCAGGAGAGAAGGAATGGGCGACGTCTCGGGTCGAGACCCTTCTTCAGACTGAAGAACCAGGGGCCACTGTCTAAGAATATAGGGGAGGCCATTTAAAACTGAGGTGAGAAGAAACTTTTTCACCCAGAGAGTTGTGAATTTGTGGAATTTGCTGCCACAGAAGGCAGTGGAGGCCCATCAGTCTGAAGAAGGGTCTCGACCCGAAACGTCACCCATTCCTTCTCTCCTGAGATGCTGCCTGACCTGCTGAGTTAGTCTAGCATTTTGTGATGCCCCCATAGTCAGGATCGACCCAGGGTCTCTGGCACTGTCAGGCAGCAACTCTACCGCTGCGCCACTGTGCCGCCCGGTTCAATGGTTTCTTTACTATCACGTGAACCCTGGCGGCACGGTGGCGCAGCGGTAGAGTTGCTGCCTTACAGCGAATGCAGCGCCGGAGACTCAAGTTCGATCCTGACTACGGGTGCTGTACTGTAAGGAGTTTGTATGTTCTCCCCGTGACCTGCGTGGGTTTTCTCCGAGATCTTCGGTTTCCTCCCACACTCCAAAGACGTACAGGTATGTAGTTTAGTTGACTGGGCAAATGTAATAATTGTCCCTAGTGTGTGTAGGATAGTGTTAATGTGCGGGGATCGCTGGGCGGTGCGGACTTGGTGGGCCGAAAAGGCCTGTTTCCGCGCTGTATCTGAAATATGAATTTTTTTTTGCATACAGGCCAGCAATAAGCACGATCCCCGGTTAGTACAGAATGTACAGAACAGCCCATGGGGTCCATATGCAGGAGAAGCCATTTTGCCACCATTTTACAGTCCCAGCTGCAGCCGGTCACAAAGATCCATTGCAGCTGCCACCTCCATTCAGACCGTCCTGGAACCGTTTTCCCTCTCCTTGAGAATGAAAGCTGGTGCGACTTGGGTGGGGGAGGGATAGAGAGAGAGGGAATGCCGGGGCTACCTGGAGTGAGAGAGATCAATATTCACACCACTGGGCTGTAAGCTGCCCAAGCGAAATTGGAGATGCTGTTCCTCCAATTTGCCAATGGAAGAGACCAAGGCCAGAAAGGTCTGTGTAGGAATGGGAAGGAGAATTAAAGTATCCAGCAACCTGGAAATCAGGTTAGTATTTATTCACAAAATGCTGGAGTAACTCAGCAGGTCAGGCATCATCTCAGGAGAGAAGGAATGGGTGACGTTTCGGGTCGAGACCCTTCTTCAGACTGATGTCAGGGAGGCGGGACAAAGGAAGGATATCACATGGGCTGGGGCAGCTTAGAGCCCCGTGGTACGAATATTGATTTCTCTCACTTCAGGTAGCCCCAACATTCCCTCTCTCTCTATCCCTCCCCCACCCAAGTCGCACTAGCTTCTCATTTTCGCCTGACAAACAGCTTCCAATGGCCTGTTTCCTTTATCATCGTTACTTTTTTGCATATCTTTCATTCATTGTTCTTTATCTCTCCACATCACTATTGATAGCTCTCGTTTCCCTTTTCCCCAACCAGTCTGAAGAAGGGTCTCGACCCGAAACGTCACCCATTCCGTCTCTCCAGAGATGCTGCCTGTCCCGCTGAGTTCCTCCAGCTTTTTGTGTCTATCTTCCCTCAGTTATGAAGCTGTCTGCCAAGGGAAATTGGCCTTTTTTCACCCTGTCCCTCGCACTCTTTGCACATCGCAATTAAATTTTCATTTAGGCTCTTTTTTGTTTCAAAGGAAAGAACCCTAGCCAAGCTGTAAGAAAATAACTGCAGATGCTGGTACAAATCGAAGGTATTTATTCACAAAATGCTGGAGTAACTCAGCAGATCAGGCGGCATCTCAGGAGAGAAGGAATGGGTATTGACTTTTCGGGTCGAGACCCTTCTTCAGACTGATGTCAGGGGGGTGGGACAAAGGAAGGATATAGGTGGAGAGAGGAAGATAGAGGGAGAATTTGGAAGGGGGAGGGGAAGAGAGGGACAGAGGAACTATCTAAAGTTGGAGAAGTCAATGTTCATACCACTGGGCTGCAAGCTGCCCAAGCGAAATATGAGGTGCTGTTCCTCCAATTTCCGGTGGGCCTCACCATGGCACTGGAGGAGGCCCATGACAGAAAGGTCAGACTGGGAGTGGGAGGGGGAGTTGAAGTACTCAGCCACCGGGAGATCAGGTTGGTTCAGGCGGACTGAGCGAAGGTGTTGAGCCAAACAATCACCGAGCCCCAGCCAAGCTAATCTTTAAAAAAAAAAAAAATCTATAACTCTTCAGTCCTGACCACATCCTCATAAATCTACACTGCACTTTTTCTCTGGTGCTGTCACACTCTTCCTGTAATGTGGTGACTCTGAGCTACACAATATTTTCTCCAGCTGTGACCTAACTGGTGTTGCCTGCAGATTAGCATCACATCGCCATGCACATGTCCAATGTCTTGACCCGATGATGAATATAAAAAATATCCAGAGCCTTCACGAGCACCAACTGCCATGAAACAAGGCCGACCAAAATTTAATCACTACTCTCCTCACTCAGACCTGCGCGAGATAACTACTTATGAGGTGTTTGCGCAGTGATCAACCAGAACCACAACCAGAACCACAACCAGAATGACGTTCCCCACAAGGCCGTGTCCTCAACCCTTACTAAACTGCTTGCACACTCACAACTCTACAGCCAAATTCTGCCCTCCGTTTACAGGTTTGCAGATGGCAACGCCATTGTGGAGCACACCAAACGTCACCTATTTCCTTTCTCCAGAGATGCTGCCTGACCCATTTTGTTACTCCGGCATTTTATGTCCATTTTCGGCATAAACCAGCGTCTGCAGTTCCTTCCTACACAGATCTTAAACAAAGATGAGGTGGAGTACAGGAACAAAATGATACCATGGCGACTCACTCGCTCTCAACCTTTTACAAAATGACTTCAGGAAACTCAAGGTAAAGGAACCGTTTGGAGGTAAGGGAACTCAAGATAAAGGAACCGCTTGGAGGTAAGGGAACTCAAGGTAAAGGAGCCGCTTGGAGGTAAGGGAACTCAAGGTAAAGGAACCGCTTGGAGGTAAGGGAACTCAAGGTAAAGGAGCTGCTTGGAGGTAAGGGAACTCAAGGTAAAGGAACCGCTTGGAGGTAAGGGAACTCAAGGTAAAGGAGCTGCTTGGAGGTAAGGGAACTCAAGATAAAGGAACTGCTTGGAGGTAAGGGAACTCAAGGTAAAGGAGCTGCTTGGAGGTAAGGGAACTCAAGATAAAGGAACTGCTTGGAGGTAAGGGAACTCAAGGTAAAGTAACCGCTTGGAGGTAAGGGAACTCAAGGTAAAGGAGCCGCTTAGAGATAGTGGCCATAATATGATTAGTTTTAATCTGCAATTTGAGAGGGAGAAGGTTAAACCAAGAATGTCAGTATTGCAGTTGAACAAAGGGGACTATGAAGGCATGAGAGAGGAGCTGGCCAAGGTCGACTGGAAAGGGATCCTAGCAGGAATGACGGTGGAACAGCAATGGCAGGAATTTCTGGGCATAATCCGTAAGATGCAGGATCATTTCATTCCATAGAGGAAGAAAGATTCTAAGGGGAGTAGGAGGCAACCGTGGCTGACAAGGGAAGTTAGAGATGGAATAAAACTAAAAGAAAAGGTGTATAACATGGCAAAGAGTAGCAGGAAGCCAGAGGATTGGGAAACTTTCATAGGACAACAGAAGGTAGCAAAAAGAGCAATATGGGCTGAAAAGATGCAGTACGAAGCGAAGCTGGCCAAGAATATAAAGAAGGACAGTAAAAGCTTCTTTAGGTATGTTAAGAGAAAACGATTGGTAAAGACAAATGTGGGTCCCTTGAACGCACAAACGGATGAAATTATTATGGGTAACAAGGAAATGGCGGAAGAGTTGAACAGGTACTTCAGATCTGTCTTCACTAAGAAACAATTTCCCAGATGTATTAGAGGACAGAGGATCAAGGGAGACAGAGGAGCTGAAAGAAATTTGCATTAGGCGAGAAATAGTATTAGGTAGACTGATGGGACTGAAGGCTGATAAATCCCCAGGGCCTGATGGTCTGCATCCCAGGGTACTCAAGGAGGTGGCTCTAGAAATCGTGGACGCATTGGTGATCATTTTCCAATGTTCAATTGATTCAGGATCAGTTCCTGTGGATTCGAGGGTAGCTAATGTTATCCCACTTTTCAAGAAAGGAGCGAGAGAGAAAACGGGGAATTATAGACCAGTTAGCCTGACATCGGTGGTGGGGAAGGTACTGGTCAATTATTAAAGAGGTAATAATGGCGTATTTGGATAGCAGTAAAAGGATTGGTCCAAGTCAGCATGGAATTACGAAGGGGAAATCCTGCTTGACTAATCTTCTGGAATTTATTGTGGATGTGACAAGTAAAATGGATGAAGGAGAGCCAGTGGATGGAGTGTATCTGGACTTTCAGAAAGCCTTTGATAAGGTCCCAAACTGGAGGTTGTTGAGCACATGGTATTGGGGGTAGGTGTTGACATGGATAGAGAATTGGTTGGCAGACAGGAAGCAATGAGTAGGAATGAACGGGTCCTTTTCAGAATGGCAGGCTGTGGCGAGTGGAGTGCCGCAAGGCTTGGTGCTGGGGCCACAACTATTTACAATATATATTGATGATTTGGATGATGGAATTAGAAGTAACTCTAGCAAGTTTGCAGATGACACAAAGCTGGGTGGCAGTGTGAACTGCAAAGAGGATGTTAGGAGATTGCAGGGTGACTTGGGACTTGGAAAGGTTGAGTGAGTGGGCAGATGCATGGCAGATGCAATATAACGTAGATAAATGTGAGGTTATCCACTTTGGCGGCAAAGACAAGGAGGCAGATTATTATCTCAATAGTGTCAGGTTAGGTGAAGGGGAAGTGCAACGAGACCTTGGTGTCCTTGTACACCAGTCACTGAAAGTAAGCATGCAGGTACAGCAGGTAGTGAAGAAAGCTAATGGCACGTTGGCCTTCATAACGAGAGGATTTGAGTACAGGAGCAAAGAGGTCCTTCTGCAGTTGTATAGGACCTTGGTGAGACCACATCTGGAGTATTGTGTGCAGTTTTGGTCTCCTAATTTGAGGAAGGATGTCCTTGCTATTGAGGCAGTGCAGCGTGGGTTCACAAGGTTAATCCCTGGGATGGATGGACAGTCATATGAGGAAAGATTGGAAAGACTGGCCTTGAAGGATGAGAGGGGATCTTATACAGACATATAAAATTATAAAAGGACTGGACTAGCTAGATGCAGGAAAAATGTTCCCAATGTTGGGGGAGTACAGAACCAGGGGCCACTGTCTAAGAATATATGGGAGGCCATTTAAAACTGAGGTGAGAAGAAACTTTTTCACCCAGAGAGTTGTGAATTTGTGGAATTCGCTGCCACAGAAGACAGTGGAGGCCAATTCACTGGATGAATTTAAAAGAGTGTTAGATAGAGCTCTAGCGGCTAGTGGAATCAAGGGATATGGGGAGAAGGCAGGCACAGGTTGCTGATTGTGGACGATCAGCCATGATCATGATGAATGTCGGTGCTGGCTCGAAGGGCCAAATGGCCTCCTCCTGCACCTATTTTCTATGTTTCTATGTTTCTATGAAACAGGGTGAAGAACCTGCCTTCACCAGCGTCAGTGGTGCTGAAATATTGATTTGAAAAGTTCGAGTTCCAAGGTGTCAAATATCGCCAACAATTTGACCTGGTTCAAGCATATTGATGCCACGACCAAGGATGCATTAGAAAGCTCTAATTTCTCGGAAGACTAAGGAAATTTGACATGTCTCCAATGACTGTTATCAAATTTAACAGCTGCACCGTAGAAAGCATTCTATTAGGATGCTTCACTGATTGCTAAAGCAACTGCTCCGCCCAAGACCACTAGATATTACTGAGGGTTCTCAGACAACTATCCCAATCTAGGCATCATCTAAACCATGGGTCATGGCTGCTTCTTGTATCCAACTCTCCAGGTAACTCTCCCCTTCCTTACGTTTCTCACGTTACATCTGCAGCTCCGACTCCAGCTCAGCAACCCGGAACTGAAGGCATGGAATGATGCAGGTTTAGATGAGTGAAGACCAGCAACGATAATCAAGGGAAGGTGGAGCCCACAATGGTCTATTGTTGGCTGTGGAAAATGTGATAATCAAACAGTTAAAACTGAGCAGGACAGTTGTGCACCTCGGGGGTGACGCTGTGCAGTCCGACTCTCCTCTGTCTTCCCCTTCAGACTACCTTTGATCACGTGTAAATGAGATCACGCATTTTGCGCTAACCGCCCCTTCACAAATGACCATTTGTATAATGTAAAAGGAGTGGTAAAATTTGCATGATATCATCCATCCATATCAGAACATCATTGTTATAATGTTGGAAAAAGAAAAAAACCCCATCTGGTTTTGCTAATAACATTCTAACAGGGTTTGATTTAGTTCAAAGACCAAAGACAGTGTTCTGTGAATTATGTTTATAAAAATGCATTTTGTATAAACATTGAACTTTCAGATTTAAGAAAGACGTAAACACAAAAATAAATCTGTTTGAGTTAAATCAATGTTTGTTACCTCTCAGTTATCAATATTTATAATGAATTCTCTCTTTACTGTAAATAATTATGTTGCAAAACAGATCTAAAATATTGTTTCGCTGTAACTTGCATGCTCATTAACATTAAAACATTTTGAATATTCAATTAAAGGTATTTAATTTTATTCAGCTAATGCCAAGTTTTTTCAACCTGTTTAAGAGCTCACTCAATAGAGTTGTAAAAATAAATACTGTTGAATTTGATGTTAACCAAATCAAATGTTCAAAACTTAATGTGGCGCATCAGTTTGTAAACCAAACAGTGAGTTGAATTTGGAGCATTTTAATTGATTCATTAAACTCTATTGATTGCTCTTTTAGAGGACTGGAGGACGAGACATATTTTCCACTTTGTAACCAGAAACAATCCATACCCAAACATGAAGTGGCTCCAGTAAATCTAAACACAATGATTTATTTAACAGCAACAAACTCATCACAAATGTATTCCCTTTGATTGAGTAAGTTTGTGTTTACGCTGCGGGAGAAATCATTTGCAGTAAGTTAAATGTTCTTTGCATTTTATATCTTTTCTTTCTCCAGGTTCCTTGGGAATCCTTAATTTTTATTTGAAAACAAAATGGAGAGGTAGAAGTGTGAATGTTGCGTTTTTGGCGGAAAACCCTCCTCCCTCCACCCCCTCCCTCCCTCCCTCCCTCCCTCCCTCCCTCCTTCCCTCCCTCCCTCCCTAGGAGATAGATTTAAACTTTAAAATGTGAATAACTTAAAAAATATAACACCGATTTCAATGAATCTTCTTCCATTAGCACCAAAGGGACGATGGTGAGTAAGGTGGGCCTAAAATTGTCGCGCTATCGTGTACCGTTTTGGCTGTAGTTCAAGAACAAACAAACAAGAGTTTTAGTATATAGATGTATCTTAATGTACAGAGCATTTGCAATACGACAGATAAATTGATCAGACAAATAAATATAAATCAGTCTGATTGGGATTATTTAGACAGGGAAGGAAGGGAGCTGAAAATGCAGAGATATCCAAGATTTAGGAAAGGCAGGCCAGAAAGAAGAGCAGAAGGATTAGCATTTCTGGATAAGGAGGGGACTGATGCAATTGTGAGGAATGATATTTGCTTTGGGTGTTGGCGATCCACTCTTGTAGAATGTGTCTAGATTTTGAATCCTAATGCAAGGCAGAATAAAGTAGTATTGGAGGCACTTCAGAAATGATCTATGAGGCTAGTTCCTGAGATGACAAGGTTGTCCAAGCATGAATGGTTAAATAATTTTTATCACTATTCTTTGGAAATTCGAAGAAAGAAGAGTGATTTTAATGGAAAAATCCTAAGGGGATATGACAGGATAGATGTTTAGATGGTTCCACTGGTGGGAGAGTATTGAATGAGTGAACTAGAAAGGGGGCAGCAACTGGGAAATGTGGCGCGCCAGGATTTCTACTTGTAGAGGGATGTAAATCGCTGGCATTCTCCACCTCAGAGGTTAGATTACTGAAAGTATCTAAGAGGAGGTAAACACTGTAGAAGAGTCACATGACAATTGCCAAAGTGCTTGCTGGGATACCTGTCACAAAAGTTTACAAGAATGATCCAAGGAATGAGTAGGTTAACATATGATGAGCGAGTGATGGCACTGGGCATGTACTCACTGGAGTTTAGAAGAATGAGTGGGAACTTAATTGAAACGTACAGAATAGTGAAAGGCTTGGATAGGGTGGATGTGGAGAGGATGTTTCCACTACTGGGAGAGTCTAGGAGTAGAGGCCATAGCCTCAGAATTAAAGGACATTCTTTTAGGAAGGAGATGAGGAGTTTCTTCAGTCAGAGGGTGGTGAATCTGTGGAATTCTTTGCCACAGGAGGCTATGGAGATAAAGTCAGCGGATATATTTAAGGCAGAGTTAGATAGATTCTTGATTAGTACAGGTGTCACAGATTATCGAGAGAAGGCAGGAGAATGTGGTTAGGAGGGAGAGATAGATTAGCCATGATTGAATGGTGGACTAGACTTGATGGGCGGAATGGCCTAATTCTGCTCCTATCTCTTATGATCTCATGATCTTATGAAAAGCTAAATACACAGCAGTAAATACACAGTTAGCATTAGTTATTTTGGCAGTTAAACACAAGTTCTCTTTCGCAACATATTACCAAAATACTTCAGCTGAGATCAGCAGGTGCACATTGCATAACCAACTGCTCGGCTTAACAGTTTTCTGCAACCTTCACACACCATGTTAAGAAGCTTTCTTCCTTCTCTGTATCAATACCCGTGCATTGCAATGATCGTTGGAGTCGTGACCTCAGCCCTTGATTGAGGTGCTATCCCCTTGTGGCAGGTAAAATCAATCATGGTGCTGGCGGATAATGTAGCAAGTCTTTGAGTATTACTTCAGGTCGAGATTTTGACAATACACTTTTGAAAGATTGAGGAATTGAGATTTATGATGAATTGGCACATAATGGAATTCAGAATTTGGCACATCAAGAGGAGTTGATTTTTTTGGATTTTTAGATTTAGATTTTTTAGATTTAGAGATACAGCATGGAAACAGGCCCTTCGGCCCACCGGGTCCGCGCCGCCCAGCGATCCCCGCACATTAACACTATCCTACACACACTAGCGACAATTTTTACATTTTGCCCAGCCAATTAACCTACATACCTGTACGTCTTTGGAGTGTGGGAGGAAACCGAAGATCTCAGAGAAAACCCACGCAGGTCACGGGGAGAACGTACAAACTCCGTACAGACGGCGCCCGTAGTCAGGATCGAACCTGAGTCTCCAGCGCTGCATTCGCTGTAAGGCAGCAACTCTACCGCTGCGCCACCGTGCCGCCCTGATGCCTGAGGTTGTTCAATAGCAGCGGAGGTTAAGGATCCATGTGGTCTTCTCCTACTCCTGCTCCTGTCTTCTGGCATTCTGGTGTTCAGTGTGAAATTGGCACGAGGAAATGTTCAACAAGGTGTCCTATTATGGCAGTTGATGGAAGTGAGCATGCAGGTCCAGCAGATGATAAAAAAAAGGCATTTTCATTTTTGATTTAGTTGACTTCAGAGATACAGCGTGGAAACAGGCCCTTCGGCCCACCGAGACCACACCGACCATCGATCACCCCGTACACTAGCACTATCCTACACACTAGGGGCAATTTACAATTTTTACTGAATCCAATTAGCCTGCAAACCTGTACGTCTTCAGAGTGTTGGAGGAGGCCGGAGCACCCGGGAGAAACCCACGCAGGTCATGGGGAGAGCATACAAACTCCATACAGACAGCAGCCGTGGTCAGGATTGAACCCCGATCTCTGTCGATGTATGGCAGCAACTCGGCCGTCGTGCCACCATCTTACAGTAATTGTACAGGGCCTCAGTGAGACCCGCCTTGAGCATTGTGCAGTTTTGGTCTTATCTGAGGAAGGCTGTTATGGAGGGAATGCAGCGAAGATTTAACACACTGATGGCCGGACCAAGAGGGAATGATTGAGGTATGAACCAAGATTGCAGTGGTTGAGCTTATTGAGTTTAGAAGAATGAAAGGGGACCTCAATGAAATCCGATAAATCCTGATGGGACCAGGCAGACCAGATACAGCAAGAATATCTCCCATTGTGGAGACAAGGGAGCATAGTCGAGACATCTCCAGGATAAGATTAACTGAGACTTTAAAAACTATGGCTTAATACATAAACAACTGCAATGATTTCAAAAAGGCACACCATGTTTGACTGACATGATTGATTTCTTGATGAAAGGTTTCGATGAGGCTGGCTCGATGTCAGTTGTGTGTGCAGATGTTCGAAAGCCATTTAAGGACTGCAATATGAAGTTGTTTGCAAAATTGAGGCCCTAAGGGTCAATGACTGCATGGGTACAAAAGCAGCAAAGGACAGCGAATGTATTAGGATTAAGCCATTTTGTACTGAGATAGAAAGGAGTTTCTTCACCCAAAGAATGGTGAACCCATGGACAGAGTTAGATGTGGTTCATGTTAGTTAAAGAGATCAAGAGTAATGGGAAGAAAGCAGGAAATGGTACTAGATTTGAAAGAAACACAAAGAGCTGGAGGATCTCAGCGGGTCAGGCAGTTTATGTGGGGGAAAATTGGCAAGCAACGTCTTGGTTTGTGACCCTTCTTCAGACTGAACGTGAATGATCAGCCATGATGATATTAAATGGCTGAGCAGGCACAAAGGGTCAAACAGCCTATTCCGACTTTTAATTTCCATGTTTTTAAGACAGAGGTACAAAATAATATTAATGGGCAGATCAAAGTACTTTGTAGCTTTATAACGAGCAAGAAAAAAAATATCAAAGGAATAATTAGGCAGAAAAGGAACCTAAATGACGTACTGGTATGTAGGTAAATTGGCTGGGTAAATGTAAAAATTGTCCCTAGTGTGTAGGATAGTGTTAATAGTGTTAGTGTGCGGGGATGGCTGGGCGGCGCGAACTTGGTGGGCCGAAAAGGCCTGTTTCCGCGCTGTATATATATGATATGATATGATATGATAAAAGGAAATCTAATTTTGGAGGTACAGAACCAGTTAACTTCAGGCCCTCCCCTTAAATAAATTATTTACACCTCTTTTCAGGCAGGCCATTCTACAGCAGTGAAGGGGGCTATAGAAGAGAGGTTGCTAGATTATCAGAGAAAAAGGAGACAACTAAAGAGATTCATGGGGACTGGGAAGCTGAGAAAAAACCTCAGAGATTCTGGCTGATGTGTACATACGTGTGCATGTGTGCGTGTGCGTGTGTGTGTGTGTGCATAGAAACATAGAAAATAGGTGCAAGGGGGGCCATTCGGCCCTTCGAGCCAGCACTGCTATTCATTGTAATAATGGCTGATCATCCACAATCAGTAACCTGTGCCTGCCTTCTCCCCATATCCCTTTATTCCGCTAGCCCCCAGAGCTCTATCTAACTCTCTTTTAAATTCATCCAATGATTTGGTCTCCACTGCCTTCTGTGGCACAAAATTCCACAACTTCACAACTCTCTGGGTGAATTTGTTTTTCTCATCTCAGTTTTAAATGGCCTCCTCTTTATTCTTAGACTGTGATCCCCTGGTTCTGGACTCCCCTAACATTGGGAACATTTTTCCTGCATCTAGCTTGTCCAGTCCTTTTATGATTTTATATGTTTCAATAAGATCCCCTCTCATCCTTCTAAATTCCAGTGAATACAAGCTCAGTCTTTCCAATCTTTCCACAAATAACAGTCCCGCCATCCCGGGGATTAACCTTGTGAACCTATGCTGCACTTCCTCAATAGCAAGGATGTCCTTCCTCAAATTAGGAGACCAAAACTGCACACAATACTCCAGATGTGGTCTCACCAGGGCGCTGTACAACTGCAGAAGGACCTCTTTACTCCGAAACTCAAATCCTCTTGTTATGAAAGCCAACATGCCATTAGCTTTCTTTACTGCCTGCTGTACCTGCATGTTTACTTTCAGTGACTGGTGTACAAGGACAGCCAGGTCTCTTCTCTTTTTTCCTAATCTGACACCATTGAGATAATAATCTGCCTCCTTGTACTTGCCGCCAAAGTGCATAACCTCACATGTATCTACATTATACTGCATCTGCCGTATATCTGCCCACTCACTCAACCTGTCCAAGTCACCCTGCAACCTCCTTGCATCCTCTTCGCAGTTCACACTGCCACCCAGGTTTGTGTCATCTGCAAAATTCCTAGCATTTCTTTTAATTCCATCATCTAAATCATTAATATATGTTGTAAATAGTTGTGACCCCAGCACTAAGCCTTGCAGCACTCCACTCACCACAACATGCCAATTTGACATGGACGGGTTTATTCCTACTCTTTGTTTCCTGTCTGCCAACCAATTCTCTATCCATGTCAATACCCTACCCCCAATACCATGTGCTCTAATTTTGTCCACTAATCTCCTGTGTGGGACCTTATCAAAGGCTTTTTGAAAGTCCAGGTACACTACGTCCACTGGCTCTCCTTCATCCATTTGTTACATCCTCAAAAAATTCCAGAAAATTAGACAAGCAGGATTTCCCCTTCATAATTCCATGCTGACTTGGACCAATCCTTTTACTGCTATCCAAATGCGCCATTATTACTTCTTTAATAATTTACTCCAGCATCTTCCCCACTACCGATGTCAGACTAACTGGTCTATAATTCCCCGTTTTCTCTCTCTCGCTAATTTTATACGTCTCTATAAGAGCCCCTCTCATCCTTCTAAATTCCAGTGAATACAAGCCCAGTCTTTTCAATCTTTCCTCATATGACAGTCCTGCCATCCCAGGGATTGACCTCGTGAACCTACGCTGCACTGCCTCAATAGCAAGGATGTCCTTCCACAAATTAGGAGACCAAAACTGTACACCTGCACACAATATTCCAGATGTGGTCTCACCAGGGTCCTATACATCTGCAGAGGGATCTCTTTACTCCTATACTGAAATCCTCTCGTTATGAAGGCCAACATGCCATTAGCTTTCATCACTGCCAGGGGTACCTGCACGCTTACTTTCAGTGACTGGTGTACAAGGACACCAAGGTCTCGTTGCACTTCTCCTTTACCTAATCTGTTACTATTGAGATAATAATCTGCCTCCTTGTTTATGCCACCAAAGTGGATAACCTCACATTTATCTACATTATACTGCACTTGACCGTATCCCGGATTGGTGCTTGGTCCATATCCTTCCAAACCTGTCCTATCCATGTACCTGTCTAACTGTTTCTTAAATGATGGGATAGTCCCAGCCTCCAGTACCTCCTCTGGCAGCTTGTTCCATACACCCACCACCCTTTGTGGCCCCATAGCAGAAGCGCTGGAAACTGGAAGTGTCCTGAGCTAATTCTGCTTCCACCATCTATTGTACAAGTGATGGCTCCCATTGAATGTCGCCGGAAGCTTGGGCCCTTTTCAGGACGGACGATGACAGTGATGTAACATTTGAAACGCGGATGATGGACACGAAAGAAGAAGAAGACCACCCTTTGTGTGAAAAGAGTGGTGAGATAGATTTAATAATCATTTTGCACAGGCAATTGGATACATATAGATGGGGAAATTGCAGGTTTACAATAATATAACAAATAGGAGCAGTTTGTGGTGATATAAAATGTATTCATGAGTCATCCTATATGTCCTGTTTACTTATCTACTAGATCCTCATGTCATGATTGCCATAACATACTCACATTTATTGATGTTATGTACAATGACCGGGCATTCATGGAGAAACACGGAAATGTAGATGGTGGAATCTGGAGGAAAACATAAAGTGCTGGAGGAATTCAGCGCGTCAGGCAACATCTGTGGAGGAAATGGAGAGATTACATTTTGGGCCAGGGCACTTTTTCAAACTGATAGCAGTCGGGGTGGGGGGGAAAAGCTGAAAAAGAGAGAGGGGGATGGGACAATGCTGGCAAGTGATAGGTGGATACGGGTTAGAGGGCGGGGGTTGATTGCAGATAGGTGGAGTAAATTAGAAAGACTAGATGTGAAAATGAGATGAAAGGCGTCAGATAAGGAGAGAAGACATGTGAAATATAAGGTCAGAGAGAGGGATATGGGTGGAATGGGATGGCGAGACTTGGGGATGGGGGGGGGGGATGATGGGGATGGGGGGGGGGGGATGATGGGGAGGGGTAAGATGGGGAATAAAGACCAGGCATTCATGGTCATTTGGTGCTGAGAATTTAAAAGACCTTCAGTCCTCTGCTGAAAGCAACACACAGGAGTCAACTATTTAAGAATTTCAATCCTAAATAATTGACCCGTTAAACGTGTGAGTATTTCTGACAATTTCTCGGTTCTTGAACACAAAGAAAAATCTTTTCACGTCCACCCCATCAATCCCTCTCAGACACTAACACGTCTCAATGTGATTGCTCCTTACTTCTTTGAAACCTCATGCCATGCTTACTTATTTTTTTCTTTCAGGACAGCCCCCTCAATTTGCGATTAGCAAATAAATCTATGCTGCGCTGTTGCCAAGGTAAATACACCAGGTATGGGGAGGAAGATTGTACACAGTACTCTAGGTGTTGCCTCAGCAAAGCCTTGTATAATCGCAGCAGCATTTTATAAGGCCAACATACCACATGCACTTAATTGTACTGTTTCTACATGTCTACCTTTATGAATTTGAACAGCAAGACCCCCCTGCACGCCTAGATTTATTAATTTATCAATTAAAAAAAAATTCTCCCTTTTTGCATTCTTTCTGCCTGACATTTCCCCATATTATCTATAAGTACCCCCTACTTATATTCCTTTGCAGATTCTTTTCATCCAGCTCATTGATCTTTCCCATCTAGATGGATATCACCAATATCATATCATATCATATCATATCATATCATATCATATCATATCATATCATATCATATATATACAGCCGGAAACAGGCCTTTTCGGCCCACCAAGTCCGTGCCGCCCAGCGATCCCCGTACATTAACACTATCCTACACCCACTAGGGACAATTTTTACATTTACCCAGCCAATTAACCTACAAACCTGTACGTCTTTGGAGTGTGGGAGGAAATCAAAGATCTCGGAGAAAACCCACGCAGGTCACGGGGAGAACGTACAAACTCCTTACAGTGCAGCACCCGTAGTCAGGATCGAACCTGAGTCTCCGGCGCTGCATTCGCTGTAAAGCAGCAACTCTACCGCTGCGCTACCGTGCCGCCCTACACTTGCATTTGCTCCATTCTGTCAGTTTAGCTTAGATTAGTTTCGAGATACGGAGTGGAAACAGGCCCTGTGGTCCACTGAGTCCGCGCCGACCAGCGATCTCCACACACTAGCACTATCCTACATATTGGGGACAGTTCACAATTTTTACTGAAGCCAATTAACCTGCAGACCTGTACGTCCGTGGAGTGTGGCAGGAAACCGGAGCACCCGGAGAAAACCCACGCGGTCACAGGGAGAACGTACAAACTCCGCCCAGGCAGCACTCGTGGTCAGGATCAAACCCGGGTCTTTGGCGCTGTAAAGCAGCAACTCTACCCGCTGAGCCATCGAAGTCTACCCAGTAAATTATAAGTAGATGAGGATTCAAATTTGAAGTAAAGGATGTTCTTTTAGGAAGGAGATGAGGAGAAGTTTCTTTAGTCAGAGGGTGGAGAATCTGTGGAATTCTTTGCCACAGAAGGCTGTGAAGGCCAAGTCAGTGGATATTTTGAAGGCAGAGATAGATAGATTTTTGATTGGTGCAGGTGTCAGAGGTTATGGGGAGAAGGCAGGAGAATGGGGTTAGGAGCGAGAGATAGATCAGCCATGATTGAATGACGGAGTAGATGATGGGCCGAATGGCCTAATTCTACTCCTATCACTTATGACATGTGGTGCTCCTCCACAAACCTGATAACTGGACCTGGCATTGAAAATCAATGCAATGGTATGGTCCTTACTATTGATTTTCTCTTAGTTTCAAGGAAGAGAAAGTTGCTACTTTTAGAAATGGATGAATATTTAACTCGTGATAGCCAATAAATGCTGCCAGACAATTTCACTGGTTTCTAAAATGTAATTTTACATGCGCATGCACATGCGTTTAGAATTTAATCATGGTTGGAAATTTTCACAGAGGTACCTATTTTTTAATTTTTTGTCTGTTTTATCACTAATGACCCATTTTCTTTTCTCGCCGATAATTAACTTTTTGTATGAGATTTAAACTTGATTTTGGTGTCCTGCTGTACACTTGCTGGTTCAGAATGAGTGGGGAGAAGAAGCCTTTGTCTTTGTCCAGCAGTTTGTACATGCATGTGTATTGTCCATTGGTGTGTTCAGCTTCTACAAAATCTGGAAGCAAATATGCAGTGGTGAATATAAATTGACAGGAGATTTTTGTGCACATGTTAAGTTCAGTGACCAAAGACAAATTTCACCTATGTTTCTATCAGGACCCTTAATGGGTGGCGTGGTGGCATGGCAGGAGAGTTGCTGCCTTACAGCGCCAGAGACCTGAGTTCGATTCTGACTATGGGTGCTGTCTGTTTGGAGTTTGTACGTTCTCCCCTTGACCACATGGGTTTTCTCCTGGATCTCCGGTTTCCTCCCACATTCCCAATACGTACAGGTTTGTAGGTTAATTGGTTTTGGTAACATTGTAAATTGTCCCTAGTGTGTGTAAGATAGTGTTCATGTTGTAAACACTAGCTGGTTGCTGGTGGATTGCTGGTTGGCGCAGACTCGATGGGCCCAAGGCCTGTTTCCTTGCTGCATCTCTAAACTAAACTAAAAGTAAACTAATCTCAGTTAAAGACTCTCAGGTTGTCCTGGCACAGATTGTAGAAATGTCCCGTCGAGGGCACAGTGCTGGATCAGCCCTCTGAATATAATCATGTATCATCCCATCATGTCCATCAAAAGCCTTCTGGGAAGCTGTTCATGAAATAGGCAGCAAGGGGCAAAGCAAAGGCCAATGTCTCGCGTGTCTGGTGACTTGTGTCTACTCCCTTTATGAATTCTTGGAAACACCCACAAATGCCCACCAGAAAACACAGCAGTACACTTAGGATTCAAACTCTGACTTAGGAGTTAGCTTTCCAGTTTAAACAGTTGTGGCACAATCATGGTACTTCCATTCATTCACTCACAGAAGTGCAACATGGCGGGATATTCGTAGCAGACACCAGGCCCCCACATCAGAGGGCAGGAACGGGGGTACTGATTGTGAATGCATTCAAGAGAGAGCTAGATAGAGCTCTTAAGGATAGCGGAGTCAGTGGGTATGGGGAGATGGCAGGAATGGGGTACTGATTGTGAATGATCAGCCATGATCACATTGAATGGCGGTGCTGGCTCGAAGGGCCGAATGGCCTACTCCTGCACCTATTGTCTATTGTTTATTGTCTATTGTCTATTGTCTATTGTCTATTGTCTATTGTCTATCACCTGCCCTTATCTTTTGAAATAGCAAACATTATCAAAGAAGCTTCGCCGATCTGGTACGGTGCATTTGACAGAGGGCACAGTCTATGATGGTGTTACACTGATGGTGGAGGGAATGGTCATTTGACTTTAGGTGTGTTGCTAGTGAAGCAATGAAAATAGACACAGAATGCTGGAGTAACTCAGCGGGACAGGCAGCACCTCTGGAGAGAAGCAATGTGTCTAGAGATGCTGCCTGTCCCGCTGAGTTACTGCAGGATTTTGTGTCTATCTTCGGTGTAAACCAGCATTTGCAGTTCCTCCCTCCACTGAAGCAATGAATCCTGGCTAATGGTACCTTTTTTGAGTGTTGCAGCTGTACTTAAATGGGGAAGTCAAGAGTGTTCCATCATGATCCTGGTATGTTTTGTACATTGTGGAAGGCTTTTGGGAAATAGGAAGGTGAGGCAGTCACCACAAGATATTTAGACCGTGACCTCTTGTAGTCATGTTTTTTTATCCTACTGATCCTGTTATGTTTTTGATCAGTGGTGTTAATCCAGCCTCCTCCAAAGTAGACAGCTTTCCTTGTGATATTGATTGTGGGAGATATTGTGTTAAATGTCTGAGCAATTGGGTAGATTTTCTATGATATTATAAATACTCATTTATTGTAAAGTTTATAACAGCTGCTGTAATTTTACAAGTCAATATAAAATAGGATTCCAACTTATCAAATAATAGCACAAGGAAAATATATTAATTCTACTGGAAATAAACATGGCATCCTGCTGAATTTAAGTATCTGGAGCGTTGAACAATCATTCCTTGATTGAATTACTTACTTTATATTCCAAGACAGTAATTTTAAGCTTCATCTATGTACTAAAACTCATTTGTTTGTTTGTTCCTGAACTACAGCCTAAACAGAACACGATAGCGCAACAAATTTAGGTCCACCTTACTTACCATCATCCTGTGGTGCTACGGCTGAAGTTTCATTCAAATTGGTGTTTTATTTTTAAAGTTATTCATATTTTAAAGTTTAAAAAAACCACACAAGTGCAGTTGGGAGGGGGGGAGGGAGGAGGAGGGAGGGAGGAGGAGAGGAGGGGAGAGGGAGGGAGAGGGAGGGGGAGGGAGGGGGAAGGATGGGGGAGGGAGGGAGGAGGGCGGGGAGGGAGGGGGAGGGGGGAGTGGGGGAGGAGGGAGGGGGAGGGAGGGAGGAGGAGGGGAGAGGGAGGGGGGGGGTACGGAGGGGGAAGGATGGGGGAGGGAGGGAGGAGGGCGGGGAGGGAGGGGGAGGGGGGAGGGGGAGGGAGGTGGAGGAGGGAGGGGGGAGGGAGGGGACAAAGGGGGAAGGGAGGAGTGGGGGAGGAGAGGGTGCTGCACCAATGCAGGAGAGGTTTGGGGCCAATGGGTCCACTTGGTCTAGTCTTTCTTAATTTCTGCATATGCTGGAAATCTGAAGTACAGCAGATAATGTGAAATACTCAAAGGCAGTTTAGGAGCAGAGAAAAAGCAGCATTAACATTCTGGTTGGATGGCTTTTCAGAGAAAGATCTTGCGACCAAACTGTTGAGACTGGCATTGTACCATACCATACCCACTTATCAGTAAAAGTGTGCTTATATGCTCTTTTATGAGCCAAAATCTGGTGCACAAATGTAAATACCCTCATGTGTCAGTGCATCGTGCAGCCCAAGGCAGATGGTAGAAAGTAGATTCTTGTGGGATGGCTCCTGGAGTTATCCAATCTTTTATGGGGAACGCCAATATGAAAAGAAGTGAATTTAGCTTTGCAGGTGGATGATGGTGGATATTTGAAGGGTGGCTGTTGAATGGAGTTAACAGCGGATTTTAACCTAAGAATTTCAAGGTGGTCTTACATTAACAGTTTTATAATATACAGATTGTGTTAATAAAATGTGGGTAAATTGCATGATGTCAGAGCTCTGTTAAAAAACATTTCAGTGCTTATTTTCAGATTGTTTTTAACAAACTTCTCCATGAAAGACAAGTTGGCTCTTGTGTTGCCTGACTTGTATGTGCAGATGAGAAAGAAGACAGTGCAATGGATGGATTTTTTTGGGGGGTATTTCAGGCTGCATTGAATTACAAAGCTGCAGAGAATCTGTTTCGGTTTGAGCCTTATCTCACCATTGCCGGTAAATTCATTTGGCACACCAAAGTATGGTCTCGGTGATCAGTCTGATCCATTGTGTTTACAACGTGCGAGAGCTGTAAGCCTCTAAAAACTTGGATAAAGCATGCACTGCAATAAATAAATCCTATTTATTATGATATGTCATACATTTAGTGGAAAAGCGTGTTAGGGTTTGTTTGTCAGCCAACCCGGCCCTGAATTCTGCTTCATGAATACTACTCATGCTGAAGTGAAACCCTACTGTTTCACACACACGACGGTCGGTCTGTGGTTATGGCACAACTCACACTAGTTTTCAATGGAAAGCCACACACATGGTGGTCTACAGAGTCATCAGCGGTGCTAGATTTCAATGCGCATTCCACTTTTGGCTTGGTGATTTATAGTGCTGTTGACATAGAGTTGCTCGCTTTTATTTTAACCCTGTCACCAACTGATTCTAGAATCTGCTACAGTGGTGATGACTGTACTGCTGTAGGCACTGTGTTCTTTTATATGACTGCCTCTTCAGTTCAAAACCTATGTTACAGAGTCTTCCTCTTCGACCTACCCTGCGAACTGCTTACTAAGTTATAGTACTCCGGCAGTTCAAATTGTTAAACACTAATTGTTCAAATTTGGAAAACGCCTACTCCTCATTAAGCTTAATTTAACACCTTTATTGCAAAAGATGTGTTAAGTGAAAGCTATGCTCAATTAGTCTGCATTGAATCTGTAAATTGTTGGCAAGGTCAGCACTTATTTCCTGTACCAATAACTCTAAACCAAGTGGACATTTCAGAGAACAGTTAATATTCTTGATTAGTACGGGTGTCAGGGGTTATGGGGAGAAGGCAGGAGAATGGAGTTGAGAGGGAAAGATAGAGCAGCCACGACTGAATGGCGGAGTAGACTTGATGGGCTGAATGGCCTAATTCTCCTCCTATAGCTTATGAACTTACGAACTTATGAAGTCAGCCATATATAAGGTTACAGTTGTGAACTGAACAGAATCATGGATTGGTCACAGCAGAGAAGAAGCACATTAAGCCCATCATGTCCATTTCTGTTCTCCACCCAGGGCAACTCTCTCGCTCCACCCATCTTTCTCTTTGGTCTTACACATTTTTTACTCACCACGCATGAATATAATTCCTTCTTGAGGGACAAATAGAATCTGATTGCACCACATCTGCAGCTGACATGCAGCACTTTTCACATCTCAAAAGTGATCCCTTGCTGAAAACAGACGCCGATGATGCACTAAAGTGTCTTTATTGTGCCAGAACAGCTGTTGGATAGTCGAGGAAAAGGGAGTTTGAAGATCAAGATCTCAGCTTTGGCCGCCATCTTGTGTCCGCTGGGTGTCAGGGTCCCTGGATGACTATATGCCACTGGAGCCTGACCACCTACACCAGGCATCACTGGGAACATACCACTCATTCGGAGGATAAGCAGGTCAACTTTGGCATCCTCACCCAGGCCTACATTGTCAGTCAGCACTGTGCTGCAGTCACACTCAGTCAACTGTGTCAAGTAGGTCAGGGTGTTTGTATGCCTAACTCCCAAGACATTTTGTTCCAAGATTTGTTGTGGGGATTATCAAGCAGGCAGAAAAAAAAATATTCAAGCATGTCTACATAAAGCTTCCTTGAAGAAGTGCGACGGCTCCATACACTCTTTTGGAACTTAGACACATCACCTGCTGAAGTAGAGTAGAAGCATTCAGGAAGGTGTGACGGACATGAAGGCCAGATATCCAGAGCTCATAGCAGCCCTGCACAGACAGTTGAAGGCTGTGTGCAACCTCACAAATTACCTACACCCTTCCCCACACCACTAGCCATTTCCACGCCCATCTACAGAAGAGTGGGTGCTTCCCTCCTTGGCATCATCTGTCACCTCCAAACCCATAGCACCGGTTTGTAAGCAATTCATCCTCGATTCAAGGGACTACCTAAGAAGAACAACAGGATTCGATTGAGTATGACCTCAAGAAGCCCCGGTAAAATTGTAAAAGGTGGGCATCAAGGGAAAAAAAGACATTCTCATGATAGGAATCATGACACACACAAAGCTGTGGCTGTTGGAGATGAATCATCTGAATCCCAGCAGGAATCGCTGCAGGAGTTCCTTGGGGCAAACCTTCATCATCGTGGGCCTAACCATCTTCATCTACTTCATGAATGACCTTCCCCCCATCAGCAACCTCACGAGATGCAACACCTGTCCCTTTACCTCCCCCCTCAACTCCATCCAAGGACCCAAACAGTCTTTCCAGGTGAGGCAGAGGTTCACCTGCACCTCCTCCAACCTCATCTATTGCATCCGCTGCTCCAGATGTCAACTTATTTACATCGGCGAAACCAAACGCAGGCTCGGCGATCGCTTCGGTCAACACCTGCGCTCGGTCCGCGTTAACCAATCTGATCTCCCGGTGGCCGAGCACTTTAACTCTCCCTCCCATTCCCAGTCTGACCTTTCTGTCATGGGCCTCCTCCAGTGCCATAGTGAGGCCCACCGGAAATTAGAGGAACAGCACCTCATATTTCGCCTGGGCAGCTTGCAGCCCAGTGGTATGAACATCGACTTCTCCAACTGTAGATAGTTCCTCTGTCCCTCTCTTCCCCTCCCCCTTCCCAGATCTCCCTCTATCTTCCTGTCTCCACCTATATCCTTACTTTGTCCTGCCCCCCTGACATCAGTCTGAAGAAGGGTCTCGACCTGAAACGTCACCCATTCCTTCTCTCCTGAGATGCTGCCTGACCTGCTGAGTTACTCCAGCATTTTGTGAATAAATTCCCCCCATCAGCATGTCAGAATGTTCATTTCCATTTGCAACTCCTGAATCAATGAGGATGCCCTGACTTTCACGCAGCAAGACCTAGACAACATTTGGGAAGGGCCTAACTGGTACGAAGTAAGATCTACACCACAAAAGTGTCAAGCAATGGCCATCTCCATTCCATGGAAAATCCCACCACCTACCCTTAATATTCAGTGATAATATCATCAAAGAGCATGTCATCATTAATGTACTGGGTGAGGTTCAATGTTGACCAGAAATTCAACTGGTTCAGCCAAACAAAAAGCAGGCCCAGGCTGGGTATCCTGAAGCACGTATCCTGAAGAACTTCAGAGCTTTTCCATCATTTAAAAGGCAATAGTCAGCAGTGATGCGGTGCTCTCCATTTGCCTGGATAAGTGGAGCTTCAACGATAAGCAGCGCCTTTACCACCTTAGACAACTGAGGAAATTCAGAGTGTCGCTGAGGATCCTTCATTGCTTCTACTCTGGGGCTGTAGAGAGCATCCTGTCCGGCAACATTACAGTCTGGTTTGGGAACAGCTCTGCCCAGGACAGGATGGCCCTGCAGAGAGTAGTGCGTTCGGCAGAATGCACCATGGGAACTACACTCGTCCCCCTGCAGGACCTATACATCAGGAGGTGCAGATCCAGAGCAAGCAAGATCATGAGGGACCCCTGCCACCCCAGTAACGGACTGTTCCAGATGCTACGGTCAGGCAAACGCCTCCGCTGTCACGCTGTGAAAACGGAGAGGATGAGACGGAGCTTCTTCCCACAGGCCATCAGGACTTTCAACTTTGATAACCCCAGAGACTAAATTTTTGTCGACACTTTTTGTGCTATGTTTAGTAACTTATTAACTTTATTTATATGCTGTAACTGTAATTATTTTTGTGCACAACCCGCAGGCATTGCCACTTTCATTTCACTGCACATCGAGTATGTGTATGTGACAAATAAATTTGACTTGACTTGACTTGACTTGACTCTCAGAACTTCGACATCGTCCAAAACAAAGCTGTCCATTTATCTCGAAGATAGCCACAAAAAGCTGGAGTTACTCAGCGGGTCGGACAGCATCTCTGGAGAAAAGGAATAGGTGACGTTTCAAGTCGAGACCCTTCTTCAGAACTGAAATGTCACATATTCCTTTTCTTCAGTGATGCTGTCTGAGCCGCTGAGTTACTCCAGCTTTTTGTGTCTACCTTCGGTTGAAACCAGCATCTGCATTTCCTTCCTACGCTGTCCATTTGTCTCGTTCCCTGTCCACACACAAGCATTCACAGTGACTGAAGTTTAGTTTAGTTTAGGTATACAGCATGGAAACACACTCTTCGGACCACTGAGGCTGTGCTGAGTAGCAATCCCCATACACTAACACTATCCTACACACTAGGGACAACATATAATCTTTACCGAAGCCAATTAACCTACAAACATGTACTTCTTTGGAGTTGGGAGGAAACCGGAGCTCCTGTTAATAAAACCCACGCTGTCACAGGGAGAGCATGCAGACTCCATACAGACAGCACCTGTAGTCAGGATCAAACCCGGGTCTCTGACGCTGTAAGGTAGCAACTCTACCACTGGGTCACTGTGCCACCCCCCAATGGTGCATCCTGTTTATAAAATGCACAGCACTGCACTTAGTCCTTCAGACAGCATGTGCCAAATCTGTGACCTCTACCACCAAATGGGGTGGTCACGGTGGCGCAGCGGTAGAGTTGCTGCCTTACAGCGAATACAGCGAATACAGCGCCGGAGACTCGGGTTCGATCCCGACTACGGGCGCCGTCTGTACGGAGTTTGTACGTTCTCCCTGTGACCTGTGTGGGTTTTCTCCGAGATCTTCGGTTTCCTCCCAAGACGTGCAGGTTTGTAGGTTAATTGGGTTGGTAAATGTAAAAATTGTCCCTAGTGGGTATAGGATAGTGTTAATGCGTGGGGATCGCTGGTTGGCTCGGACCCGGTGGGCCGAAAGGGCCTGTTTCCGCGCTGTATCTCTAAAACTAAAAACTTTTTTAAAAAACTAAAAAGGACAGGAGCTTCAGTCACATGGGACCACGACAACCTTTGGGTCCCACAATGAGTTGCAGACCATCCTAACTTGGAAATACATTATGCCTCACTGGGTCTGGGTTTAATAAACAATTTTCCTCTCTGATAACACCGTTGGAAGAGCCTTTACCAGAGGAACTGCAGTAGTTCAAGAAGGTGGCTCATTAACAATATCTCAAGGACAATTAACGCTAGCCAGTAAAATAAGTTATTAAAGTAATTATGTTATCATAGGTCTGGAGTCACATGTGGAATTGGTAATATGGAAGGTAATCACAATACTAGCATTTATTTTGAGAGGACTAAGAATACAAAAACAGGGATACAGTGCTGAGGCTTCATAAGGCCTCAGACTGCATTTGGAATATTGTGATCAATTTTGGGCCCCATATCTGAGGAAGGATGTGCTGGCTCTGGAGAGGGCCCAGAGGAGGTTTACAAGAATGATCCCAGGAATGAGCGGCTCAACATATGATGAGCTTTTGAGGGCACTGAGCCTGTACTCGCTGGACCTCATTGAAACTTACTGAATAGTGAATGGCCCTGGATAGGGTGGATATGGAGAGGATGTTCCCACTAGTGGGAGATTCTCGGACCAGAGGCCACAGCCTCAGAATAAAAGAACATTCCTTTAGGAAGGAGGTGAGGAGGAATTTCTTCAGTCAGAGGAAGGTGAATCAGTGGAATTAATTGCCACAGAAGGCTGTGGAGGCTATGTCAATGGATATTTTTAAGGCAAAGACTGATAGAGTTTTGATTAGTACAGGTGTCAGAGGTTATGGACAGAAGGCAGGACAATGGGTTTAAGAGGGAATGAAAGATCAGCCATGATTGGATGGCGGAGTAGACTTGATGGGCCGAATGCCATAATTCTGCTCTTACCACTTATGAACATCAAGTCAAGATCAGGTTTAGCTGGGGAGCATCTTTCCCTGACGGCCTTTCATAAACCAGCAGGATTTTTTAACCACCCTGTAGTATAATTATTGCTATTGCACATTAACATCGTTGAAGACTCTGGTTGCTATGGTGCGGTTTAAACTTGTGTTTCTTGATTGTAAGTTTAGGTTTCTGGATTTCTAGACCAGCATTTTAACTGCTGAAACATTGCCTCTGTTATGTCTTGTATTTATTTGTTTTAACTGCCTGCAGTTCTGGTCGGTCCATGTCAGAAAGAATGTGGAGACTTTGGAGAGTGTGAAGAATAGGTTTATCTGAAGGCTGTGTGGGAAAGAACTGCAGATGCTGGTTTAAATCGAAGGTAGACACAAAATGCTGGAGTAACTCAACGGCAAAGGGAGCACCTCTGGAGAGAAGGAATGGGTGACGTTTCGGGTCGAGATCTGAAGAAGGGTCTCGACCCCAAATGTCACCCATTCCTTCTGTCCAGAGATGCTGCCTTTATCAGAAGGCTGCCTAGATTAAAGGGTATTAGATTTAAGGAGAGAATGAACAGACTTGGATTGGTTTCTATGGAATACGGGTGGGAGGTGGGAGGTGGGAGGGGGGGGGGGGGGGGGGGGGTATAGCTTTAAGGTGAAAGAGGCATATTTAAAGGACATGTGTGGGGAAGTTTTTTCTGTAGATGGTTGTTGGTCCTCGAATGCGCTGCCAAGAGTGGTGATATATGATAGTAACATTTAAGATGCTTTTAGATAGAAACATAGAAACATAGAAAATAGATGCAGGAGTAGGCCATTCGGCCCTTCGAGCCTGCACCGCCATTCAATATGATCATGGCTGATCATCCAGCTCAGTAACCTGTACCTGCCTTCTCTCCATACCCCCTGATCCCTTTAGCCACAAGGCAGGGCCGTCTTTACAGCATTATGGGCCCCGGGCAAAGCAGTGTACTGGGGCCCCTACGACAACTACTCACAGGAATAAAAATGTAAATGGTCGATAAAATGGGGCCCCTATGCTCGTGGGGCCCCGGGCAAGTGCCCATCAGGCCCATGCGTTAAGACGGCCCTGCCACAAGGGCCACATCTAACTCCCTCTTAAATATAGCCAATGAACTGGCCTCAACTACCTTCTGTGGCAGAGAATTCCACAGACTCACCACTCTCTGTGTGAAGAAATGTTTTCTCATCTCGGTCCTAAAAGACTTCCCCCTTATCCTTAAGCTGTGACCCCTGGTTCTGGACTTCCCCAACATCGGGAACAATCTTCCCGCATCTAGCCTCTCCAACCCCTTAAGAATTTTATATGTTTCAATAAAATCCCCCCTCAGTCTTCTAAATTCCAGCGAGTATAAGATAGACATATGGATATGCAGGGAATGGAGGGATATGGATCATGTGCAGGCAGATGAGATTAGTTTATCTTGTCATCATGTTTGGCACAGCTATTGTGGCCAAAGGGCCTGTTCTCATGTGTAGGAAGGAACTGCAGATGTTGGTTTAAACCGAAGATAAACACAAAAAACTGGAGTAACTCAGCGGGTCAGACAGCATCTCTGGAGAAAAGGAATAGGTGACGTTTCAGGTTGAGACCCTTCTTCAGACCTGTTCTTGTGCTGTACTTTCCTACGGTCTGTGTTCTAAAAACTAAATTCTCCTTGCGTCTCCGGAAGAAAGAACTGGATTGTAATAAGAGGAATGTCCAGTCAGCAGGAAGGCTACATGAACTTGCTGCCGAGCCTCGCTCTATGTTATGCAGAAGCATCAGGCATTGAGCATGAGAGTCACTCTCAGAAGGTAGTCTTGAGCTCAGTTCCCAGGGTTTTCCTGAGAAGATGCTCATTCAACTGGATAGAACCAACATGAAAATAGAAGGCAAAGTAAATACCAATCAAATTACCTACAAGCAACTTGGTAGCCTGAGCGATATAAAATTAGCTCCACTTTTCATTATTTATTTTTATACTTTTAATGATCAGCCCAATGTATCATGTGAAGCTTGCACAGATTGTTCTGTCAAACATGCAATGGAACCAATTGGTCTTCTACCAGATGATTAAGAGTCCCATTCATACAGAAGCAGGCTGATTATAATGGCAACAACAATAAAGCATGATGTTTGTGTGAGTGCTGTTATTCTTGAAGGCACTGGGCCTGTGCTCGCTGGAGTTTAGAATGGATCCTTAGAAGGATCTACTAGAGGATCATTCAATGAGGGGGGACCGCATTGAAACTTGTCGAATAGTGAAAGGCCTGGATGGAGTTGATGTGGAGAGGATGCTTCCACTAGTGGGAGAGTCTAGAACCAGAGGGCACAGGCTCAAAATAAACGGATGTACCATCAGAAAGGAGATGAGGAGGAATTTCTTTAGTTAGAGGGTGGTGAATCTGTGGAATTCATCGCCACAGAAGGCTGTGGATGCTGAGTCAATGTGCATATTTGATGCGGAGACTGACAGACATTTGATTTATGAAAGTGTCCAATATTATGGAGAGAAGGCAGGAGAATGAGGTTGAGTGGGAAAGATAGATCAGGCGTGGCTGAATGGCAGAGTAGCCTCAATGGGCCGATTCTGCTACTATGACTTACGAACTTATGAATTTAACCGTGGAGAGAGTTCCATTGCACAAACCAGCACAATGTTTTGCCATCATGCAGACTGTTAACTTGTTAAACAACACCATCGAAGCATATGTAATAAGTAGACATATTTCTCAGCATCCAGAGATGGGATTTCCAACTGCTACTGAATATATATCTAAACGTGGAGCTGCTGCAACCTGCTGTTCACCTGATTCCGTCCTAAGACACAATTAATCGCTATACCTGGAGAAATATGGGCCCGGAGTCATCGGTAATTTATGAAAATAATCATGACTGCAGTCTTTCAAATGAACTTTTTAATACTTTTTAAATTTAATTTATTTTATTTTAATTTTTATTTAATTTAATGTTTTAATTAAAAAATGATTACTGCATGCAGAAAAGTCATCAAAATAGAACAATGAAATTCTTATTTGCATTAGCACAACAGGCATGTAAACATAACAGCCACAATGATTAAAAAATATTTGGTCATGTACATGGATAGAAGAAGTTTGGAGGGATATGGGCCAAATGCAGGGAAATGGGATTAGCTTGGCCAACTTGGCCGGCGAGGACAAGTTGAACTGAATGGCTCGTTTCCATGCAGTGTAACTCTATGACTAAGCTTTGACCCATGACTGTTGTTCTGCCACTCTAGCCTTTCCACCATCTCCTGCTATGGTCACCTAATCCAATCTTCTGACCACTTATCCCACTCCAAACTTCGATCAAATTTATTACTTATTACAACACAGAAGGAGGTCTTTTGGCTCGTTAAGCCCGTACTATCTTTCACAAGAGCAATGCCATCAGTCCCATTCAGTGACTAATTTCTCTATAACAATGCAATTACTGGCTCATCATTCCCGTTTTTGATTCCTTTGCCATCTATTGTAAACTGTGGTTTATAACAACCAGATAATCCATCGGCATGTCTTTGAGATGAAGGATGAAACAGGAACAGCCAGTGGTCAGGATGGGATTCGTGTTGATAACACAATGAACTCCTTCAATGTCAACTATTGATCACTAGACCGTGACTTCTCATGACCTCCTTCCTTTGATGTTAGCATCCAGCACACATCATCAACACCACTACTAATCTTTGTAGCAATCCCTCAGCTCTGCTACTTCCAGGAATCTCCTCCTGCCACATCCATCGTCAAATCGATTCATACTCAACCACTATTCCCATGAACTATGGACTCTGCCCAGCCCAAGTCTTGTTGGATTCTATTGGGTGCTCGGCAATGGTGGAATGTGCAAAGCAAGATCAACCGATAGACAGGAAAGTGCAGATGCTGAAAACTGGACCAAAACACCAAGTGCTGGAGTAACTCAGCAGGTCAAGCTGCATCTGTGGAGGACATGAATGGGTGACATTTTGGGTCGGGATCCTTCTTCAGACTCTGAAGATCAACTGAAGATCAATCTATAAAGACATAAGCCTTGTGCATGACTACATTTTTCAGCAATGCCATGTGCCTGCATTGATGGCAACTGCACCTGAAATTCAAAATGGTGAAAACACAGATTTAGCAAAATAACAGACAGGCTAAGTAATACTAGTTAGAATTTAATGTGGAAACGTTTGCTAATTCATGAGAAAACCCTTTTTATTCGAAATCTCACATATTTTTTCCCCGACCTCTTTTCGTCATCTGGTTGCTTTATGGAGGAAAGGCAGGTGGTCTGACTAGAGGACTTCATTAAGTGCGCTTTGACAGGTTGGCAGGAGGCTTTGCAGACACATGAGCAACAGCTCAGGCCTGGCCTAAAGTTGGAGATGCAAAAGTATTCCGCTGTGATTGACAAATATATGTGGAAAATATCGGGGTGCTGTAAGGCCACTGACAATAATTTAAATCTAAATCCAGGGATCATTGCAACAGCCTGGGACTTGTTGAGAGCTCAAGTTCCAACTGCTTAAACAAATGAATGAATGAATGAATGAATGAATGAATTAATAAGTTTATTGGCCAAGTATGTGCATATACAAGGAATGTGCCTTGGTGCTCCGCTCACAAATGACAACACAAACATACAGTTAACAATTAAGAATAAAGCATAAACACATCAAAACACGTTTTTTTGGAATTTGGGATACTGATTTTGGATGATCATATTAAATGGCGCTGCTAGCTTGAAGGGCCGAATGGCCTACTCCTGCACCTATTTTCTATGTTTTGATGAGCTGGGCTGACAGTTCCACATCATATTGCCAGCATTAACCCATCCTCAGGGGGTCAGGAAATTTCTGAGAGAATACAGAAGTCCTGAACATGCTGGCTGGGCTTCGCTAAGTATTTTCTGGCTGTTGTCTAGAGTTGGACTCCCCATAGAATCCGATGGCAGAAGAGGGACAATGCAATAATCCAGTTAACCTGGAGCCCCTGGCCAATGAACCCATCTCACCTTAGATATGATGCAGCAGCAGTGAGTTCATTTAATTAAATGGAAAGGAATGGAAAAGATTTAGCATCTAATTTAGATTTAGTTTAGTTTAGTTTAGTTTAGAGATATAGCATGGAAACAGACACTGCAGCCCACCAAGACGGCACCGCCCAGCGATCCTCGCACATTAACACTATCCTACACACACAATTTACACTTTTACCAAGCCAATTAACCTACAGACCTGTACGTCTTTGGAGTGTGGGAGGACACCGAAGATCTCGGAGAAAACCCATACAGACAAACTCCGTACAGACAAGCACCCATAGTCAGGATCTAATCCGAGTTCAGGTCAGGACCCTTCTTCGAACTGATTATAGTGGGGGGAGAAAGCTGAAAAAGAGGTGGGGCAAGATAAATCCTGGCAAGTAATAGGTGGATACAGATGAGGGGAGTTTGATAGATGTTTGGACAAAGGCCAGAGATGAAAACAAGAGAGATGCCTATGAGATAAGGAGAACAGTGAATTGTAAAGCCGGAGGAAGGGATGTAGGTTGAGGGGGATGGGGGGAGAGGGGAAAAGGGTGCAGGATAGTGGGAGAAATAGTTGCACATCCAGGTGGGACATAGGAAAGAGAGGGGGAAAAAGAGGAGGGGGGAGGGACTGGTTTTGGAGGGGCGTTTGTTGATTATGTACCTAAAATTAGAATTCAATGTTCATACCATTGGGGAGTTAGCTACCCAAGCGGAATATGAGGTGTTGTTCCTCCAGTTTGTGTGTGGGCCTCATTCTGGCAATGGAGGAGGCCCAGGGTAGAAAGATTGGTATGGGAATGGAAAAAGGAGTTAAAATTATTAGCAACTGGGAGATCTCCCAGACCAGCTTTTATTCTCCCTACTACATTCAGTCTGAAGAAGGGTCCAAAACGTCGCCTATCCATGTTCTCCAGCAGTGTCCGAGCACCACGATTAATGTAAATAAACCACTCTGAGCCAGCAGCTTCAAATCCAGAACCAGGTGAGAATCCAGGTGCCGATGTGGAGTAGTCCTGATCAAGTTCCAACACAAGGTCAAATAATGTCTTTGAAACTGACAGCAGTTCACCGAAGCACAAAGGTGCTGCCTTACAGCACTGGAGACTGGCTTCAAACCCGACTACGGGTGCTGTCTGTATGGAGTTTGTCCGTTCTCCCTGCGTTCGCGTGGGTTTTCCCCGTCTGCTCTAGTTTCACCCCACGCTCCAAAAACATGGTTAATTGGCTTCTGTAAATTGTAAATTGTCCCCAGTGTGTAGGATAGTGCCACCGCCCGGGGTGATCGCTGGTCGGCGCAGACTCAGTGGGCTGAAGGGCCTGTTTTCACACTGCATCGCTCTGTATCGCTAGGGTAGAGTTACAGCTTAAGCACCAGCACCCTAGGGCACATGGAGGAGTCATCAACACTGAACCAAACCCATAGATACCCATCTGGACCCCACTCTCTTCTCCTGCTTGTTGTCACGCTCCACAAGGCTTTGAGTTTTAAAACCTTTCTGACAGCGGGATTTCATCTAAAATATCTGTCATTGGTATGTACGCAAGCAATGAATGTAACCTAGCCTTGTGATAATGGGCATCCAGTGCAGTCAAACAAAATTCAGGATGTGCTGAGACTAGAGGAATGTACAGAGTCAGGGAGAGAGGCAGCAGAGGACCAGGGCTTTCAACCCAATGAGCCTACGCCAACTACCAAACATCCATTTACACCAATCCTACATTAATCCCGGTTCTTTCCTCTTCACACTCTCCTCCGCTCTCTTCTGATTCTATCACTCACCTACACAAGAGAGGCAATTGGCGGTGGCCAATTAACCTGCCTACCTACCCACATGCCTTTGAAACCAAAACACCCGAAGGAAACCCACACACTCGTAGGGCGAACGTGCAAACTCCACCCGGATAGTATCCAAGGTTGGGATTGAACCTGGGTCTCTGATGCTGTGGGGCAATGACTCCATTAGCTGTGCCTCCGTGTGGCTCATCTCAGGTTTGAGAAACTAGGAGTGGAGGAGGTACAAGGTCATTTAAACAAGATAAGAATTTTAAATTAAGGTATCACAAAAAGCTGGAGTAACTCAGCGGGTCAGGCAGCATCTCAGGAGAGAAGGAATGGGTGACGTTTTGGGTCGAGACCCTTCTTCAGTCTCGACCCGAAACGTCACACATTCCTTTCTCTCCTGAGATGCAGTCTGACCCGCTGAGTTACTCCAGCTTTTTGTGACACCTTCGATTTGTACCAGCATCTGCAGTTATTTTCCTACAGAATTTTAAATTATATCACTTGGTGAAAAATGACAGCATTAAGGGTCCCGACCCGAAAAGTCACCTATTCATGTCCCCCACATATGCTGCCTGACCCACTAAGCTACTCCAGCACTTTGTGGTTTTTTTTGTAAACCAGCATCTATATCTGCAGTTCTTTCCATTAGCATTTTCCATTGGGTCATTCACAAATATTGCCATTCCAATGTATTTTTTAACCATCAAAAGAACACACAATGCTGGTGTAACATCAGACTGAAATATAGTCACAACCTGAAACGTTACCTATCCATGTTCTCCAGAGGTCGGCACAGTGGCGTAGCAGTAGAACTGCTGCCTTACAGTGCCAGAGACCCGGGTTTAATCCTGACTACGGGTGATTGGCTGTACGGAGTTTGTACGTTCTCCCTGTGACCTGTGTGGGTTTCCTCCGAGATCTTCGATTTCCTCCCACACTACAAAGAGGTACAGGTTTGTAGGTTAATTGGTTTAGTGTGAATGCAAATTGTCCCTAGTCTGTGCGGGGATTGCTGGTCGGTGCGGACTCAGTGGGTTGAAGGGCCTGTTTCTGTGCTGTATCTCTACACTGAACAGAAAAAGTAAAATTCTATTGTCGGCAATTTTAATTTTCCCATAGACTCCAAACCAGCCGTGAGGATGTGAGTTCATGGAACATATTTTCCCATTTAAAATATTTCCCTGGAATGGTGGATTTCACCAAGATCTTGACCGTTTGACCTTATTGAGTCTAATGAGAAAAGATTAATTAGTTGTAGAAACATATTAAACATAGAAAATAGGTGCAGGAGGAGGCCATTCGGCCCTTCGAGCCAGCACCGCCATTCATTGTGATCATGGCTGATCATCTACAATCAATAACCCGTGCCTGCCTTCTCCCAACATCCCTTCATTCCACTAGCCCCTAGAGCTCTATCTAACTCTCTCTTAAATCCATCCAGTGATTTGGCTTCCATTGCCCTCTGTGGCAGAGAATTCCACAAATTCACAACTCTCTGGGTGAAAAAGTTTCTTCTCACCTCAGTTTTAAATGGCCTCCCCTTTATTCTAAGACTGTGGTTCTGGACTCGCCCAACATTGGGAACATTTTTCCAGCATCTAGCTTGTCCAGTCCTTTTATAATTTTATATGTTTCTATAAGATCCCCTATCATCCTTCTAAACTCCAGTAAATACAAGCCTAGTCTTTTCAATCTTTCCTCATATGACAGTCCTGCCATCCCAGAGATCAATCTCGTGAACCTACGCTGCACTGCCTCAATTACAAGGATGTCCTTCCTCAAATTAGGAAACCAAAACTGTACACAACACTCCGGATGTGGTCTTACCAGGGCCCAATACAACTGCAGAAGAACCTCTTTACTCCTATACTGAAATCCTCTTGTTATGAAGGCCAACATGCCATTAGCTTTCTAATCCTCTTGTTATGAAGGCCAACATACCATTAGCTTTCTAATCCTCTTGTTATGAAGGCCAACATGCCATTAGCTTTCTAATCCTCTTGTTATGAAGGCCAACATGCCATTAGCTTTCTTTGGGCAAATATTCCTTGGGTGATGATGGTAATGGCATGCTTTGTTGAACGTGACAAACATAGATACAAAATGAAAGACTCCAACTTAACTAAATACAATTAAAATACAGGCGACAGACACCTTCCAGAGGGCCGCTGTAAAGCTGAGGCCTGAGCCTCGCGGGGCTGGAGCTTCATGGGCCGGAGCCTCGGGGAAAGGAATAAAGGAGGACCCGGCATGGGGGGGACCTATGTGAAGAGTGGAAGGGGGGAGAACAAAGGGGGACCTGGTGTGGGGGGTACTTTGTAACTTTGTACACACCCTTTATGGGGAACTATTTGTATACCTTGGGTACGCAAGCAAAGAATTTCACTGTGACTTATCACATGTGACAATAAAGTATTCATTCATTTATCCCTTCATTCATTCATAAAACGTCTGAAGGAGAAATGGTTAAAGTGGATTGAGATAATGATAGTCATAGCGTCATCCAGCATGGAAACAGGTCCTCCTTGCTAACTTGTCCATGCCGACCAAGATCCCCATCTATGCTAGTCCCACCTGCCAATATTTGGCTCATATGCCTCTGGACCTTTCTAATCCAAGTAGAGATATTAAATAAAAAGTTATGAGAGTAGGCGGTAGTGGCTGACATTTCAAATAATGTTTTGCCTTTTTTCTACAATGATACATAGTGTACCAATGAGGAATAAAGGCCCTTGTACGAAGGGAATCATCTGTGCCGAATTAAAAAAGCTACGGATGGCATCAAACTAAAAGAAAAAGATTATAATTCTGATTGGAACTGTGGTAGGCCTGAGGATTGGGAACATTTTAGAAACCAGCGACGGCCTGATCCTGGAATTGATAAAACTTCAAGACCCAAATGTTGTCAATTGACTCTAAACACGTCCCATGTTTATAAGTGTCAATACCATGAATACCAGCATCTGGTTTATTAACTGAACTGCTGGCACTCACATTTCATTGCAGAAACATGAAATGTGAGATGTATTTTGAAATAAAATAATCGGAATTCCATTTTGTTGTGGATCACCTACTCTTCGGGGCTTTTGTGATCAACAAGGCATTTACCTGATTTGTGGGATGATTAGAACCTGAAGTATTTGACAAAAAAACATGAGGTAAGGGAATATTCACAACGGCAATCCAACACAAATGGAAAGAGCTGTGAGCACTGCCGAGATGCCAGTAATTCTAAGCATAACCTGCGCAAGGCAAAATACGTTTTGCAAGCACCATTTGATGGGGAGACCGACGTCAGGGGTTTCTGTTTTTAATTAGTTTTACTTTTTGGGAAATTAAGAGAGCTCTTGTTTGGTAACAGAAAGTATCCCAGCCAATTCTTGATCTGTTTGATGAGGATTCATACTTAGATTCTTAGTTCATAGAATAATGTTATATTTGGACGTATGAGACCGGTTGGAGCAGGTGGTATGTCTCCAGTGTAAGTTTCCTAAATCTATGCTCTAAGGAGACTTTGATTATCAAATGGGTGAGTAATGGAGAATCAGGACAGATGTCTTTCTGTCCTTTCTCCAAAGTGTGAGTTTTACATATTTTGGAACAGTGGCTCAGTTCCTCTGGGCTAGATCTTGTTCAATGAGGCTTGAGCTTTTCCTATGCTGTTCCATAGGATTGATTGACCTGAACTGCTGGATACCATAGCTATAGACTGGGTTCATGAGCAACAATTAGGTTTCTGATAGTAATAGCTGAGGCCCTGCACACTGGGCTGTTGCCAGCATGTCTTTGTGTTGCTAAAAATCATGTTGAGACAGGGCCGGGTAGATTGAAATACGTACATAAAATACCTTATAACCTCCAGAAATTAATTGAATAAAAGTGAAATAAAGAGCATAACTGTGCAGTTGCTCCACTTATCATTTGATCAGATTTGGTGGCACTATACAGATGAATACCATCGCTCTGCGCCTGCCCCCTTGAAACCGAGGGGCCAGAAGGGAAGTGCATCCAGATTCTCAGCTCAGCACACCAGAGTCCACTGCTGAACCCGATGGGAGGCCAGTGATGGAGGAGAAGGTCTGATAAACCTATAGCAGGGTCTCTCACTTTTGCGTTTCATTGTGCAGGCGTGGAACTCACAGATGGGCTGACCCATAAGGAGGAGATAGCCGGCAGTTCCATGTGAAACTGTTGGGCAGTTGTAAGTGCAATTCAGCTCATTATCTTGCAACCATTACTTTCAGCAGGAACATTACTTTCATTGACTGTTGTTCTCCAAAGTAATTGACTCAATTTATATCTTTTAGACCATTGGCAGTAAGTGCTCACAGCTGGGCGAACCTAATGATGGAAAATGTAACTTGCCTTTAACTCATCAAAGTGAAGATTAGCGGGAAGTCTTTTTTTTTCCTCTTCAATTGCTGTTAAGATGGGGGCAAAACCTGGAAACTATTTCACCATATCCTCCCAACATATTTAGAAACTGAAAGCTGTTTGGATGAAAAATGCTTTCAATCTCAAAAATAAGGACACTCTTGAGGCCGGGTCTCTAGGTTATTTTGCCACTCGCTTGGTTGGGAAGGCAATGCATTATTTGATCTGCACAGCATTCAATCAGTTAACTGAAGAACACTTTGATCATTTTCTAATGGTAGTCCGATGGCATACCAGATTTCATCTCCTCTTTATAAATAGTTAAGTGCTGGCAATTCCGATTTGCAATCTGAATGTGTACTGGAAGCACACACCACCAGATTGTGCACTTCCAGTCATTATGGTAAAGTTAAAAGATGGGAAATTGTGGGATTTGAATTTTGTCAAAACATTCAGATGACTATCCGGAGATAACTAAATGGTATTTTTTGCCATGAAGGAAAGTACGGAGATATGATTCTGAGCCCGGCTTATGGAAATGTGTTCGTAAAGGAATTTATTTGTTGTGCATGGAGCCACATACTGCAATCTTCCCCAGTAATACCAAAAGACGAGACAAATTTATAAAAGCCACCAAAGACTGACCGAATATTCAGCATGGAGTTCCTTTGCGTTTCTGGTGGTGTTCATTTCAGCTGACACATTTCATCTCTAAGAAATTCCTTGAGCCTGTTTTAAATTTCCAAGACAAATTCTACCTAAAATTGTCATTGTTGCTCATTTCACTGTCACACTTTCACTGTCTTTATCCACGTTGATGTTAAAAATTATCGCTCATTCAGGTCACAAGTAGAATAGAATAGAATAGAATAGAGTAGAATAGAATAGAGTAGAATAGAATATAGAATAGAGTAGAATAGAGTAGAATAGAGTAGAGTAGAGTAGAATAGAATAGAATAGAATAGAATAGAATAGAATAGAATAGAGCAGCCTCTATTGTCATCCAAAAACATGTTTTTGGACAAAATTACATTACCCACAGTCAACAATGAGAGGCAATAAAAAAGAAAGCAATAAAACACACAATCACAAAACCAACATAAAACAAAAAACATCCATCACAGTGAGTCTCCTCCAGTCACCTCCTCACTGTGATGGAAGGCCAGAATGTCTTTCTCTTCCCCTGCCGTCTTCTCCCACGGTCAGGATGTCGAAGTTGCCACGTCGGGGCGGTCGGGGCTCCCGACATTGAAGCCCCCGCCGGGCGGTGGAAAATACTGCGGCCTATTCCAGGCCGCGCCGGACGGTGAAAGGTCCGCAGCGGGCTGACTCAAGCCCCACGATTCTGGGCGGGTGAAGACCTTGCCGCTGCCAGAGCTACCGAAGTCGACCCCCACCCAGGGACCTGCGAGCTTCCGACGTCCACGCGGCGCTGCGGATGGAATGTAATCACGAGTCTACGTTTAAAGGTTGTTCCCTTAAAGCTGCAATAAGGTGCTCAGCTGCTTTTTCTAAACGATGTTGAAAACTTCTAACGTTTCAACACAGAAATATTGATTATTTTTAGAAACAGGGTAATGTTATGAATCATATCCCGAAATCCAGCCAGCACATGCCATTGGAAACCAATGCACTAGAATAAAACTTGCTGTGAAAATAGCAGGGAGACTGGCAATGCCCTTAATATGCGGCAACATCTAGGTTAACCTATGGTTAAAAGTGGATATCCAGGAGTTGCCTTAAGAAATGTAAAGCTCCATAAGATTGCCATAAATGACATGTCTCCATCTACTTCACCAGTGAAGGGTACAGGGCAACATGCACATCCCTCGTAGACGTAGACCAAATGCAATAATAAAGCCTGGCCTGGAAAAGGGGAAAGTATTGCAGATCCTGGAAATCTGAAATGAAAGAAGAAAGTTCACAGCAGGCCAGGCAGCATCCGTGGAAACAAAGTAATAGGATCACTGTTTCAGGTCAAAAACCTTCATTGGAATTTAGTCCGACATTGAAATATTAACTCTGCTTCTCCGAAATGTGTTTCCATTTCCCGACAGAAGTTACCTAACCAGCTGGATATTTCCAGATCTTTTCTCATTTTATTCTGTTTTTACTTTTCACAGGCAGAAGAGAAAGAGACAGAGAGAGACCAAGAGAGAGAGACAGAGAGAGAGAGAGAGAGAGAGGGAGAGACAGACAGAGAGACAGGCAGGCAGACAGGCAGGCAGGGAGGCAGGGAAGCAGGCAGGCAGGCAGGCAGACAGGGAGACAATAGACAATAGACAATAGGTGCAGGAGGAGGCCATTCGGCCCTTCGAGCCATCACCGCCATTCAATGTGATCATGGCTGATCATTCTCAATCAGTACCCCGTTCCTGCCTTTTCCCCATATCCCCTGACTCCGCTATCCTTAAGAGCTCTATCTAGCTCTCTCTTGAATGCATTCAGAGAATTGGCCTCCACTGGGAGGCAGGGAGGCAGGCAGGCAGGGAGGCAGGCAGGCAGGGAGGCAGGCAGGCAGGGAGGCAGGCAGGCAGGGAGGCAGGGAGGCAGGGAGGCAGGGAGGCAGGCAGGCAGGCAGGCAGGGAGGCAGGGAGGCAGGCAGGGAGGCAGGGAGGCAGGGAGGCAGGGAGGCAGGGAGGCAGGCAGGCAGGCAGGCAGGCAGGCAGGGAGGCAGGGAGGCAGGGAGGCAGGCAGGCAGGGAGGCAGGCAGGGAGGCAGGCAGGCAGGCAGGCAGGGAGGCAGGGAGGCAGGGAGGCAGGCAGGCAGGCAGGCAGGCAGGGAGGCAGGGAGACAGGGAGGCAGGGAGGCAGGCAGGCAGGCAGGCAGGCAGGCAGGGAGGCAGGGAGGCAGGGAGGCAGGCAGGCAGGGAGGCAGGCAGGGAGGCAGGCAGGCAGGCAGGCAGGCAGGGAGGCAGGGAGGCAGGCAGGCAGGCAGGCAGGCAGGGAGGCAGGGAGACAGGGAGGCAGGGAGGCAGGCAGGCAGGCAGGCAGGCAGGGAGGCAGGCAGGGAGGCAGGCAGGCAGGGAGGCAGGTGCTGTTCGTTTGTTCTGATGCCTGCGCACATACAGTAAATATTTAACTGTGACTCAATTTGCACATTCCTATCCTCCCTTACCCCATTCTCCACCATGGTGCCACCACTGATATTATACCCTATACATCCAATACACAAGGATCGTGCCACCAAATGCAGGATATTTTTAAAAGGTTACTAATTATGCTCCATTTAGGCTGTGAACAGGAGGAAGGAAGTCTGCACTGAGGAGGATTCTCCAAAGTCCATGCCTCGCCCTTATGGAGGAGCTACTGAACCCCAGACTACCTTTGCAACCATCTACCGATGATAGTCATTCAATCTGAGTTTCATTGTGAGCGCAATATCCCCCTTGAATAAGAGCAACGCTGTGGCCTCATTATAATCTGTGCTGATGCATCACTATTCAAGTATTCTCTTTGTAATTTTTTTTTTTGATTTAGAGATACAGCGCAGAAACAGGCACTTCGGCCCACCGGGTCCACGCCGCACAGCGATCCCCGCCAACTAACACTATCCTACACCCTCTAGGGACAATTTTTTTTTTTTTAACATTTGCCCAGCCAATTAACCTACATGCCTGCATGTCTTTGGACTGTGGGAGGAAATCGAAGATCTCGGAGAAAACCCACGCAGGTCACGGGGAGAACGTACAATCTCTGTACAGACGGCGCCCGTAGTCAGGATCGAACCTGAGTCTCCGGCACTGCATTCGCTGTAAGGCAGCAACTCTACCGCTGCGCCACCGTGCCGCCCGTAATGTACAAGTGCAAATTTTTTCTGGAGACACGAGAGACAAATTCTTGCGTCAAATTAAACTGCTGGACGAACTCAGCAGACCAGACAACATTTGTGGAAGTAAATGTGTCGAAGAAGGGTCCCGACTCGAAATGACTGTCCATTTCCTTCGGCAGCTGCAGCCTGACTCACCGAGTTCCTCCAGCAGTTTGTTATTTTACAGCCACATTCGCATTTGACTTTGGAGATTGTCAGGATGCTCCCCTGATAAGGAGATGGGACAGAATGAGCAGGAAGAGATACTAGGCAGAGAATAAAAAGAGACATTGTTGTTCACGATAAGAATGATGATGATGATGATGGGGATGATGGCGGCGTTGGCAATTATGTCCAACGTGCATTATTCCCTTGACAACTCACATCTGCAATCTGAAGAAGTATCTCCACCTGAGACGTCACCCATTCCTTCTATCCAGAGACGCTGCCTGTCCCCCTGAGTTACTCCAGCATTTTGTATCTACAGTATCCCCTCCACCTTAGAACCTGGTACCACGAGGGATAAACAATACTTGTTCGTGCTGACCAAGATCACCCATCTGCAGAACGTCACCCATTCCTTCTCTCCAAAGATGCTGCCTGTCCCGCTGAGTTACTCCAGCTTTTCGTGATTATCTTCGGTTCAAACCAACATCCACAGTTCCTTCCCACACATTACAATTGAGCCGTCCACAGTGTACAAATGCAGGGTGAAGGGAATAAAATGAAAAACGTTTAGTGCAAGATCAAGTCCAGTAAAGTCCAATCACAGATAATCCCGAGGGTTTCCAATGAGGTAGATAGTAGCTCAGGACTGTTCTCTAGTTGTTGGTAGGACGGTTCAGTTGCCTGACAGCAGCTGGGAAGAAACTGACAATTGCAGTTGGCAGCTAAGTGCTAATAAAACGCTTAGAGCTGACCCTGTGAACTTTGGAAAATGCTGAAGGAGCGGGCCGTGAGTTATGAAGCAACTCAGTCAGGCCTCTCAGTATCTGCAGCATTCCTTTAACTGGATGCAATGTGTAACCAGTTATTTTATAAAAGTTATACGATCGTCATAGGTTGCACCCAAACAGTCCTACTCTTTGCCATCAATGGAGAAAACACTGGAGGTGTAGTGTGACATGTAATATCATTGGAATGCGTCACCAGGTCAGATCCTGATGAATATGACTTTACCTCGAAGCTATCATTAACGAAATCCAACCTGCTTATAATACCTTTATGTGTGAATTGCACCTAAGGATAAGTGCACATGGATATTTTTAGATTTTTTTTAGATTTAGAGATGCAGCGCAGAAACAGGCCCTTCGGCCCACCGGGTCCGCGCCGCCCAGCGATCCCCGCACATTAACACTATCCTACACCCACTAGGGACAATTTTTACATTTGCCCAGCCAATTAACCTACAAACCTGTACGTCCTTGGAGTGTGGGAAGAAACCGAAGATCTCGGAGAAAACCCACGCAGGTCATGGGGAGAACATACAAACTCCATACAGTACAGCTCCCGTAGTCAGGATCGAACCTGAATCTCCGGCGCTGCATTCGCTGTAAGGCAGCAACTCTACCGCTGCGCCACCGTGCCGCAACTTCTACGTGTCTATGCTTACATTGCATTAAATGTCATTATGACACTGTAAAGTTAAATTAATAGATCTTGGTATTGTGAACACGAAACAACAATTAAAAAAAAAAAATCTTTGGCAGATTCGTGAGAAATACAATCTTCACCAGATTCCTTTCCCTGTGGCCTTGATTAAGACCATGTTTGACAAGATTTTGGATTCCACCCTGGAACCCAGATCAATCTGCTTAATCTGCAGAACAGCTGAGTGGATGGGGCATCACTGCAGGGGAGCGTTTAATTTCAAGCAGACAAAGTACATTTCGGAGATTCCTTTGAAAGATCAGGAAAATCATCTTTCTGTTATCAATCACAACAATAATACAAGTGCAATTTGACAATATGGATCTTGTCAACATCAAGGGGAATTTGAGCAGTCAGCAGACTTTAATAGCAGTTTTTGACTGGTATAAATTATTACGTTCTCTGTCGTTAATCGCCCTGTGACATCGACAGGTATTTCTGGCAAGAGATGGGGTATATTGCTTGGTGCCAGGAATCCCACCAGGATCCTGCCTTGCACAAAGAACTGACCCCGACCGTGGAACCCCTGCCCCATCAAGATCTTGCTCAAAAACAAGAAATTAGCCCAGGAATGTTACAGTTATATTCTACGTTATTTTCAGGGTGTGTGTCAATGATAAGTTAGATCACTGTTGCCCTCTGACCTGCTCCTTGTGCGTACAGATGCTTTGGTTTACACGCAGTGCATGCTAGCCTGTGGAAGCGGACATTTATTTTGGATTCGAGAAAATTCTCCAGAGTGCCATCAAGCTGCAACTGACATGCAAAATGTTATCATATGTTCGTCAAGACAGAAAGGTTTGGAGGTCAAAAAGCTTAAGTCAAATGGAGACGCCAATTTTCACGAGAGCCAAAAAGAGAAATTTGATTGTTTTTGTTGTTGTTGCTAGGGCGCTAGTTGCTAAAACACAAAGCAATCTTTTGATGCAATGTGCATTAAGTTTTATTTTGAAATACTTTTTTTTTTCCTTGAAATAAATAAATAACCACTTTCAGTTTAGTAAAAGTATTTGAAATAGAAATGTATATGCTATTAATCTTGCAACACAGCCACATATGCATGTTGAACTCTGATTTTGAAATCAATGTAAGGAAATTTCAGTTGTTGGATTCAATGTGTGGTATCCTGCTTCTGACCACACCAATAGGTACCTGTTGTGTTTCTGGAGTCCTGGAGATGGGCTGCAATTTAAATCAGAATATAGAGTGGAGATGTATGTTCAGTTCTTTATTGATATTGGGTATTACTTGGTATTCGTTGCATTTTTTGTAGAATTACTGAAGTAATTAAACTCTTAATTTCGAAACGAAATGATTATAAATTTAAGTTCAAACAATTAGGATGATCAAAATAAAATTTTAACAAATGAAATTAATAATATAATTGATTTAGCTAATAAAATTACAAGATGAAGTTGATTGTCAGTGATAAAAAGTAAAACATTTAGGAAATACCCAATAGGACAGGTAGTATCTGCAGAGAGTAAAAGTAATGTTGATATATCAGATCAACAAACAGCCTTTTATCGGGAAGGTTATCACTACAGGCGTTGGCCTCATCAGTGCCAGTTTAACATAGTGGCAAAGGTAGCATATGCTACTGGCCCCGCATTTTCGAGGGCCCCGCACTAATTCGTCATCCCACTGGGGGGCGCTGTGTTGTGCGCACCGCTCACCAACCGCTGCGGTTTGAATGTGTCGGTGGGGCGGGGAGGCGCGGACCAATGTGCAGCCGGCACATCGCCATCCAACCGCCAATCCCGAGACCCAGATACAGAGCGACAGAGACCGGCACTGGCACTGGCACCGGCACTGGCACCAGGACAGAAACAGGCAACCAGACAGAGGCAGGCAACCAGACAGAGGCAGGCAACCAGACAGAGACAGGCAACCAGACAGAGACAGGCAGTGAGACAGAGACAGGCAGCCAGACAGAGACAGGCAGCCAGACAGAGACAGGCAGTGAGACAGAGATAGGCAGTAAGAAAGAGACAGGCAGTAAGACAGAGACATGCAGTGAGTCAGAAACAGGCAGCGAGACAGAGACAGGCAGCGAGACAGAGACAGGCAGTGAGACAGAGACAGGCAGCGAGACAGAGACAGGAAGCGAGACAGAGACAGGCAGCGAGACAGAGACAGGCAGCGAGACAGAGACAGGCAGCGAGACAGAGACAGGCAGCGAGACAGAGACAGGCAGCCAGACAGAGACAGGCAGCCAGACAGAGACATGCAGTGAGTCAGAAACAGGAAGCGAGACAGAGATAGGCAGCAAGACAGAAACAGGCAGCCAGACAGAGACAGGCAGTGAGGCAGAGACAGGAAGCGAGACAGAGACAGGCAGCAAGACAGGCAGCCAGACAGAGACAGGCAGCCAGACAGAGACATGCAGTGAGTCAGAAACAGGAAGCGAGACAGAGATAGGCAGCAAGACAGAAACAGGCAGCCAGACAGAGACAGGCAGCCAGACAGAGACAGGCAGTGAGGCAGAGACAGGAAGCGAGACAGAGACAGGCAGCAAGACAGGCAGCCAGACAGAGACAGGCAGCCAGACGGAGACAGGCAGCCAGACGGAGACAGACAGGCAGCAAGACAGAGACAGGCAGTGAGGCAGAGACAGGCAGCCAGACAGAGACAGGCAGCCAGACAGAGACAGACAGGCAGACAGAGACAGGCAGTGAGGTAGAGACAGGCAGCGAGACAGAGACAGGCAGCCAGACAGAGACAGGCAGCCAGACAGAGACAGACAGGCAGACAGAGACAGACAGGCAGACAGAGACAGGCAGTGAGGTAGAGACAGGCAGCGAGACAGAGACAGGCAGCCAGACAGAGACAGGAAGCGAGACAGAGACAGGCAGCAAGACAGGCAGCAAGACAGAAACAGGCAGCCAGACAGAGACAGGCAGAGAGACAGAGACAGGCAGTGAGGCAGAGACAGGCAGCGAGACAGAGACAGGCAGCGAGACGGAGACAGGCAGCGAGACGGAGACAGGCAGCGGCAGCGGCACAGAGGTGAGAGGCCGGGGTAGACTGTGGGGTGGGGGGAGCTCCGTTAATTTGACAAGGCGTGGGTTGGGGCTGGTTTGGGGCAGAAACTGGTGTGAGGGTCAGTGTTGCCGGGGTTGGGGGGGTGAGGGTCAGTGTTGTCGGGTGTGTGTGTGGGGGGTGGGGGTCAGTGTTGTGGGGTGTGTGTGTGGGGGGTGGGGGTCAGTGTTGCTGTGTGGGGTGTGTGTGTGGGGGGTGGGGGTCAATGTTGCGGGGTGTGTGTGGGGGTGAGGGTCAGTGTTGCGGGGTGTGTGTGTGTGGGGGTGGGGGTCAGTGTTGTTGGGTGTGTGTGTGTGGGGGTGGGGGTCAGTGTTGTAGGGTGTGTGTGTGGGGGGTGAGGGTCAGTGTTGCTGTGTGGGGTGAGGGTCAGTGTGGCTGTGTGGGGTGTGTGTGGGGGGTGGGGGTCAGTGTTGCGGGTTGTGGGGGGTGTGTGTGTGGGGGGGGTGGGGGTCAGTGTTGCTGTGTGTGTGGGGGTGAGGGTCAGTGTTGCGGGGTGTGTGTGTGTGGGGGTGAGGGTCAGTGTTGCGGGGTGTGTGTGTGGGGGTGAGGGTCAGTGTTGCTGGGTGTGTGGGGGTGGGGGTCAGTGTTGTGGGGTGTGTGTGTGTGGGTGGGGGTCAGTGTTGCGGGTTGTGGGGTGTGTGTGTGTGTGTGTGGGGGTCAGTGTTGCTGTGTGTGTGTGTGTGGGTGGGGGTCAGTGTTGCGGGTTGTGGGGTGTGTGTGTGTGTGTGGGGGGTGGGGGTCAGTGTTGCTGGGTGTGTGGGGGTGAGGGTCAGTGTTACGGGGTGTGTGTGTGTGTGGGGGTGGGGATCAGTGTTGTGGGTTGTGGGGTGTGTGTGTGTGGGGGTGAGGGTCAGTGTTGCTGTGTGTGTGTGTGTGGGGGGTGGGGGTCAGTGTTGCGGGGTGTGTGTGTGTGGGGGGGTGAGGGTCAGTTTTGCTGGGTGTGTGGGGGTGAGGGTCAGTGTTGTGGGGTGTGTGTGTGTGGGGGTAAGGGGGGTCAGTGTTGTGGGGTGCGTGTGTGTGTGTGGGGGTGGGGGTCAGTGTTGCGGGGTGTGTGTGTGTGGGGGTGGGGATCAGTGTTGTGGGTTGTGGGGTGTGTGTGTGTGGGGGTGGGGGTCAGTGTTGCTGGGTGTGTGTGTGTGGGGGTGGGGGTCAGTGTTGTAGGGTGTGTGTGTGGGGGGTGGGGATCAGTGTTGTGGGTTGTGGGTGTGTGTGTGTGTGGGGGTGGGGGTCAGTGTTGCTGGGTGTGTGTGTGGGGGGTGGGGATCAGTGTTGTGGGTTGTGGGGCGTGTGTGTGTGTGGGGGTGGGGGTCAGTGTTGCTGGGTGTGTGTGTGTGGGGGTCAGTGTTGTTATGGGAATAGCGCACCCGGTGGTGCAGTACCGGGGATATATTACCCATGGGGCTGTAGCCAAAGTGATCCTGAATTAAAATGGCTGAACCCAAGACTCGAGTGTAAAGCCTCTGTTAATTAGTTGTGTAGCTGTACTGTAGCAGGTTACAGAAAGGAAACACACTAACAAAACATGGTGTCAGATCGGGGCCTGCTTCAGGATCAATCGAAAGGACGACAGCAGACGATGTTTGTGAGTAATTACTGCTGAGAGACGACTGTGGGGCCTACATTGTTTCCATTGATAGAGGGGCGGATTTATCAGGAAAATGGAGCAGCTGAAGCCCCCTAGGCAAATGAATTTTGAGGCAAGGGGCCTGCCAATGGAGTGGAGACAATGGAGGGAAGAGTTTGTGCTCTATGTTGATTTGAGCATGGAAGGGAAGGAGGACAAGACAATGAGGAATCTGCTAATGTACTTAGTTGGACCGCAAGGGAGGGAGCTCTACCAGACGCTAGAGACACGGACGCCGGAGGGCATCGTACAAGAGTTTACGCTAGCGCAGGCTCTCGATGCTTTAGAAAAGCATTGTCAACCCGTGAGGAACGAGACCGTCGACAGGTATAGATTCTTTATGCGGAGCCAAGAGAGAGGGGAGACTTTTGATCAGTTTTTAAATAGAAGTGAAGCTCTTGGCAGCTCATTGCGGCTTCAGAGAGTTGAAGGTTTCACTGATACGTGATAGAATAATATGCGGCATAAGGGATGACATGCTGTGGGAAAGACTTCTCCGAGAAACCTCACTTGACTTAGAAAAGTGTGTGAAGACATGCCAGGCTTCGGTGCTGGCCAAGGCCAGAGTTGATGTCCTGGTAGGGGACCAGCGACAAAATGTCTGTGCAGTGAGACATGAGGGGAAACGATACCAGCCAACCATAGAGTGCAAATACTGTGGATACAAACACGAGAGAAAGAAGGAGAAATGTCCGGCATATGGCAGGGAGTGTTTCAAATGCCATCAGAAAGATCATTTCGCCTCACAATGCATGGAAAAGCAGGGGCAGCAGAAGAAAGAAAAGAAAGGGAAAAAACCTGTGCATGCAGTGGTGGAAGTGGAGAGTTCCAGTGATGAGGATGATGACAGTCAAGATGTTGATGAAATTCACACAATGGAACTGCAACCAGAAGCAGGAAAAGCAGAAAGTGTGCACAGGGTTGAGGAGACTCAATTCCCAAAGAAAATCTTTGCGACCATGATGCTGAAAGGGAAGGAAGTAAAATTCCAGGTGGACAGTGGAGCCACATGTAACATCATTCCCAAGATGTAAGCGAAGGATGTGGATGAAACCAAGCAAGTATTGTCCATGTACAACAATACGACAGTGGTGCCTCTTGGGAAAAGCACGATGAGACTGGTGAACCCGAAGAATGGAAGGAAATACAAAGTAGACAATAGACAATAGACAATAGACAATAGGTGCAGGAGTAGGCCATTCAGCCCTTCGAGCCAGCACCGCCATTCAATGCGATCATGGCTGATCACTCTCAATCAGTACCCCGTTCCTGCCTTCTCCCCATACCCCCTCACTCCGCTATCCTTAAGAGCTCTATCCAGCTCTCTCTTGAAAGCATCCAACGAACTGGCCTCCACTGCCTTCTGAGGCAGAGAATTCCACACCTTCACCACTCTCTGACTGAAAAAGTTCTTCCTCATCTCCGTTCTAAATGGCCTACCCCTTATTCTTAAACTGTGGCCCCTTGTTCTGGACTCCCCCAACATTGGGAACATGTTTCCTGCCGCTAATGTGTCCAATCCCCTAATTATCTTATATGTTTCAATAAGATCCCCCCTCATCCTTCTAAATTCCAGTGTATACAAGCCCAATCGCTCCAGCCTTTCAACATACGACAGTCCCGCCATTCCGGGAATTAACCTAGTGAACCTACGCTGCACGCCCTCCATAGCAAGAATATCCTTCCTCAAATTTGGAGACCAAAACTGCACACAGTACTCCAGGTGCGGTCTCACCAGGGCCCGGTACAACTGTAGAAGGACCTCTTTGCTCCTATACTCAACTCCTCTTGTTACGAAGGCCAACATTCCATTGGCTTTCTTCACTGCCTGCTGTACCTGCATGCTTCCTTTCATTGACTGATGCACTAGGACACCCAGATCTCGTTGAACTCCCCCTCCTCCTAACTTTACACCATTCAGATAATAATCTGCCTTTCTATTCTTACTTCCAACGTGAATAACCTCACACTTATCTACATTAAACTGCATCTGCCATGTATCCGCCCACTCACACAACCTGTCCAAGTCACCCTGCAGCCTTATTGCATCTTCCTCACAATTCACACTACCCCCCAGCTTAGTATCATCTGCAAATTTGTAGAGTTTGTAGTCCTGGAGGAAGACTGCATTCCAATCCTGGGAAGCAGGGCAGCCCAGCAGATGGGGCTCATCTCAGTGTGTACAGCGAACATAATGACACTGAATGGCAGTGAAATCCCTCTGACCAAGGAAAGATTGATAGCGGAGTATGCTGATGTGTTTGAAGGGACAGGTAAATTTGAGGGCAAGTACCATCTGCTGGTAGCTGACAGCATAACGCCGGTAATCCACCCACCACGAAGAATCCCTGTAGCCTTACGGAGTAAGCTGAAAGAGGAGTTAGGCAGACTGACAGAAGCGGAAATAATTGCCCCAGTAGAGACCCACACACCATGGGTATCCAGCCTTGTGTGTGTAGAAAAGCCCAATGGGAAGTTGAGAGTGTGTTTAGACCCGAGGGATCTGAACAAGGGGCTTAAAAGAAGTCATTACCCAATGACGACGATCGAAGATGTCCTCACCGACCTGAATGATGCCAATGTCTTTAGCACGTTTGATGCCAAGAATGGGTTTTGGCATGTGGAACTAGATGATGAGAGTTCTCAGCTTATGACATTTAACACACCATATGGTAGATATAGGTGGAGACGCATGCTGTTTGGTCTGTCCACGGCCCCTGAGGAGTTCCAGCGACGACAGAACCAAGTGCTGGAGGGCCTGGAAGGAGTGAGGTCTGTTGCTGACGACATCCTAGTGTTTGGGAAAGGAAAAACAGCAGAGGAAGCAGAAAGAGACCATGACAGGAAGGTTAAAGCTCTGATGGAGAGATGTCGTGACCGTCACCTGAAGCTGAACATAGAGAAGGCAAAGCTGAAGGTGAAGGAAGTCACTTTCATAGGACATAGAGTCTCTGCTGCAGGACTGAAAACAGATCCAGGGAAGGTAGAAGCACTGCTACAGATGCCTAACCCAAAGAATGTCCAAGGAGTTCAGCGATTTATTGGCTTTGTTAACTACTTGAGCAAATTCCTTCCTGGATTAAGCGACCTATGTGAACCGCTACGCAAGCTGACACAGAAGGATGTAGTTTGGTGGTGGGCACAGGTGCATGACAGGGCGGTGATGGACATAAAGAAGCTAGTAACTGCCGAGCCAGTACTCAGATACTATGATCCATCCAAGGTGCTGACAGTACAGGCCGACGCGTCAGAAACTGGACTTGGTGCGGCGCTGATGCAGGAGGGCCATCCAGTTTCCTATGCCAGCAGGGACCCTGACGGATGCGGAGACCAGATATGCACAAATAGAAAAAGAATTGCTGGCAGTGATGTTTGGTCTAGAGAGGTTCCATGTGTACACATATGGAAGGCCAGTGAATGTGCAGTCAGGCCATAAGCCACTGGAGATAATCGCCACAAAACCACTTCATCGGGCACCAAAGAGATTGCAGAGGATGCTGGTGAGGATGCAGACCTATGATGTGACAATAAGATACAGACCAGGGAAGGAGATGCAGCTTGCAGACACGCTGAGCAGAGCATATATTCAGACTGGCAAGACTGACAAGACCATGAGAGAACTGGAGACTGTAAACCTGGCAAGGCACATCCCAATAGCGCAGCCTCTGCTAAATGGCACAAGGGATGCAACAGGAGAAGATGAGACTATGCAGAAACTGCAAGAGGTGATCAAACGAGGCTGGCCAGAGAACAAGAAGGATGTTGACCCAGAGCTCATCTCCTATTTCCATGTGAGGGACGAGCTGAGTGTTGGAGATGGTCTCATATTTAGGGGAGAGAGAGTAATCATCCTTGAAGCCAGGAGACGCGACATGCTCACAAGAGTACATGATTCCCACATTGGTGTGAATGGCTGTCTAAGAAGGGCAAGAGAATGTCTGCACTGGCCCGGAATGAGTGCAGAAATCAAGGACTTCATACAAAAATGTGAGACATGTCAAGCTCAAGGGAAAGAGCAACCAAAAGAAACGCTGCATTCCCATGAAATTCCAGAGAGTCCATGGGCAAAGGTGGGTGCAGATTTGTTCCACTTGGATGGAAGGAACTATTTGGTCACTGTGGACTATTTCTCAGGATATTGGGAAATAGACTATCTAGAGAAAACACTGGCAGTGAATGTCATCCATAAAATGAAAGGCCAGTTCGCAAGATATGGAATACCAGATCAGCTCATCACAGATAATGGGCCACAGTTCACAGCTGAGTTCAAGAGTTTTACCAAGAAGTGGCAGTTTGAACATACGAACACATCACCCTATTATCCGCAGAGTAATGGAAAGGCGGAGAGCAGTGTGAAAGTTGCGAAGTCATTGCTGAGGAAGGCTAAGGCTGCCGAAGCTGACCCTTACCTGAGCCTACTAGCTTTTCGCAACACACCAACAGCTGGCATGAGTAGCAGTCCAGTTCAAAGATTGATGAACAGACGTACCTACTCAGAGGCTGCTCAAACCTGAAATTCAGAAAAAAGTAAGAGATGAGTTGAGAGCAGCTAGAGACAGACAAGCAGACTACTACAACAAAGGATCTCAAGATCTGATTCCTCTGAAAGCTGGCGATCCAGTTCGAGTGAAGCCGACCGATAATCGACATCAGTCCTGGAGGAAGGCTGTGGTTGTAGGCCGTGTTGCGCAACCCAGATCTTATGAAGTCAGAACCGAGGACGGCGTCATCTATCGTCGGAATCGGCGCCATCTGAGGAAGACCAACGAGCCATGTCATCGCACTGATGTTGACCTGGATGACCTGGTGACGTCACCTGAACCGGAGCGAGAAAATCGACCTATGAGCCGACCACCGGTCCCCAGGGAGCATCAAACCCTGACAACAAGGTCTGGTAGATGCGTTCGAAAACCACGCTATCTGCAGGATTATGTGCCCAAATAAGGATAGGGCCTGTACATGTAGTTGAATATAGATGTAAAGGATATTAGGTTATGTTAAAAAAATTAATGTTATATTTTTGGTTATAGTTTGATATGCATTGTTTTATGTAGAAGTAGTGGTAATGGCTAATACAACTGAATAAATAAAAAGGGAAAGGGAATGAGGAACCAGACATGTGTTGTTCAAAGTTTAGATAATTCCGAGCACTGAACTGTCGCAGATCCAAGAGAGGAAAATTTGGAAGCTACTAAGGAAATGGATTGTCAAAGGCATGTTGGAAAATGGACTGTTGGAGACATGTTGGACTCAGTGAAATAAGATGCCATGGAAGAATTTAATTTATGGCTATACATGTAAAGTTCCTGTACATATCTGTTTTGTAAATAAAGGGGGATGTTATGGGAATAGCGCACCCGGTGGTGCAGTACCGGGGATATATTACCCATGGGGCTGTAGCCAAAGTGATCCTGAATTAAAATGGCTGAACCCAAGACTCGAGTGTAAAGCCTCTGTTAATTGGTTGTGTAGCTGTACTGTAGCAGGTTACAGAAAGGAAACACACTAACAACCTGTGTCTCCGGCGCTGGCGTTGTGGGGTGTGTGTGTGTGTGTGTGGGGGGTGAGGGGTGAGGGTCAGTGTTGTGGGGTGTGTGTGTGTGTGTGGGGGGGGGGGGGTGAGGGTCAGTGTTGTGGAGTGTGTGTGGGGGTCAGTGTTGCGGGGTGTGAGGGGGTCAGTGTTGCAGAGTGTGTGTGTGGGGGGTGAGGGTCAGTGTTGTGGAGTGTGGGTGTGTGTGGGGGGGTCAGTGTTGCGGGGTGGGTGTGTGGGGGGGTGAGGGTCAGTGTTGTGGAGTGTTGGTGTGTGTGGGGGGGTCAGTGTTGCGGGGTGGGTGTGTGTGGGGGTCAGTGTTGTGGGGTGTGTGTGTGTGTGTGGGTGTGTGTGTGTGGGGGTAAGGGTCAGTGTTGTGGTGTGTGTGTGTGTGTGGGGGTGAGGGTCAGTGTTGTGGGGTGTGTGTGTGGGGGTGAGGGTCAGTGTTGTGGTGTGTGTGTGTGTGTGTGTGTGGGGGTGAAGGTCAGTGTTGTGGGGTGTGTGTGTGGGGGTGAGGGTCAGTGTTGTGGGGTGTGTGTGGGGGTGGGGGTCAGTGTTGTGGGGTGTGTGTGGGGGTGAGGGTCAGTGTTGCGGGGGTGAGGGTCTGTTGCCGGGTTACCTGGTGAGAAGGGGTGGGTCACATGGCCGCTGGGTAGGTGAGGTCATGTGGGACCTGGGGCGGTGACGTCACCTCGTCCTGTATTTGGGAGTAAGGAAGTTGGCAACCCTAGCTACAGGCCCCGCTCTAGCTTAATCTGGCCCTGGTTGGCCTGGAACTTTAACTCTGGCCCCCGATTTCCAGGGATGCTATCTGACTGGCTGTGCATTTTTAGCGCTTCGCGGTAGAGTTGCTACCTTCCAGCGCCGGAGACACAGGTTCGATCCTGACCAAGGGTGCTATCTGTTCGGAGTTTGTACATTTTCCCTGTGACCGCGCGGAATTTCTTCTGGTGCTCCGGGTTCCTCCTATATTCCAAAGATGTGCAGGTTTGTAGGTTAATTGGCTTCTGTAAATTGCCCCTAGAGTGTGGGAAAGAACTAGTGCAGGGGTGATCTCTGGTCGTGGTGGAATTGGAGGGCCGAAGTGTCAGTTTCCACGCTGTATCTCTAACCTAAACTAAGCTAAACTCAATTATGCGACCAAAGGAACTGAAGGAGACAAATTAGCTCCTTCTTCCTGTTCTTCTTCATAATTATATATACTCACTTGCTTCTGTAATGCTTAATAAAAGGCATGACAAAAATCTATCGATATCCAACATAAGACTTTCAATTATAAAAGTTGCAATAGCTTTTTGGAGAAGAAGTCAAAATTGACTTGTCTGAATACCACTTTTGTGTGAATTTACTGATATCACCATGAATGGTTATTTCCTTCTTTAGACTTTCGACTTCAGAAATACAGTGCAGAAACAGGCCCTTCGGCCCACCGAGTCCGCACTGACCGACTATCACCCTGTATACTTGCACGATCTTACACACTAGGTACAATTCACAATTTTTATCAAAGCCAACAAAACTGCACGTATTTGGAGTGTGCAAAGAATCCAGAGCACCCGGAGAAAAGCCAGGTGGTCACCAGGAGAACGAACATAGAGACAGAGATAGGTCGGCACGGTGGCGTAGCGGTAGAGTTGCTGCCTTACAGCGAATGCAGCTCCGGAGACCCGGGTTCGATCCTGACTGCGGGTGCTTTCTGTGCGGAGTTTGTACGTTCTCTCCGAGATCTTTGGTTTCATCCCACACTCCAAAGACGTACAGGTTTGTTGGTTAATTGGCTTGGTAAATGTAAAAAAAATCTTAGTGGGTATAGGATAGTGTTAATGTGCGGGGTCGCTGGTCAGCGCAGACCCGGTGGGCCGAAGGGCCTGTTTCCACTCTGTATCTCTAAACTAAACTAAACTAAACTAAAACCTGTAGTCAAGATTGAACCCGGGTTATTGGCGCTCAGCAATTCTACCGCTACGCCATTATGCTGCTCTTCTCCTGGAATCCTCCCCTATATAACTCCCCCCGTCCCTCCTATACAACTAAAAGGAAAATTTTTGATGCTGAGCAGTGCTGGCAAATGGATGGCATCCCCATTCATTTGGAGAAAGAAAAATCCAGGTGATTGAAAATTTTACTTTGTTATCTTTGTTATTAATATTTCAAATTATTTGTTAATATTAATAGTGGTTCATTAAATTAAAAAATAGTTATTATTTGTTGTTAATCAGTCAAATCCAGAACAAGCTGGAAAGGGTCCAGAGAAGGTTTGTGAGGATGTTGCCAGGACTTGAGGGCGTTAGCTACAGGGAGAGGTTGAGCAGGCTAGGACTTCACTCCTTGGAGCGCAGGAGGACATGGGGTGATTTTATAGAGGTGTAGAAAATCATGAGAGGTATAGATTGGATAACTGGACAGTGTTTTCCCCAGAGTAGTGGAATCGAGAAACAGAGGACATAGGTTTGAGGTGAGGGGAGAAAGATTCAATAGGAACCTGGGGGGTAACGTTTTACACAAAGGGTAGTGGGTATATGGATAAGGTAGTTGCCAGAGAAGGTAGTTGAGGCAGGTACTATCGCAACGTTTATGAAATATTTGGACAGGTACATGGATAGGATAGGTTTGAGGGATATGGCAAAAACAGGAAGGTGGGACTAATGTAAATGGTGCATATTGGTCGGCATGGGCAAATTGGGCCGAAGAGCCTGTTTCCACACTGTATGACTATGACTCTCTCTCTCTCTATGACTCTCTAACAGTCAGAAACATTAAAACGCAGTTCAGTGGTGTATAACAATCACGCAGGAAGCTAATGTGACCTGGTGGTAGAGTTGTAAAGTTACCCTACATCTGCAGGCAGTCTCGTGGCATCCACTCAAAAGTAGACAGCCCTGGATTCCATGCAGCGGTGGATTCAGTCATCTCAAAAGAGTGGTGAAGACCAGCTAATGCATCTTCAAATGCAAAAGCCTATCAAAGGCCCAAATCAGAAATTGCCCAAATCATCACCTACTCCCAACATTCATGCAGCAACATAGTGAAACAGAGCAGTCGATGGTGGGGACTTCAATGCCTGAGCTAATAGATGTCATTATCTAAAGGCATCTACATTCCCGTCCATGTGGACATCAGCAGCTTTCCACCAGCCATTCTACGACCACTTGATTAGCTCTGCCCTGGGGCATTCAGACACAAAATGGGACAGAGGAGTTAAGCACAAGAAGAATGCCCCAAGCTCGATTCCCTTTGTCTGCAAAGTGAAGCAATTTCATTCTTAAAATTGGTTTGGGAATGTTTATTTCATGGTGGTTTTTCAACGTGGGCATTGGAGTAAGGCAAGGGAATGTGGGTTACCGATATCACACACATATGAATCCTTATGGATTCCATATAACCAGTGGTTCAATTCTGAACAGAGAGCTGGTGCCTAGATTATTTTCTGCCTTACTACTTCTCATGTACCAGCTCAATTCCTTCTCTAATAGCTTCCTGCCGCACGGTGGCACAGCTGGTAGAGCTGATGCCTCACAGCACCAGAGACCCAGGTTCGGTCCTGGCCTCAGCTGCAGTCTATGTGGAATTTGCACATTCTCCTTGCAACCATGTGGGTTTCCACCAGGTACCCTGGTTTTCTCCCACATCCCTACAACGTGCGGGTTTGCAGGTTAATTGGTCTCTGTAAATTGCCCCTAATGTGTAGGGAGTGGATGAGAAAGTGAGATAACACTCACTCACAACATAAAACACCTAAGAACGGGTGATCGATGGATGGTCTGCGTGCACTCAGTGGGCTGAAGGACCTGTTTACATGCTAAATCTCGGGGGAAAAAAACTTTCCCTCAAAATAAAAAAAATATCTTTGACTCCGTCCATCCTTTCAAATCCTACCCCACCTCCATTCTCCCTTTTCTCTCATCTGAATTATATGAAAAAAAGAATTTCACTCTACTTAGGCACATGTGTCAATAAAGTACCATTGAACCAATGAAATGACAATGGTCTAATTCTGACTCAAACCATTTGCGACTTTGGTGCCATATCACACCATGAGATGAACTGCAGACTACATATCTAATACCATCCACTTCATTCTCTAGAGGTTGCCTGCTCTATTTAGTTATTTCTAGGCTTGATGCAAATGTTGAAAGGCTGGAGCGATTGGGCTTGTATACACTGGAATTTAGAAGGATGAGGGGGGATCTTATTGAAACATATAAGATAATTAGGGGATTGGACACATTAGAGGCAGATAACATGTTCCCAATGTTGGGGGAGTCCAGAACAAGGGGCCACAGTTTAAGAATAAGGGGTAGGCCATTTAGAACGGAGATGAGGAAGAACTTTTTCAGTCAGAGAGTGGTGAAGGTGTGGAATTCTCTGCCTCAGAAGGCAGTGGAGGCCAGTTCGTTGGATGCTTTCAAGAGAGAGCTGGATAGAGCTCTTAAGGATAGCGGAGTGAGGGGGTATGGGGAGAAGGCAGGAACGGGGTACTGATTGAGAGTGATCAGCCATGATCGCATTGAATGGCGGTGCTGGCTCGAAGGGCTGAATGGCCTACTCCTGCACCTATTGTCTATTGTCTAAATGCATTTCCGGCTGCCAAGATTCCATAAACCTGGGGCTATGGGTTTCCAAATTCCTACTATCCTACCCCTACAATTTCTGACTTGTGTTGGTTAAAGAAAGCTTCCATTCAAAATTATTTGCAAATTCTTCCAGGGGGCCCCTTCACCCTTCCCCTCTCTGCCCATCTTGAATCCACCCAGCTCAACATCTGTCTGTGCGGCACGGTGGCATAGCGGTAGAGCTACTGCCTTACAGCGCCGGAGACTCGGATTAGATCCTGACCACGGGTGCTTGTTTGTGTGGAGTTTGTACGTTCACCCCGTAACCTGCATGGGTTCTCCCCGAGATCTTCAGTTTGCTCCCACACTCGAAAGATGTACAGGTTTGTAGGCTAATTGGCTTGGTTATAAATGTAAAATTGTCCCTAGTGTGTGTATATGTTGTGTTAATGTGCAGGGACCATTGGTCGGTGGGGACAGTGGGCCGAAGGGCCTGTTTCTGCGCTGTATCTCTAAACTAAACTAAAAATATCTGCACTTCTCCAATTCTGATTCATTGATTACCTCTGAAGTTAGTGGCACCACATTTGGTGGCCAGGGCTTCTGTTATCTGGCCCTAAGCCCTGGTATTTCCTCCCAAACCTCTCATCTCTCAAGATTTCTTCAGGCACTAATTTATTGACCAACCTTTTGGTTATCTGTTCTAATTTCTCCTGTGGTGGCATTAGTTGCTTTTAGATTTAGAGATACAGCGCGGAAACAGGCCCTTCGGCCCACCGGGTCCGCGTCGCCCAGCGATCCCCGCACATTAATACTATCCTACACCCTAGGGACAATTTTTACATTTTGCCAAGCCAATTAACCTACATACCTGTACGTCTTTGGAGTGCGGGAGGAAACCGAAGATCTCGGAGAAAACCCACGCAGGTCACGGGCAGAAGGTACAAACTCCGTACAGACAGCGCCCGTAGTCAGGATCGAACCCGAGTCTCCGGCGCTGCATTCGCTGTAAGGCAGCAACTCTACCGCTGCGCCACCGTGCCGCCCTTAAAACAATGCCAGCGCCCAACTTGCTAAAAAAAGGGTGTATTTTATTATCTTAAGGATGCTGCCTTACAGCGCCAGTCATTGGTCATTGACTGGACTGGTCATTCTGGTCATTGTTGTTGTTGTTCACTGAATGATCTTATTAGCAGATTCTGAAACATCGTATCATTCGAAATGGGCTGGCATAAAGACCTACGTCTGTTTTATCATATCATATCATATCATATATATACAGCCGGAAACAGGCCTTTTCGGCCCTCCAAGTCCGTGCCGCCCAGTGATCCCCGTACATTAACACTATCCTATACCCACTAGGGACAATTTTTACATTTACCCAGCCAATTAACCTACATACCTGTAACAATGGCGTCATTCTGCCTGACAATACTAGAACTGACACCTGGAGTTCTTGCCCTGGGTGTCTGTAATCTTTTATATGTGCACTGAATACCCCAGGAAACCAGGGTGCAGAATAGGTTTGTGACTGGTACGGTTTTGTGTTAAAAACCCGAGTCCACATAGCATTTAACATCCTGTTGTGGTTTTCAGCATGCAACAGCTCAAAATTAATGTCATCCTTCTTGTTGGTTGCATTGCTCTCATTCACAGCAATGCCCTGGTTGGCTCTTTTAAAAAGTAAGGATGTGACGTCAGCAGGCCTAACGAGGATTAGTTGCGACGACTTTACTTGTTTGAAGAGTCTGAACTGTTCTTGAAAAACGCAGCTTTTGTTTTGTGACCTGCGTGCCTGTCTGTCTAAACCAGAGACCACTGGAGAAATGAGAATGGCGTGTTTGGCTCTTTCGTACAAAGTGCTCATCATTGGTGGTAGGCTTCAATCTCTATCCTGTAATTTTATTTAACGTAACATTATTTTCCTTAATGTTCCATAAAGGATGTTGTACCTGCGTTACGAGGCTATATGTAGAATTCTCTGCCACAGAAGGCAGTGGAGGCAAATTCACCAAATGTTTTCAAGAGAGAATCAGATTTAGCTCTTAGCGTTAATGGAATCGAGGAATACGGGGAGAAAACCAGGAACGTGGTACTTCTTCTAATCGAGTCCACATCACAAGATTAGAAATTGTTCAGCCAGAGCTGAACACACTTCTCGGCATCTGCATGCAACGGTGTCTTGCACTTCTTGTGCATAGTGGTGGAAAGATTGGTGGAAACAGGGCCCTGACGTGACACTCTTTCCTTGGCCCCAATGGGGTACTGATTTTGGATGATCAGCCATGATCATATCGAATGGCTTGAAGGGCCGGATGGCCTACTCCTGCACCTATTTTCTATGCTTCTATGTCTATGTACTTTCTCTTCTAACATTAAATTGCTTACTTTTTAATCACTCCATGTTCAAGTGATTATACCACATGGCCTCCTCGAGAACAAGGGTGACTTTGCCTCCTTTCCGGAATCTGATGGTATGATCAAGTGTTATTTAGGAATTGGCTGGAATTAGTTACAAACACCAACCTTAGGTTTCTCGCGTCGACTTGGGTCGTGTGTTTGGCTGAGAAGTGAAAATATAAAAGGCTTCTGAAAGATGCACTTGCCAGTTCTTGAACCCATTGAAAGAATTTGAGCGGCAACTAGTACTGCTATCATTCTCTTTGTAAATCAATGCCCTTGGTGTGCATGAGAAATCGGGATAGCATAGAACTTGTGATCGATGGTTGCCATGGACCTAGTGGGCCGGAGGGCCTGTTTTATGCTGTGTCCCAAAACCACACTAAATTACCTTAACAGCCTTTTCTGGATTTAAGGTGGAAAGGACACAGCACGTGGCATATACAAGTCCAGAGAAAATTATGGTGTGCCAAAGGGAAAATCATCTTTTCCTGAACCGCTATGTTGGAAACTATGACAAGTTTGGCGGTCAACCTAGGTGTGTGATCTTAATTGAATTTGCATTGTGATGATCAAACTCTGGAACAAAGCACTTACAAAACCATGCTGAAGAGATTTCCCGGCCGACAATGATTTTTTGGTTTCCTCTGAATTTAAATCAATAGTTTGTATATTTCTCTTGAGTAATCACCAGCGGGCATTAGATTGTCCCTAGTCATTGGATGGGTATGCAAGCCACATACCAACAAATATTGTGTTGTATATCTGCATATCACTGAGCATTTCAGTACGTGACTGGTGATGTTTATTCCGATAATTAATTATTCCTTTACTGAAGCCGTAACAGGAATGAGTCTAAGAGACAGCTGCTACTGGAGGGATTTTACTGAAAATCAAAGCAACACAGATTGTTTTCCAACAGTCAATGTACAGAAGATAGACACAAAAAGCTGGAGTAACTCAGCGGGACAGGTAGCATCGCTACAGAGAAGCAATGTATAGAATGCTATTGTGGAGTCCAATCTTTAACAAGCAAGGCCTTCCATAGGTTAGAACAGCCCTGCGCCAGATAAAGCTATTTCCAAAACAAAAAGCAAGTTATCACCAATGATTAGAAGTCCTGATGGTTCAAAGGTATGTGTCTATTTTTGACACAATAAATTGATTGAAAACATTTCTTACTGTTCAGCAATATTAACATCCCAAGCTGTTATCAGTATATAACTTAAAATTAACTGAAAAACCTAACCACTAACACCACTCAACACCATTTGTCCATTCATATGCGTCACAGTGGCGCAGCGGTAGAGTTGCTGCCTTACAGCACTTACAGTGTCAGAGACCATGGTTCGATCCCAACTATGATTGCTCTCAGTACAGAGTTTGTACGTTCTCCCCACGACCGCGTGGGTTTTCTCCGAGATCTTCTGTTTCTCCACACACTCCAAAGACGTACAGGTCTGTAGGTTAATTGACTTGGTACAAAAATGTAAAAATTGTCCCCAGTGTGTGTAGGATAGCGTTACTGTGCGGGGATCCCTGGTTGTGGCAGACTCAGTGGGCTGAACAGCTAGTTTCCTTGCTGTATCTCTAAACTAAACCAAAAAATACAACAGCAACTAAAATATATAATTTAATTTCAGTTGTTTTCATATTAAGATTCATTTAAAAACTAGAACAACCAGTTTCAAAGCCGATCTTGTTGTATTTGCTGAACTTTCCATTAAAAAAGTCCTAACTTTTTGAACTGGAACATAATTCAGATGTTTGAGAATATTTTTTTCAGAATTTCCCTCGTGGTATTTAAAAAAGATTTATATTACACCAACTTGACATATATTTCGATATAAACTACTGTTAAAATATATGTAGATATAAACTAATATAAATTTAAAATATAACAAAATAGAAATTATTTGATCTTAAAGAAAGTGTTAATTGCACTGAAAGGAGTTGTAATAAATATAACAACAACATTTCATCATAAAACAGGAAAATATACAAATGATTCCTTTGTAGCAACTGAGTAGTCCGAGGTTTTCTTTTGTATAACATATCCTTTTATTTAAATAATTTATTTCACAAACATACAGATGGTGTATGTTTATCACGTAGGAAAGTAAGGGCGACAATTAAATATAATTCCCGTAGCACCAAAGAAACTTAGTGTGGACATTCAAGTGAAAGGGTGGGGCTCTTTGTTAGCATCAAGTGCTCGAAACAGGGCTTCCAAGTAGGTCATTCTAGCTGAGGTAATAAATGAGCCATTGTTTTCATGAAGTGAGTATAATGTCAAAAAGATTTTAAGTATTGTATCGTCAGCAGTATCGTTGATGTTGTGCAGAAGTCAGGTACACTGAATTTGCAGTCCCCGGAACGTAGACATTTCACGGATAACATGATTGAAGGCCAGGAAACACTATTCTTGCTTTTTGAGAAATTTAACGCGAGGGCCCCAAAAATAAGACAGCAGCCTTTTCGGAATGAAGTTAAGGAACACTTCTAAATACAAAGACAGCAGGAAGTTTGGAGCTCTGCTGAATTTAAACAAATTCAGTAGTTCATTTTATTCTGAGATTGTGTAACACAGAACATAGAACTTAGAAGAGTACAGTGCAGGAACAGGCCCGACAGCCCACAATGTCTGTACCGAACACGATGCCTACTTAAACTAACTCCTTCTGCCCACACGCAATTCATATCCTGCACATTCAAGATATGCATCACCTCCACCCCCACCTGAAAGCTTCATATACCTGTACGTCACATTCTATCTACTTTCACCATCACCCATGACCGCACCCAGCACTCTTTATGTAAAAATAACATGCCCCGCACATCTCCTTCAAATTCACTCCCTCCGACTTTATAGTTGTGCCCTCGACTGTTTGAATTTCCATCTTGAGGGAAAGTTTCTATGCTTCTCAGTAATTAAGAATCAGGGGTGGGCCATTTAGAACTGATATGAAGAAAAACGGCTTCACCCAGAGAGTTGTAAATCTGTGGAATTCTCTGCCACAGAAAGCAGTGGAGGCCAATTCACTGGATGTTTTCAAGAGAGAGTTAGATTTAGCTCTTGGGGCAAAAGGAATCCAGGGATATGGGGGAAAAAGCAGGAACAGGGTACTGATTTTAGATGATCAGCCATGATCATAATGAATGGTGGCGCTGGCTCGAAGGGCCAAATGGCCTGCTCCTGCACCTATTTTTCTATTTTATAAATTTCCATCAGGTCTCCCCTCAACTTCTGACGCTAAAGAGAAAACAATCTAATTTCGTCCAACCTCCTCTTATAGCAAATACCTTTCATCTAGCTAGCATCCTGGTAAACCCCTTAACCACCTCTCCCCATAAGCCCCTATATCCTTCCAGTAAAGCTACAACATTTTTCCTGACTTTTATGCTCAACGCCCCAGCCAATAAAGCCAAACACACCATAGGCCTTTATCACTATCTGTTTATGTTGCTACTTTCAGCGTGCTGTGGACTTGGAGTCCAAGATCTCTCTGTACATCAATGCCACTAAGGATCCTGCATTAACTGTATACCTTCCCCTTACATTTGACTTCCTAAAGGCCAACACCACCCATTTGCTCAAATTAAACTCCGGCATCTCTTTACCCATGACTGTAACTGATGTATATTCTGCTGTATCCTTCGACAGCCTTCTTTACTATCCGTAACTCTACCAATTCCAGTGTTGCCAGAGAACATATTAGCCAACTCATCCACATTTTCAGCCCAGTCATGTATATACGTCACAAACATCAGAGGTCACAGCACTAATCACTGCAGAACTCCACTGGTGTCTGAGCTCTGAATAGAATAATACGCCTCTGCCTTCTCTCTACCCTCTGCCTTCCATGCATAAGCCAGTTCTGAATAAAAACTACCAAGTCGCCATGGATCCCATGCATTTAAATAATTCAAATCAACCTACCATGAGGGATCTTTTTAAATATCTTAATGGAGTCCCATGTAGACAACTTTCACTGCCCTACCGTCATCAATCACGTTGTTTCCTCTTCAAAAAGCTCAGTCAAGTTAGTGTGACATGACCTGGTTTAGACATGGCCTTGCCAACTGTCCTGAACTAATGCAAATAAACCCTATAATCCAAAGAATCCTTTCTAATATTCTCCTTACCATTGATGTGAAGTTCACTGACTCAGTGGGCTGAAGGACCTGTTTACATGCTAAATCTCAGGGAAAAAAGCTTTCCCTCAAAATATATATATTTTAAATGACTCCGTCCAACCTTTTAAATCCCACCCCATCTCCATTCTCCCTTTTCTCTCATCTGAATTATATGAAAAAAGAATTTCACCCTACCTAGGTACATGTGTCAATAAAGTACCATTGAACCAATGAAATGATAATGGTCTAATATTATCCCTATTTCTCTTCTCTAACAAGGGAACAACATTGGCTACTCTCCTGTCCTCTGGCAATCTCCTCTCTTGCCTCTCTCATTAAACTGAGATAGATTCAATCAGGGCCTGGGGACTCATTTACTTTAATGCTCCAAGCAAGTGTATTAAGAGGTGTGGGAAAAGGGAGTACATGAAGTAAGTACAGATGAGGCATGGTTAGATGGGAAAACATGCTTATGGAGTAAGTGGCCTATTTCTGTTCTAAACTGCGAACACTAAATATTCTTCCCCTTGCAAGGCTCAAATAACTGTCAAAAAAGGCTATCAAGAACATTATTGGAACCATGGCATCTGTGTCAATAGTTAGACTGTAGGGTAACTTTGGTGAGGATGCACTTGGATTCATTCGAGAAAGGAGAGATATTGGAAAATCATCTTTGTTTCTTTACTATCTATGCAAGGAAATATGGTGGTAAACCCCATTCAACAGTATCTTTACAGTTCTGCTTATCTTTCAGGCACATTTCAAGAAATAAATGCATTGCGAAATCTACCTCATTGCAGCCTTTGCATGTATTTATCTGCACTTTCACTGTAGCTTTAGCACTGCATTCGGCAGGCTGTTTCCTTCTCTATTGCACGACCTGTTGTACTTGTGTGTGGTTTGATTGTACTCATGCATGGTATAATTTGGCTGGATAGCAAGGAAAGCAGTTTTTCATTTATGTTGATATATTTGACAATAATAAACCAATAGCGATAGCAATGTTAATCTATATACTAAAACTCTTGTTTGTTATCTTGTTTGTGACTGAACTTCAGCCAAACAGTACACGATAGCGCCACAATTTTAGGCCCACCTTATTCACCATTGTCACTCTAGTGATAATGCAAGTGGTTTTATTGAAATCGGTCTTATATTTTTAAAGTTATTCACGTTTTAAAGTTTAAAAGGAGGGGAGGAGGAGTGGAGGAGGAGGGAGGGGGGAAGGGGGAGTGGGGAGAAGGGAGAGGGGAGGTTGAGGAGATGGGGGGGGGGGGGGGGGAAGGACAGGGTGCTGCACCAATGCAGGAGAGGTTTGGGCCCCAACAGGTCCACTTGGTCTAGTAGCAACTAAATACGAGGAAAAAAACCAATTAATTAATTTGGATGAGATTGTTATCCATTATTTGAGATGGTTAACAATGCGTTCAAAAATACAGTGACTCAAACACAATACAATCAAATGCTGGAAACACTCACCAGGTCACAATGGGTGCCACAGTGGTGTAGTGGTAGAGCTGCTGCCTTACAGCGCTAGAAACCCCGGTTCGATCCTGACTATGGGTGCTGTCTGTACGGAGTTTGTACGTTCTTCCCCTGACCGGGTGGGTTTTCTCCGGTATCCTCCCACACTATAAAAGATGTACAGGGGTTTGTGGGCAAATTGGTTTTGGTGGAATTGTAAATTCTTCCTAGCGTGTAGGATAGTGTCAGTGACGGGGCGATCGCTGGTCAGCGAGGATGCGTTGGGCCGAAGGGCCTGTTTCCGCACTGTATCCCCAAAGTCTAAAGTGTAAAGTTAACAGCACCTGTAGAATTAGTCAACCAAAAGAATGGCATCTTTTCTTCAGTCTTGTAAGGAAGGACAATGGAGTTGAACGTTGTTTTAAGCCTACTGCATTGAAGATGGAACATACTGCAGATAGAGAACTCTTTCCCATCTGTGACCAATGGCATACGTTCCCCTTCACGGTTCATAAATTCTGTGATCTGTGACATGGTCGTCAATGGAGAGGCTCTGCAGGGGAGTTGACTGTTAGTCCAGAAAAGGTGTGGTGGGCTCAGCAGAAAGTTTTGTGCATGCTCAAAGATTTAGACTTTAGAGACACAGCACGGAAACAGGTCCTTCGGCAAACCAAGTCTGCGGCAACCAGCGATCCCCACACACTAGCACTATCCTACATTCCAGGGACAATTTTAACCAAAGCCAATTAACCTACAAACCTGTTTGGCTTTGGCATGTGGGAGGACACTGGAGCACGCAGAGAAAACCCACACGGTCACGGGGAGGATGTACAGACAGCACCAGTAGACAGGATCAAACCTGGGTCTCTGGCGCTGTAAGGCAGCAACTCTACCGCTGCGCCACTGTGCTGCTCATTATCAGTTCACATGTATCAGCAGTGATAACAGCTACAGAGAAGTATATGGAGATATATGGCCCTCTAGTAGTTTCAGGTCTTTAGGAAACAAAAGACTGGAAAAAGCATATAATGCAAAACAGGGGGAAAAAAAATCAGCTTTTAGTTAACACACTGAATTTAGACCGTATTCGTTGTTATTAATGGAGGACTCCTTTATATATTTCTCAATATCTCCATTTTATACTCTTGAGCTATTGTTGGGCAATGGCCACAGACATGACACTTTTACGCAGAGTACCTTCACTGCAGAGTTACGTTTCAGGGGTGAGAATAACCTTCTAAATCTATGCTTGTGGCAAGGAGGGTTGGCTGGTCTGCTGAGTATCTGCAGAATATAGCATGCACCATCCACACAAATTTCCATTTCACATCCATGGTAGCCAGACGTCTCATCGGGAATAAAAACTCAGACTATTGCTCTAACTGTGCTTTTATGAATTAGGACCTGACTACATTTCAATGGGTCCACTCATGACACCATTCATAATTGGATTAAAGTTCCATGATGTCACTGAGGGGCTGCATAAATTGTCTCCTGCAGGAATACAAACAGTGAAGTGGAAAAGTAACTGAGAATTAGAAATAAAAAAATCTTTCTTCGGCTTGAGGTTTAAATTTGTTCTTGCTCTTAAACTGAATAGCTTGCTATGCTTCATCAGAATTCAGCACATTGGTGAGTCTGGAGTTACATCTAGGCCAGCTGAGAACACAGATTTTATCCCTGAAGGATATCAGTGGAGCAGGCGGGTTTTTAATTCCACATATATTAAGTGAAATGAGGGATTTGAAGCTCAGTATGAATTTTTAGTCCAGCCCCCTGGGTTACTAGTCATTAACGCTGGTAATTTATTTCACCGCACTTGCTGCGATTTGGTCGACTCTATTGAACAAAATTATCACTTCATTGGGCAAATGATATTACAAAGAAATATTAGGTACAGCTGACAACTTATAATTTAGTCCCTACAATACACATTGTCCAATTGTGCATTTCAACAGGAAGATTGAACTCTGTTCATGCTAATTGTGAACCATCTTAAATGGGAATTGTGCAGATTTTTATGTGTGAACCTTGATGGCCATTGGAGATACTTTATTTACTGAAATGACAGAGGGTTATGGTCCAGCCCAATATTCAGGCTGGAGGTCTGTGATCATTGGCAGCATCTCTGGAGAGAAGGAATAGGTGACATTTCAGGTCGAGACCCTTCTTCAGACCGAGTCAGGGGAAAGGAAAACAATACAGATATAGACTGTAAGATAGAGAGATATAGAACAAATAAATGAAAGATATGCAAAAAAGTAACGATGATAAAGGAAACAGGCCATTGTTAGTTGTGAGCTAGGTGAAAGCGGGTTACAGACAATGAGACCCAACAAGACGACTTAGCGGCTGGAACGACTTGGGTGGGGGAGGGATGGAGAGAGGGGGGATGCAAAGCCAACTTGAAGTTCGAGGAGTCTCATTGTCTGTAACATCATCTGTCAGCTTACGAGTCTGTACTGGTCTATTAATTGAGATTTCTATAGGTTTTGTGCAAAACCCTACTCCAGGATAAATTAGACTGACATTTTACTACACTTCTGAGGGAGTAATACTAATGTCAGAAATGTTGTCTTTCAAATGGGACATTCGAGGTCCCATGAACTATTTGAATCTAGGACTTTGGTTAGGCTGCATTTGGAGTCTTCTGTGCAGTTTTGGTCTCCCCATTACAGGAAGGATGTCAGGCCTTTGGAGGGGTGTGCCAGAATGTTGCCTGGATCAGAGGGTATCAGATATAAGGGGAGGTTGGACAAATTGTTTCTTCTGGAACTTCGGAGGCTAAGGGGAGATCTGATAGAAATACGTAACATTATTAAAATTATGAGAGGCATAGTTATGGTAGGCAGTCAGAATCATTCGCAGGCGAGAAATGCCAATGACTAAAGTGCATAGCTTTAAGGTTAGAAGAACAAAGTTTACGGAAATGTTGGCATAATTGGTCTAAGACTTTTACAGAGAGTAGTGATGCCTGGAATACACCTGCAGGTGTGTTGGTAGAGGCAGATACGATAGTGGCATTTAAGGGGGTTTTGGAAAGGCACATGTACAGTGCATTCAGAAAGCATTCAGACCCTTTCACTTTTTCCACATTTTGCTACATTACAGCCTTATTTTAACATGGATTAATTAATTTTTTTATCATCAATCTACACACAATACCCCATAATAAAAAAGTGAAAACAGATGTTTAGAAATTTTTGCAAAGTAATTAAAAAGAAATAACTGAAATATCACATTTACATAAGTATTCAAACCCTCAGTACATTGTTGAGGCACCTTTGGCAGCGATTACAGCCTCAAGTCTTCTTGGGTATGACGCTACAAGCTTGGCTCACCTGTATTTGGGTAATTTCTCCCATTCTTCTCTGCAGATCCTCTCAAGCTCCGTCAGCTTGGATGGGGAGCGTTGATGCACAGCTATGTTCAGGTCCCTCCAGAGATGTTCGATCGGGTTCAAGTCCAGGCTCTGGCTGGGCCACTCAAGGACATTCACAGTCTTGTCACAAAGCCACTCCTGCGTTGTCTTGGCTGTGTGCTTAGGGTCAGTGTCTTGTTGGAAGGTGAACCTCCGCCCCAGTCTGAGGTCCAGAACGCTCTGGAGCAGGTTTTCATCAAGGATCTCTCTGCACTTTGTTCCCTTCATCTTTCCCTTGATCACGGCTAGTCTCCCAGTTCCTGCCGCTGAAAAACATCCCTACAGCATGATGCTGCCACCACCACGCTTCACCGTAGGTATGGTATTGGCCAGGTGATGAGCGGTGCTGCTTGGCATTCAGGCCAAAGACTTCAATCTTGGTTTCATCAGACCAGAGAATCTTGTTTCTCATGGTCTGAGATTCCTTTAGGTGCCTTTTGGCAAATTCCAAGCGGGCTGTCATGTGCCTTTTACTGAGGATTGGCTTCCACCTGGCCACTCTACCATAAAGGCCTGATTGGTGGAATGCTGCAGGTATAGTTGTCCTTCTGGAAGTTTCTCCCATCTTCACAGAGGAACTCTGGAGCTCTGTCAGAGTGACCATCGGGTTCTTGGTCACCTCCCTGACCAAGGCCCTTCTCCCCAATTGCTCAGTTTGGCCGGGCGGCCAGTTCTATGAAGAGTCCTGATTGTTCCAAAGTTCTTCCATTTAAAATTGACAGAGGCCACTGTGCACTTCAGGACCTGCAATGCTGCAGAAATTGTTTTATACCCTTCCCCAGATCTGTGTCTCGACACAATCCTGTCTCTGAGGTCTACAGACCATTCCTTCATCTTCATGGCTTGGTTTTTGCTCTGACATGCACTGTCAACTGTGGGACCTTATATAGGCAGGTGTGTGCCTTTCCAAATCATGTCCAATCAATTTAATTTACCACTGGTGGACTCCAATCAATTTGTAGAAACATCTCAAGGATAATCAATGGAAACATGATGAACAGGCTCAATTTTGAGTGTCATACCAAAGGGTCTGAATACTTATGTAAATGTGATATTTCAGTTATTTCTTTTTAATTACTTTGCAAACACCTGTTTTCACTTTTCTATTATGGGGTATTGTGTGTAGATTGATAATAAAAAAAAGAATTTTATCCAATTTAAAATAAGGCTGTAACGTAGCAAAATGTGGAAAAAGTGAAGGGGTCTGAATACTTTCTGAATGCACTGTATATGCAGGGAATGGAGGTGAATGGGTCATGTGCAGACAGAGGAGATTAGTTTAACTTGGTATCATGCTCGGTACAGACATTGTGGGCTGAAGTGCCTGTTCCTCTGCTCTAATGTTGCATGTTCTATGATCCAGAGTAATGCCTTTCCCAGAGTCATGGTCAAATGTTTATACCACGAGGAAGAGACGATTGGTCTTTCATTGTCTTGCTCTTTGCGGAAACTTGCGGCTTGTAAAGATGCTGCGTATAAATGAAGTTTGACAGAGACTGTGCTTCAAGGACATCCATTCATAGCTAAGCCTGTTGGAATGTCCTGATAACATGGTGAGGCACTGAGAAATATTTATCTTCTAGCTTTCCCTCTGCATCATGCACTCACCACAGACGTCTTAACAAACTTTGCCGTTATAATTTGCTGAGCATTAGATCAGTCAGTCGTGTTTTAATAGGCGGACCACATCTGCTGATTGCAAAGATTCATTGAGATCTGGCACACACCTGTTCAGGGCTGTAGTTGTACGTTTGATTTCCCATGGCTTCTGGCATGTGAACTGGAATGTAAGTGAAGCATTTTTATCAATGATCAGTCGAGTTGGCTCCCTCAGCACTGTGCAGCTGCGCTGTGTGATAAAGTACTGAGCTGTGGGGACCACAAATGCTGAAGATCTGACGCCCCTGGGAGCAGGCCAAACCTGCAATTACTCTCACTGCCTCTGGACTAAGGAGAGAGACAAACTAACAAATGCTCCTGCTCCATCAAACTCTCCGGCGATTGTTGATGCGTATTTTTCACGTGGGCTAGGCTAACGGATCCGGTCTTTGCTGGAATAATATTCAACATTAAACGTGAAGATCAATTAGATGGCGAACTTACTGGGAAACTGGTGATGGCATAAAAATTGCCTCGAAATGTGATACCTTCATATGAGACGTAATATGAGTACCCTCATCTTCCCTGCTGTAGGCAGGGCATCATCAAACTGGAAAGGATGCTGAAAAGATTAATTAGGATCTTACCAGGGCTGGAAGGCTAGGGTTATTCTGTGGAATTCTCTGCCTCAGAAGGCAGTGGAGGCCAATTCTCTGAATGCATTCAAGAGAGAGCTAGATAGAGCTCTTAAGGATAGCGGAGTCAGGGGGTATGGGGAGAAGGCAGGAACGGGGTATTGATTGAGAATGATCAGCTATGATCACATTGAATGGCGGTGCTGGCTCGAAGGGCCGAATGGCCTACTCCTGCACCTATTGTCTATTGTCTATTATCTACTGTTATAAGGAGAGGTTGGATTGGCTTGGACTTTTTCTCCCTGATGCACAGTAGGCTGAAGGATGTCTTTATAGAGGCATATTAAATCATGTGAAAGAGCACAAGAGTACAAAGGACTCTTTCCCAGGAAAGAGCAGCCCAGCACAAGAGTACAAAGGTTCACGATGCAAGAGGAAAGATTTAAAAGAGTCCTGAGGGGCAAATTCTTCACAGAGTTATGAAGTGCGTATGGAATGATCTGCTAAAGAAAACTATAGAGGCAGTTACCAGGGTGACTTTTCAACAGCTATGACTAGCTACAACCTTGTCGGCGACAACTGAAGACAATTCACGTCAATTTGGCCTCCAGTTTTGACGCCGGTACCTGTCGCCGGTTGACGTAGGTAGTTGTCAATGGAATTCACCGAAGGCAGCACCGGCGACAACCTATGTCACCAGGCGACAACCTGGCGACAACCTACGACAGGGCCTATGTCAGGAGACGTCAAGCTACGATCATTGGCGTCAAACCAACAGTCGCTGAAATTTTTTAAACATTTCAAAATCCAGCAGCGACCGAAAAACGCTACGACTCTTTGGAGACGACTCACGGCCGTACAGGCGACACCCCGGCAACCATGTGGCGACAGCCTAGTCACCTGCAGTCGCCTAAACATCGCCTAAGTGGGACAGGGATTTAAGATTGCAAATACCTTGAAGGATTGTGGAGCCGGTAGATTACAGAGATGGGAGAGTGGAAGGCCAGAAACGAATTTGAAAACGTAGCTATGGTTTTTAAAATCAAAGTGAGTAAAATTATTGAAGTATGCGTCGAATTGGACAACAATTTTGTTATTCAAATATCTCTCTGGATAAAGATTTATTTTTTCTGAAAATTAGGCTGTTACCACAGTAGAGCAACTACTGGAGCCACTGCCTCACAATCCTGACCTCTGGCGTTGACAGCCTGGTATTTGTATGTTTTCCATTGGACTGTGTGAGTTTCTTCTGGGTGCTTCAGTGTCCTCCGAAAACGAGAGGATTGGTGGACCCATTGGCCACAGTGAATTGCTCTTAGTGTGTAGACAAGCAGTTGAATCAGCTGCACATTAAGAAGTTGATGAGAATGTGTGGAGAAAAAAAATGGGATTAATGTAAGATTAATAGGTTGTGGATGGTTGGTGTGGTCTCTTTGTATGCTGTATTTTTTGGACTTTCTGGAAAAATAAAATAAATCAGAGCTCATGTATTTATATATTTTTTGGTTTGTTATTGGTATTGGCTGTGATGTGCTCCAATACCCAAAACCAATAATGTTAAGGGTAGATAGACACAAAAATCTGGAGTAACTCAGCAGGTCAGGCAGCGTCTCTGGAGAAAGGGAGTAGGTGATGGTTCGGGGGAAAACCCTTCATTTGTTTATTTTGGTAATAGTGGTCATTCTTTTACGAAATGTTAGAGTGAATGGTCGCCAGTTGTTCCGTCACAGGGGGCCTCTCCAACGAGTGCAGGCAGTCAGTCCTTACCCAGTGACAATGCACACATGACATACAGTGTGTGCTCTGCATTGCATGACTCAACAGCCAGATCATCCCGATATTTCCTCTTCCTCGTCGCAGATCAACTCAATCAAAGACAGAAATGACAGGAACCTGTTTTTGCAGCATGGATTTTAAAAACAAGGTAGCCTGTGTGGTTTTGTTACATGGTCCCAAGGTACTGCAAAAGTGAGGCAACTCGTGATATAGAAAGTTTTTCAATTTGGAATCCTAGATGTGAAGCGTTATTTCAGTAAATATCGAGCTAATCAATTTTCTTTTCTCTTACAGTTATCTTGGCAGTGCCAACTGACGGCGAAAGTACGCCTAGTTATCCAGCAAATAGCGGAGTAAATTCTTCTTCAACACCTGATCTTGAGACTTTCACGAGCCATTTCATTTCAACAACGGAGGAGACCTCAACTCCATCTCCTGGAATTGTTGCCGAAACTACTTCCAATTCCAATTCATCCTATAACTACACTTTTGTTACCACGGATCAATATAGTAATGGCAGTACCAACCGGCATGATAATTTAAGTTTTAGCCAAATTCAGGAAAGGCATGTCAGTGATATTCCAGGTAACACCTCTAGTACCAGCACCACAGATGGAAATACCTCCACTGAGCCTCAAGTCTTGACAGGTCAGACTTCAAAGCCACTGGGACCTTCAGCAGCCACAACCTCTTCAATGAGTTTAACTGAGACTTCCGTTTCAAAAAAGACCAGCACTTGGAAAACCCACATCATTTCAACTTCTCAAACCACTCCAAATCCACAGCAAGAACATTCCATAGGTAAGACAATCTCTCACTGCTTCTCCTTAATCATTTTGTCAAAATCATAAAGTAATACTACTCATAAGTAGTACAAAAGAGTGAAATTGAAATACAATGAATGAATTTCGCATTTTGATGTTCGAGAAATTGTTGTATCTGACCTTCGGCGAGAGAGAACTGAACATTGTTCAGCCATTTATGCCTAAAGGTATCATATATTATGATATTGTATCATAATATATAATCAATCATAATCATAATCATAATCAAGTTAAGAAAAGGGGACGTACAACGTGATCTGGGTGTCCTAGTGCATCAGTCACTGAAAGGAAGCATGCAGGTACAGCAGGCAGTGAAGAAAGCCAATGGAATGTTGGCCTTCATAACAAGAGGAGTTGAGTATAGGAGCAAAGAGGTCCTTCTGCAGTTGTACAGGGCCCTAGTGAGACCGCACCTGGAGTACTGTGTGCAGTTTTGGTCTCCAAATTTGAGGAAGGATATTCTTGTTATTGAGGGCGTGCAGCGTAGGTTTACTAGGTTAATTCCCGGAATGGCGGGACTGTCATATGTTGAAAAACTGGAGCGACTAGGCTTGTATACACTGGAATATAGAAGGATGCGAGGGGATCTTATCGAAACGTATAAGATTATTAAGGGGTTGGACACGTTAGAGGCAGGAAACATGTTCCCAATGTTGGGGGAGTCCAGAACCAGGGGCCACAGTTTAAGAATAAGGGGTAGGCCATTTAGAACAGAGATGAGGAAAAACTTTTTTAGTCAGAGAGTTGTGAATTTGTGGAATTCTCTGCCTCAGAGGGCAGTGGAGGCCAATTCTCTGAATACATTCAAGAGAGAGCTAGATAGAGCTCTTAAGGATAGCGGAGTCAGGGGGTACGGGAGAAAGCAGGAACGGGGTACTGATTGAGAATGATCAGCCATGATCACATCGAAGGGCAGAATGGCCAACTCCTGCACCTATTGTCTATTGTCTATTGTCTATTGTCTATTGTCTATTGTCTATTGTCTAATCATAATCATAATCATAATCATAATCATAATCATAATCATAATCATAATCTTAATCATAATCATAATCATAATCATAATCATAATCATAATCATAATCATAATCATAATCATAATCATAATCATACTTTATTAGCCAAGGATATTTTGCAACATATGAGGGATTTGATTTGCCATACAGTCATACCAACAAAAAGCAACAAAACACACAAAATACATTGTATGATGGCGTTTGTTCAGAAATATGTAATTGAAACTGGACATTTCCTGAGTAAAACCAGTAATTACTGCTTCCAAGTTATTTGGAGCCACAACAGATAGACATTCAATGGGGCAATACTCAGCAGCTGTTCCTGAAGTGGTTTCTGGGCCAATGTAGAGGAAGTGATGGCAGACCCATTTAGTGCATTGGGACTGGTACCATTCTGAAAAGTGACCATCATTGCTCTCTCTGGGGATGGTCAGGTTGAATATCGTTCTGTTGAACTGGGACACTTCTAAATTGTGCTTCTGTCCTTGGAGTCAACAACCCAATGGTGCTCAGATCTCCGCCCACTCTCCCACAGGGGGCCGATTTACACCTCGCCGAAACCCCTGTTCTGATGGGTTTTAATTCCCCACTCAAATTCCAAGCGTCCTTGGCCAAGCATCAATGCCTCTATCCCGAGATCAATCCACTAATACTCTAATTCTCACCACACCAATCCCTTCCTCCAAACTCATCAGTGGAGGGAATGGATAGATAATGTACCGGATCAGGACCCTTCATTCCCACACTGACCTTTCTGTCTTGAGCCTCCTCCATTGTCAGAATGAGGCACAGTGCAAATTGGAGGAACAGCACCTCATATTTCGCTTGGGCAGCTTACACCCCAGCGGTATGAACATTGACTTCTCTAACTTCACGTAGCCCTTACTTTCCCTCTCTCTCCATCCCACTCCCTTCCAAGCTCTCCCACCTGTGTGGCTGTCTCCCACTACATTTTATCTCTGTACCGCCCACTCCCCTGACATCAGTCTGAAGAAGGGTCTCGACCCGAAACGTCACCCATTCCTTCTCTCCAGAGATGCTGCCTGTCCCGCTGAGTTACTCCAGCTTTTTGTGTTGCCCTTCTTCAGAATGATGGACTCTGAGGGAAGCAGCTGCAAAAGGAGGTTGTACTAGATCTGCACAGGACCAAATGATAAATATATGTTATGGGGATTGCAGATGTTCTGTCTACCAAAATATTGGTGAAAGTAAGCAGACCCAATGGGCTGCTGCACAGCGGCAGAGTTGCTGCCTTACAGCACTTACAGCGCCGGAGATCTGGGTTCGATCCTGACTATGGGCGCTGTCTGTACGGAGTTTGTACGTTCTCCCCGTGACATGCGTGGGTTTTCTCCGAGATCTTCGGTTTCCTCCCACACTCCAAAGACGTACAGGTTTGTAGGTTAATTGGCTTGGTAAATGTAAAAATTGTCCCTAGTGGGTATAGGATTGTGTTAATGTGCAGGGATCGCTGGTCGGCGCGGACCCGGTGGGCCAAAAGGGCCTGTTTCTGTGCTGTATCTCTAAAACTAAACTAAACTAAACAATGTGTATGGATAAGATTTGAGGAGAGTGCAGAGCAACCCAGCTTGGTGGAAACTGTCAAACTGAATCCCGGCTATTCAGCCTGTTGCCGGTGATTCTGGGCCACCACCTCAGCTTCTCTGTCTGTGGTTGGCATCATGCATGACTCAAATCTAAATCACATCCTGTCGGGGAGACATTTGCCTTGCCAAGCTTCAATCATTGCAGGCTGTAATGTCTGTCACTTGCAAGCCTTTCTGCTTGCCTGTCACTATGATGACGATCTTGCATCTAGATCCTTCTGTACTGACAATCATTTCAATCAGCTCAGCCACCATCTTGGGCTGCAGGAAGAGATCACTGTATAATTTGGCCGATTTGACCTGCGGATCATTATGTGGTTGGCACTGTAGCACAGCTAAATAGAGCTCGTTCATCGCAGCTCCAGTGACCCAGGTACAATCCGGGCCTCCAGTTATGCCATTTATGCGTTCTCCCTGTGACCACAGCGTAATCACTACTCTAATCACTACTCTACTCTACTCTACTCGACTCTGACCTCCGCGAGATAACCACTTAAGAGGTGTTTGCGCAGTGATCAACCAGAACCACAACCAGAACATGGCCTTTTGTTTCTTCCCATATTCCAAGGACATGTAGGTGGTAGGTTAATTGGGCACTGTAAATTTTCCTAGTGCAGGTGAGTGCAAGAATCTAGGGAGAGCTGATGAGAATGTGGTGAGAATAAAATGGGATTAGTGCAGGATTTATCTAAAATGATGCTTGATGGTCAGTGCGGACTCAATGGGCCGATGGGTCTATTCTCTTACTATAAGACTTTTTGTGATTATAATTGATTAGTGGGAAGTAACATATCATCCATCCATTCATTCATTCATTCATTCATTCATTCATTCATTCATTCATTCATTCATTCATTCATTCATTCATTCATTCATATCACCCTGCTGTTGTTCAATAGATTTGGTTGCAGGAAGATCTGTTGCAAAAGAAAGGCAGTTAAAAGAAGTATAGTACTACTTAACTTATAAACTGAAAATATAAATAACAAGGAACAAATCTGAGGAAGGGCCCCGACCCAAAACGTTGCCTACCATGTTCTCCTGAGATGCTCCCTGACCCACTGAGTTACTCCAGCACTCGTGTCTTCCAGAATATATATATATATATATATTGTCATTGTTTCATTTCTGGGCCAATAATCCATCGGTTGACATGAATAATTTGAAGATGTGCCTTAAAATGCCATCACAGCAGCTGATGAATTCACATTCACAATTAATGTAAAGTAACTGCATTTTAAAAAGCTAGTATCTGTGCCAGTGACCATGAAGAGCAAGATCACTGTAAAAACTACAATTCTTACGGCAATAAAGCATGCAGTTCCAATCCAATCTGTGAATACAATATCTGGGCAATGTGGTTAACTGTCTACTGAAATAATCAAGTAAGCATTGTGTTCATTGACATCGAGGGATGGGTGCAAAGTGCAATGGCATCCCACAATTAAGCGAAAGAAGGGTGCTTGCCACTGGTCTGGGTCGTGTCGTCTCTCAGCATGACTTAGAGACATCACACATTACAGTGTGACTTTTGCCCCGCCAGTATGTTTTAAAACTTTAATTTCAACTGTTTGTGAAAAAGGTTTCTGATGAATGAACTGAGGTGTTTTTTACCTCAACACGTCAACTTTTATAAGTTTCATTGGCAGCACACCGTGGAAACCAATATTGTCTGTGGGGACTATGTACACTTGTATGAGGCTCTGTTTTCTCTCACTCAACACCCAAGCAACTGGGCCATATAACAATGATTTCCCACTCGAACCTTTATTGAAAATTGCAATCAGAGTATAGCATTTACAAAGCTTAATGAATAAGTATGAACTACACAGTTTTTCTTATCATTTTAGGATCCAATCTAATTTTGTTTGTATTGTTTTAAAGTTCTCGAGACAATATACTGTATGACTTAATTCATTGGAAAGTTATGCATGGTGAATATATATATATATATATATATATACATTAATATCCTCATATTGTAGCAGGGATAAGGTTTTCATATGGCTACAACAGTATGATCATATTATGCAGTGCAATTTGTATTTACATCTTATTCTGTGTCAGTTGACCAGTGTTTAGAGACTAAAACACAGACGAACAGAATAAAACACAGATACAATCGCAAAACCCACACAGAGAAGTGCAATCCCAATTTTATTAAGTTACAATTTGAATGAGATCATGCGTCAATGGTAAGAGGGGAAATGTGATTTCAAAGAGAATTGCCCGTGCTGTGAATTGAATATTTTACTTGCTGCTTTGGTACCTCAATAGTAACACATCATTAGTGGGATGACCCACAGATTGGCAGAATTTTCTCACACTCATTCTAAATTGACTCCAGTTCCAGCCAGCAAGAAAATGTACCATACTACCTGCGGTGTGATAGACGCATGCTTCAGTACTGGTCTCACACTAGGTTGCCCAGACTTCAGTCCCGTATGATCTCATCTCCTTTCTGACTATAGGTCTGCTTCTTTCTGCAAACTTGGGCTTTACATTCTTCCTGTTGTGACCTCATTAACCACACAGCTTAATCTGGATCACCAGAGGCACCGCAGTGTCTTGTTATTCCCCATATCTTCAATTCCACTTCTCAAAATCTGCACAAACCATCTTCCTCCACCATATCTGCCTTCCGATTTCTGTTTTGCTTCCTTCACTAAACTGAAGGACAAGCTCTACTGTCTTTGATGGTGATAATGATTCCGATGCTGGTAAAAATTAAAGGCAAAATAAACAAAATAGAAAAGTCATGATTAATGTCTACCAAATTGTGTTTTCATTAATACATTTTTTCCACAGTCTAGGCTGATATAATGAATGTGTTGAAGGAGCAGTCATCATCCTTCCATGCTGCTAAATTATATACTTTATGAACAAATATATTTAAGCATACGTAAGCATTACCCAATCTTAATATTGCACAAGAGTTAAAAATAATTTTCTACATATTCTCCTTGGTTTAGTTTAGTTTAGTTTAGAGATACAGTGGGGAAAATAGGCACTTCGGCCACCGAATCGGCACCGACCAGTGATCCCGCATATTAACACTGTCCTATAATAGTGACAATTTACAGTTTTATCAAGCCAATTAGCCTACATCTTTGGGGTGTGGGAGGAAACTGGATCTCGCGAAGAAAACGCACGCAGGTCACAGGGAGAACGAAGACACCCCACAGAGACAACACCCGTAGTCAGGATCGATCTTGGGTCTCTGGCACTGCAAGGCAGCAACTCTGCCGCTGTGCCATTGTGTCGCCCGTTGGTGTACAATATTAAGTATTGCTGCTCCGAATTGAATCACATTATGATTCTTCTTACCGTGTGCATGCCAGGGTAACTTAAAGAGCCAAAACCAAAATACAAAGGATGCCAATGTTCTGAAGTAAAATCTGAAAACGCTTGAAATGGAATGGCAGGCAGTACCTTTGGAAAGGAAAATAGAGTGAACTGTCATCAATTTGATGGCAGATTGTTGACCATGCAACTGTTTTTGTATCCATCGATGTCAGATGACCTCCTGGATATTTTCAGCAATTTCTTTTATTATTTCACTAAATAGGTTATTTTAAGCATGGTTTATTAAACTGGCTTGATCCTGAGGATTATGCCAATATAAATAGGGGTTAACGTTATACATTGAACTTTGTGCTGAATTACATTGAGTCATTCCCAAGTTTTATTCTCAATAAAAATCAAAATGACTGCAAATGCTGGAATGAAAAAAACCCAGAAAATGCTGCCAACATTCATCAGGTTAGGCCCCAGCGGTATGAACATTGATTTCTCCGACTTCAGATAGTTCCTCTGTCCCTCCCGTTCCCCTCCCCCTTCCCAGTTCTCCCACTGTCATCCTGTCTCCCACTACATCCCATCTTTGTCCCGCCCCCTCCCCTGACATCAGTCTGAAGAAGGGTCTCGACCCGAAAAGTCACCCATTCCTTGTCTCCTGAGATGCTACCTGACCTGACCTGACTTACTCAAGCATTTTATGATGCCTTCGATTTGAACCAGCATCTGCAGTTATTTTCCCACACATCAGGTTAGGCAGAATTTGTCAATAGAGAAACAGAGTTGACATTTCAACTCTGATGGAGGATCGTGACCTGAAACGTCACCCATCCATGTTTCTCCAGGGATGCTGCCTGAGTTACTTGGGCATTTTGTGTCTTACCTTGAAATTTCATGTCAAAGGACCCCTGCAAGAACAGTAGGGATAGATAAGTTCACTTGGGAAGGAGCAGGCTGAAACAACGGGTCTGCCCAGATAATTCTGCTTGTGGATTTTGAACAGGAGGTAGAAGTAGGAGTGCATGGTTAGTGCACTACAAAAGTTGAAGCTGTGGAAGACGAAAGCACAGAAACAACCAGTTGTATGGTATGGAAACAGGCCCATCAGCACAATTCCCCCATGCCAACTGTGTGCCCATCTAATGTAGTTGTATTTACTCGTGTTTGACCCATATGCCTTCAACCTTTCTGGGCACCTGTCCATGTGTCTTTTAAATGTTGTTCCTGTATCTGCCTCAACCACTCTATCTGGCAGTTTCTTATATATACCCACCGCCCTCTGTGTGAAAAAGTTGCTTCTTGGGTAGCTATTAAATTGTCCAACTCTCAATTTAAACCCGTGACCTCAGGTTCTTGTGTTCCCAACACTGGAAAGGGTCTGTGTGCATTTAACCCTTCTATGCCCCTCATGACTTGATACACCACTATAAGGTCACCTTCTATACACCAGGGAATAAAGAACTATCCTGTCCTATAATTGCCCTATAATTGTCCCATCGAATCCTGGCATCATCCTCATTAATCTTTTCTGCACTCTTTCGAGCACAAGGACATGATTCCTACCGCAGGGTGACTAAAACTGAACACAATGCCTCAAGTGTGGCCTCACTCAATGCCTGATCAAAACATCAACATACATCCTAACTTTTATACTCAATACCCTCATTGATGAAGGTCAGCATGCCAAAAGCCTTCTGCACTACAGTATCTACCATCTGGTGCCACTTTCGGGGAACTGTGTACTTGTACTCCTGGGACCCTCGGAATCAAAAACTCCCCAGGACCTCTCGTTAACGGTGAAAGTCTGCTCTAGATTTAATAGAAACATAGAAAATAGATGCAGGAGTAGGCCATTTGGCCCTTCGAGCCAGTCCAATATTTCGATATGCAGCACCTTGCACTCATCCAATTTAAAGCTCCATTCATTATTTCTCAGCCGACTTGCCAGACTGATCAATATCCCGCTGTGTTTTTTGATAATGTTCTCCATTGTCTACAATTCCATCTATTTTAGTTTCATCTGCAATCTTGCTAACCAGATCTTTTACATCCTCATCCAAATCATTTATGTAGATGGCCAACAGAGTGGGCCCAGCATCAATCCCTGAGGCACACCACTGGTCACAGGTGTCCAGTCTACACTTCAGCTTCTAAGCAATGACCTCATTTGGAGTATGTCTGCCTCTGAATGCGAGTTGTTAGAGGCAGGATTAGTTTCAACCATGGCATTCCCAAAGGTCCTGCTGCTTGCACTGATCTGTCCATTGGCAAATGGCAGGCCTCTGACTCCACAAGAATGAATGGATGGGTCCTGGTCTGTTGGTTGGAGTGTCATGTGGAGGGATCTGAAGGGGTGATGGGGTGTGGAACCTACCCAGCATCAGAGGTTTGTCCAAACCTCAGTGCTTCTCTAGTCTGTGTGTTGAAATCAAAGATACTAGAGGAGCAAGATAGACCACTCGACCCTAAAAACCATAGTATGTCATGGTGCCATTTTAGTAGGCAGAAACATGCAGAAACATTTTAAAAGAAAAATAACAAAGATCTGCGAATTGGTAGATGAGATATATTCTGCGTTTTAATGGTATCATCACACATACTGTTCCCCCAAAACACTGATTACACTGTGAGAGGCAAAGCGAATGGCGGGTTTTGCCTACTAAAATGGCTCCTATGCTTACTACACTTCAGTATAGGCAATTTCAACGGAGTGGTCCATCCTGTTCCTCTAGCATCTTTGAAAACTCCAAAACTCCCCCTGCCTTTTCTCTCCCTTCACTTTCCTCTTCCTCCCTCCATTTCCCCCCTCTACTGTATCTTCGCCATCCCTTCCAATGTTCCTCACTCTGATCCCAAACTATTAGTCTCAGCAGAGGCCTCCGTTTCCTCACTCTACCTCCTTGTCTTAATTCTTATTTTGCTCCCAACATGACATTGGGCTTTTCTTCCATCTCTGTGACCATTTCTTTGTCCCGGAATCCGCCCCCAGATTGTGGAATCTTTCTCCCCCTTCCCAGAATTTCCAATTCACCCAGACCGCTCCCTCTGGCCTCTTATCCTCTCTGAGTCTCTTCATTGCTAACTGCTGATGGGACATTGGTTGCCTTGATTTTTCCCTTGCCTTCGCTCACTTTAACCTTCCCCCTCTGAACTTGAAGCACTCTGCTCGTGACGAACCACTCCTGACACTGTCATCAAATCTGCCAAATTGTTTTTTATCTGCCACACTGACCACTATCTTATAGGGACCAAGCTTTTACACACATCCTTATGCCATTCTCTGGATATCATGCCATTGTCTCCACTACAGTCACACCTGTCATTTCCTCGAAACATAAAGTCTTTCGTAGGGTTGGGTTGCATGGTGGGCTGTTCTGGAAGATTATAAAGCAAGGGATCTAGGAGGGGGGGTAGCTATTTCACTTGATCAAAGGCTGAAAGTGGAAGGTTGTTTTTCAGACTGGACACCTGTGACCAGTGGTGTGCCTCAGGGATTGATGCTGGGCCCACTCTGTTGGCCATCTACATAAATGATTTGGATGAGGATGTAAAAGATCTGGTTAGCAAGATTGCAGATGAAACTAAAATAGATGGCATTGTAGACAATGGAGAACATTATCAAAAAACACAGCGGGATATTGATCAGTCTGGCAAGTCGGCTGAGAAATAATGAATGGAGCTTTAAATTGGATGAGTGCAAGGTGCTGCATATCGAAATATTGGACTGGCTCGAAGGGCAGCAGGACCTTTGGGAATGCCATGGTTGAAACTAATCCTGCCTCTAACAACTCGCATTCAGAGGCAGACATACTCCAAATGAGGTCATTGCTTAGAAGCTGTCTTGATCCACCCTTGGCCCTGCCATACAAAGGCGACAGCAATTAGTTAACTCAGAGTAGATTGGAGATTGAAGTTGAAACATTGTTTGCATGGGGTGACGTGATAGAAGCACTAATTAGTCACCAAATTAGTTGTTCCAATTCGTCAAACTTCATTCTTATGAGTTACTTCTCATGCAGGAGAAAAAGAATATATATATCAAAGCTAGACACAAAACACTGGAGAAACTCAACGGGCCTCCGGGCCTCCGGGCCTCCGGGCCTCCGGGCTTACACTGTGCGAAGGTATGCACAGATTTTAACCAGCATCTGCAGTTTATTTCCTACTATACTGTCTGGACCTACACTGTCCGGGCCTACAGCATCCGGGCCTACAGCCCCCCCGGGCCTAATATGGGACAAGGGCGATCCCATACAGAACAAGCCAATTTAGCCCAAAATACGGGATGTCTCGGCTAATACGGGATAGTTGGCAACCCTAACTATATATCAAAGTTGCTTCAGTGCGTCCAGGTATCGTTGCATGCTTAATTTCGTTAATTTCTGAAGAAGAGTCTGCACCCGAAACGTCGCCTCTTCCTATTCTCCAGAGATACTGCCGGACCCACTGAGTTACTCCAGCATTTTGTGCCTACCATTGGGCGGCATGATGACATAGCGGTACAACTACTGGCTTACAGCGCCAGAGACCTGGCTTCAACCCTGACTATGGGTGCTGTCTGAGTTTGTGGTTTTGTCTGAGTTCCGTGACCTGCGTGGTTTTTTTCTGAGATCTTCTGCTTCCTCCCACACTCCAAAGACATACAGATTTGTAGGTTAAATGGCTTGGTATAAATGTAAATTGTTCCTAGTGTGTGTAGGATAGTGTTAATGTGTGGGGATCGCTGGTCGGTGCAGACGCGGTGGGCCGAAGGGCCTGTTTCCATGATGTATCTCTAAACTAAACTAAACATCGGTGTAACCAGCATCTACAGTTCCTTCCTACACTCTATATAGGGGTGCCAACTATAGCACTCACAAATACGGGACAAGTTGACATCACCGCTCCGTGCCCCACGTGACCTCACCCAGCCAGCGGCCAGGTGCTACGGCTCCACTAATGGCGGCCGCCTGGGCTGGGAGGCGGGTCACTAAGCAACCTCCTTTCGGAGGCGCATGGGCCTCCAGGCCGACACTGTCCGAAGGTATGCACAGATTTTAACCAGCATCTGCAGTTTATTTCCTACTACACTGTCTGGACCTACACTGTCTGGGCCTACAGCATCCAGGCCTACAGCCCCCCCCCTCCCCCCCCCACCCCCCCACCGGGCCTAATGTGGGACAAGGGCGGTCCCATACGAAACAAGCCAATTTAGCCCAAAACACGGGATGTCTCGGCTAATACGGGATAGTTGGCAAACCTAACTATATATCAAAGTTGCTTTGGTGCGTCCAGGTATCGTTGCATGCTTAATTTCGTTAAATAAGAAGGAAGATTGTGATTTCAAAATACAAAAGATACTCATGTTGGTACTTGCTGATTTAAGTGCAGTCAAAGTAGTTGTGGCTCTCTTCATTTACAATACTTGAAAGGCTCATATCTAAAGCCTCAGTGGAGCATCCACAGATTTGGTAAAAGGGCACACCATCAAAAATATTCCAGAGAAGTTTCATGCACTGTATGAGAAAGTCAGCACGAAAGAACTATTGGAAGCCAGCAAACGGCATTCTCATACAAAGCAGCATTCAACATCAGCTCCAAAGATGAAAACATCTCCTGTGGAACACAGTGACTGTAAGAGGAAAAAAACATTAGACAAGGAGTAGGCAGGAGCAGAGGTTGAATTTTAGCCAACAGACTTGCAATGTGGTCATCTGAGGACAGCTTATTGATGGAATGTAGAAAGACAACATTATGAATGGCAGCTCTCTAAAGTAGTTATTTGAAAGACAGTTTCTTGAATCAATGTTCGGAGGCAATTCAATCAGGACTGTCCTTCAAGAAGATATAAGGAAGGGCTGCTCTGATCAGCTAGGCTTTTAAGTCTCAGTAACAAAGTTGTATTCAGAGAAACATTATATTACTGCCTCATTTTAGCCTTTAAAGGCTTTAAGGGTTGGAATTATAACAACTACTGATTTTTTTTGTGCTTTTAAAAAAAAAAAAAAAAGATGTTACCTGATTTGGCTTGTGCCTGCTGGCTGTGAATGAAATAGTTTTGGCATTACATCATTACTGCTGCAATTCCTTTGGGATAGACTCTTGCCTCCTGCTTATTTTTCAGATGTTGTCGGAGTTATCTAAAATATGCCTGCGTGCAAACATAAATCTCGGAGATGAGGCCGCGGTTATTCTCGGTTAATGGATCTTTATTTGACACTGATGCTGGTCGTGAAGATGGTGGTATTCTCTTGTTACAACAATAATTGCACACCCTGTGATCCACAGTTGTCAACTCGACGGGGCAATGGACTGTGGCATGATTGCCTCACTCTCAAGTGAAAATAATGGCCACAGTCAGACACTGCCGTATTTATCCAATCTGTTGACATGTAGATCTGCCACAGATAAACCACAGTCTGATCTGACTCACAGAGAAAATATAACTTGTTTTGCGGATTTATATCTGCTAAGGGGGAATGACACTGTAGTCTGGTGGACCTCTGCCCAAAATAAGACGCACGACACTAAAAATGAAAGAAACGAGGTATAAAAGGGTTACAAACTTGAGGATCTACCAACAGTGAGAAAAAAAAGGCCCTGCATCAAATAATCGGACGGCGCTTTCCTTGTTTCCAATCCATGTTTTGGCCTTTCCATTGTGGACAGAGTCAGTCACTGTATCTCGTCTATCACCCGCACCTCTCCCCTTAGCCTCTATTGCCCTGGACCGAGCAAGGACATCGTCCCCCCTTGTCCTCACCAGCCTCCACGATCACCAGATTGTCCTTTGCAGTTTCCGCCAGCTCAATACGATACGTTGCAATACGATACGATAGAACTTTATTTATCCCAGGAGGGAAATTGGGAAATTATTTATCCCAGGAGCTCCAACAAGATTCCCCAGCTGGACACACCTTCCCTGCTCCTTTCAGAATTTTGAAAGATTCACTCCCTTTTCGCCTCTGCTCCTCCATCTGCAACCACCACATCCACCACCCCCTCCCCCCCATCCTATAATGCCTTCCCACACATCAGGTACCGCAGCAGCTTCCCTACCTACCATCCAAGACAACAAACAGTCTTCAGAGGCGTAGGTACACCAGCAATCACATCTATATCAACACTCCTCCTCCCCTTTCACCTACATTCCTTCCTCCAGTCCCCCAGTCCATCACAGATACTGACCTCCCTAACATCAAAGGGATCTACAGGAGTCGCTGCCTTAAAAAGACAGCCAGTATCATCAGAGACCCACAACATCCTGGCCACGCTCTTATTTCACCCCTGCCATCGCAAAGAAGGTATAGGAACCTGAAAACTGTAACATCCAGGTTCAGGGGCAGCTTCTTCCCCACAATAGACTTGGATAGAGCTCTAGGGGCTAGTGGAATCAAGGGATATGGGGAGAAGGCAGGCACAGGTTACTGATTGTGGATGATCAGCCATGATCACAATGAATGGCGGTGCTGGCTCAAAGGGCCGAATGGCCTCCTCCTGCACCTATTTTCTATGCTTCTATGTTTCTAGGTTAACCATCAGGCTATTAAATGCTAATTTTTTGTTGTTGTTTATTGTGGTGTTTAGAGTGCTATGTTTGGCTATCTGTTATACAGCTCCAAGTAAGAATTTCATTGTTCCATATCGGGACACATGGCCATTGAACACTCTTGAATCTTTTGTCTCACTCTTCCTGTATTTTTTATCTCTGGCCTTAGTCCAACCGTCTGCCTACCAACAACTCACCTTCACCTGTAACCAGCTGTTACTTGCCAGGCTTTGCCCTGCACATCCTCACTTCCAGCTTTCTTCCCCCCAGCCCGCCGCAATCCGAAACATCACCTGCCTATGTCCTCCAGAGATACCACCTGACCCACCGAGCTACTCCAGCACTTTAAGTCTTTGCAGGTGAATCAGCAAATCACTTGCACTTCTTCCAGCTTAGTGCACCTACGCTTAGTATTCACAATGCGGTCTCCTCACTGTGGGCTTATTTATATTCACTGGGATTCAGAAGGATGAGCGGGGATCTTTTCGAAACATGTGAAATTCTTAAGGGAATTGGACAGGCTAGATGCACGAAAATTTTCCCCGATGTTGGGGGAGTGCAGAACCAGGGGTCACAGTTTAAGGATAAGGGATAGGCCATTTAGGACCGAGATGAGGAAAAACGTTTTCAGCCAGAGAGTTGTGAATCTGTGGAATTCTCTGCCACAGAAGGCAGTAGAGGCCAATTCACTGGATGTTTTCAAGAGAGAGTTAGATAGAGCTCTTAGAACTAATGTAATCAAGGGAAATGGGGAGAAAACAGGAATGGGGGTACTGATTTAGGATGATCAGCCATGATCATATTGAATGGTGGTGCTGGCTCCAAGGGCCAAATGGCCTACACCTGCACCTATTTTCCATGTTTCTATGTTTCTCTACAATGCAGAAAGTAAAGGCAGATTAGAAACATAGAAACATAGAAACATAGAAAGTAGGTGCAGGAGTATGCCATTTGGCCCTTCAAGCCTGCACCGCCATTCAATATGATCATGGCTGATCATCCAACTCAGTATCCTGTACCTGCCTTCTCTCCATACCCCCTGATCCCTTTGACCACAAGGGCCACATTTAACTCCCTCTTAAATATAGCCAATGAACTGGCCTCAACTACCTTCTGTGGCAGAGAATTCCACAGATTCACCACTTTCTGTGTGAAAAAAAACTTTCTCATCTCGGTCCTAAAAGACTTCCCCCTTATCCTTAAACTGTGACCCCTTGTTCTGGACTTCCCCAACATCAGGAACAATCTTCCTGCATCTAGCCTGTCCAACCCCTTAAGAATTTTGTAAGTTTCTATAAGATCCCCCCTCAATCTTCTAAATTCCAGCGAGTACAAGCCGAGTCTATCCAATCTTTCTTCATATGAAAGTCCTGCCATCCCAGGTATCAATCTGGTGAACCTTCTCTGTACACCCTCTCTGGCAGGAATGTCTTTCCTCAGATTAGGAGACCAAAACTGTACGCAATACTCCTGGTGTGGTCTCACCAATGCCCTGTACAACTGCAGTAGAACCTCCCTGCTCCAATTAGGTAATCACTCGGCAGGTTATCTGGATTCAACGTGCAGGAGCAATTTCTAGTTGCCTGTCACTGTAATTCTCCATCCCACTCCAACCTGTTTAACTGTGGTTCATGTACTGTTGTAATAAGGCTCAACACAAGCCTGAGGAACAACACCGTACATTCCATTTGGACATTTTTCAGCTTCTGGAGTCAACATTGAATTCTCCAATTTTCAGAATCTCATTTTCCTTGTAGATACAAGGAACTGCAGATGCTGATCTTCGCTGAACTATTTTATATCCTTCCACATTCACCTCCCCAACTGTCTTCTCCAATGCTGATCATCTTTCCTGGGCCACAACTCAGCCCAACTCCCCCCCCCCCCCCCACTTCCCACCTCCCTGTCCACTCTGACCAACCTCTGGCCTATACGGATCTTTTTCAAGCTTGCCTGATCTATTCCCCATCCCTCCCATCTTATCACCAGTGACTCAGAATCATCTCTCTTATTGTATCTCCCTTCAATCCCTGCCTTATTTGTTGACCTTTCAAGTGATAGAACATAGAACAGTGCAGCACAAAAACAGACCTTTTGGCCGACAATGTTTGAGCCGAACATAATGCCAAGACCATCACTTCTTTCCCTGTAACCTATACACATAATTCATATCCCTCCATTACATATCCATATGCCTATCCAAAAGACTTCTCAATGCCACTAATGTATCTGCTTTAACCACCACCCCCGGCAGCGGGTTCTAGGCACTCACTATCCTGTGTGAAAAAATCTTGCCCCACACATCTCTTTTATACTTTGCCCCTCTCATCTTAAAGCTATGCCACATAGTATTAGATTTTTTTCCATCCTTGGCAAAAGATTCTGACAGTCTACGCTATCTAAGCCTCTCATAATCTTGTATACTTCTATCGGGTCTCCCCACAACCACAGGCATTCCAAACAAAACAATCCAAGTCTTTCCAATTCTGTCCAAGATCTTAACTCTGTCCTTAAACGTCTTCCATTGAACAATTCCCCTCAACAATTTGAATTCATCTGTGGAGGATCAGGCAACGCAGACAGCAGCATTTAACTTCGTGCAGCTGCTGAATAATGCTAAACGATTTCCTCCTCAATGTTGTGGATAGAAAGTCTTGATTTGCTCTCCACGAGATGTTTTATTTTTAAGCGTCCAGTCTGGTGTCTTCTCTGTGTGTTGAATCAAAGGCGATAAAGGTCCCTCAGAATCAGTGCATGATTTCACAATTACTGTGACATTTGAATACCAAGTTCAGTGATTAAGCAGAGATCACTGTCTCTATTTTGAGTTTAAATGTCATAAACCTTTCTCTGATATCTTAGATTTTGGAAGATAGTAAAATCCAAGTCCATAGCCTAGGCTATAAATTGTGGAATAGATTAATTAACAATAACAGATAAGTAACAGCAAAGGCAATTCTGCAGCTTCTTATCTTTTAACGTGCTCACTAACTTGGAGGCAGAATTTATTGCGGCCTGCACTGGGCATTATTAATGATATGTGAGTTTTCTCCAGATGCTCCGGTTTCCTCCCACACTCCAGAGTTTGTGGGTTAATTGGTTTTGATAAAATTGTGAATTGTCCCTCGTGTGTAGGATAGTGCAAATGTACAGGGGCTGAAGGGCCAGTTTCTGCACTGTATCTCTAAAAGCCTAAAAAAGTCTAAAGACATCCTATTGCTGTCTTGCTGCCAATGGGAGGCTGGTTGCTTTAAATAAATGTCAGCAACCTGATGAATTAATGTCAATTTTAGTTTAGTTTAGAGATACAACACGGAAACAGGCCCTTCGGCCCACCAAGTCCACGCCGACGTGTAAGAAAATAACTGCAGATGCTGGTACAAATCGAAGGTATTTATTCACAAAATGCTGGAGTAACTCAGCAGGTCAGGCAGCATCACAGGAGAGAAGGAATGGGCGACGTTTCGGGTCGAGACCCTTCTTCCGACGTTTGATCCCCGCACATTAGCACTACCCTACACACACTAGGGACAATTCACAATTTTACCAAGTCAATTAAAATACAAACATGTACGTTTTTGGAGTGTGGGAAGAAACCAAAGATCTCGGAGAAAACCCACGCGGTCACGGGGAGAACATACAAACTCCGTACAGACAGTGACCGTAGTCAGGATCGAAGCCCGGTCACTGTAAACTCTGTAAGGCAGCAACTCAACCGCTGCGCCACCGTGCCAACCCTATATAACACACCAGGTGGATTTATACAAATCTCAATAGCACAGAAAATTCCACAGGCAGAGCCATCCGTATCACAGCACATCAGGTAGTTGGCAGAGCTCATTTATTGACCCTTTGATGGAGCAGATGTGTAACTTCTTACGAGATTCTTCATTCCTGTTGCACCACTTGTAAATTCTTTGGAGGGAGAGTAATACTTTTGAAAACTCATCCAAAACCTTGAAGCAAGGAACTGCAGTTGCTGGTTTGCAAAAAAAGACACAAAGTGCTGGAATAACTCAGTGGGTCAGGCAGCATCCTACCTGACCTGCTGACCTACTCCAGCACTTTGTGTCTTTGTTTTCATTCAAAAGTTAGTTTGTTAGTTAGTTAGTTAGTTAGTTGGTTAGATGGTTGGTTGGTTGGTTAGTTAGTTAGTTGGTTGGTTGGTTAGTTAGTTAGTTAGTTAGTTAGTTAGTTAGTTAGTTAGTTAGTTAGTTAGTTAGTTAGTTAGTTAGTTAATTAGTTAGTTAGTTAGTCAGTCAGTCAGTCAGTCAGTCAGTCAGTCAGTCAGTCAGTTAGTTAGTTAGTTTAAGAAAATAACTGCAGATTCTGGTACAAATCGAAGGTATTTATTCACAAAATGCTTGAGTAACTCAGCTGGTCAGGCAGCATTTCAGGAGAGAAGGAATGGGCGATGTATTGGGTCGAGATCATTCTTCAGTCTGAAGAAGGGTCTCGACCCGAAACGTCGCCCATTCCTTCTCTCCTGAGATGCTGCCTGACCTGCTGAGTTACTCCAGCATTTTGTGAATAAATACCTAGTTAGCTAGTTTCGTTTATTTGTCATTCCACTCCTTACAGATCATGCAATGAATGGGACAAACAGAGTGCCTCCGGGGGCCATAGTGCAATACAAATGCAAAATATATAGACAGGGGATGACAGTGCAGTACAATACGATACAGTACAATACAACTAGACAGTGCAATACAATACAATACATATAGACAGGGAATTAAAGCATGTAAACGGTAAAAGGTAAGAGGGCAAAAACTGCCTTGATCTTTGTCCTCTATCAAAACTGCTGTTTAACACCCAATTAGAGGTTTTTTTCCTCCAGTATAAACAATCTTAATAAGGTGAGCATTAAAGGCAAAAGCAATGATCTCAAAAGCCTTCAGGGAGTTTTAATGAAGTGAAGTGAATTTTAATGCACATTTGTAATGAAGTGAAGAACATTTTGACCATGAAATTCCTCATGGAAATAACCCTGTGAAAAAAACCATGGCAGCCAGCTTGCCCCAGTGCAATTTGCACAGTAACTTTGAGCATGCATCGTTTTAGTTTAGCTCAGAGATGCAGTGCGGAAACAGGCCCTTCGGTCCACCGGGTCCACACCGACCAGTGATCTCCCTACACTGTCGCTATCCTGCACACTAGGAACAATTTAGAACTAAAGCCAATTAACCTACAAACCTGGACATCTTTGGAATGTGGGGGGAAACCGGAGCACACAGGGAAAACCCACACAGTCACAGGGAGAACCTAAAAACTCCGTAGTCAGGATCAAACCCAGGTTTATGGTGCTATAAGGTAGTAAATCTACCGTTGTGCCTACTAAGCTTATTTGGAATATTGGAAGTACTCACTACGTCAGGGAGCATTTGCAGAGAGACAAATAGAGTTAACATTTTAGATTGATGACTTTTTTTTATCAGAACTGAGGCAATGCAGAAACCAATCATGTTTTCAGTTGCAAAGAAAGAGTTGGAGAGAACAAAGGAAATAATGACAATTTGACAAATTTGGATTGTTTTTTTCTGAAACACCAGAGGTTGAAATGAGACCTGATAGAAGAATATAAAAATATAAGAAGCATAGATAGGGTAGACAGTCAGAATCTTTTTCCCGTGGTTGAAATGTCAAAGACTAGAGGGCATAGCTTTAAGGTGTGAAACAAAATTTAAAGGAGATATATGAGGCTAGTATTTTTACACAGAGGGTGGTCAGTAAATGGACTGAGCTGTCAGGGACCACGATGGAGGCAGGTATGATAGAGGCATTTAAGAAGCTTTGAGATAGTCACATAGAAATGCTGGGGCTGGAGGCGTATGGATCATATGCAGGCAGATGAGATTAAATTATCTTGACATTATGTTCAACACAGATATTGCGGGCCAAAGTGCCTGTTCCTGTGTTGTAGTTTTAGTTTTAGTTTTAAGTCTTATTTTCAGAGATACAGCGCAGAAACAGGCCCTTCGCCCAGCGAGACTGCACAGGCCCGCGATCCCCGCACACTAACACTATCCTACACACGCACTAGGGACAATGGGACAATTTTACACATATAAAGACAATTAACCTACAAACCTGTATATCTTTGGAGTGTGGGAGGAAACTGAAGAGCTCGGAGTAAACCCACGCAGTCACGGGGAGAACGTGTAAACTCCACACAGACAGCACCCGTAGTCGGGATCGAACCCGGGTCCCTGCCGCTGTGATCGCTGCAAGGCAGCAACTCTTCCGCTGCGCCACTGCGCCACCGTGCCGGGCTCACTTACTTTTCTATGTTCTATGTTCTAAGCGTTAATTGGGTGAAGAACAGAAGAGATGGAATGTCGCAAGTGATGGTGATGCCAGCTGAGAGAAGGTGGTGAAGCCTCATTAATCCCAGCACTACTGCCTGGAGTGAAAACTAGAGGTGGTCAGAGAAAACTATATAAAATGTGCTGGAACTGTGAAGTTATAAACCAGGGGTTCCCAGCCTTTTTCATCCGGTTTACCCCTTTACAACCTTTCAAAAGCAAATTTACCCCCACCCTGTTTTGTTCAGTAATTTTAGTTTACACTTCTACCACAATAAAGCAACCGGCAAAGGGGAAATTTTAAAATACTGTTTTTAACGTTATTATTTTAAGTTCAAATAACAATAATAATAGCACCTAACAATGTTATTTTACTTATTTATGAACAACTAATGATAAACAGATACCAGCATACCAGAACCAAACACAGTCAGTCAATGTGTACAAATCAAGACCCCCTGGGTAGGTGAAATTTTACCCCCTGGGGGTAAATTTACCCCAGGTTGGGAACCCTTGTTATAAACTAAAGAAGCCACAAAACTGAGGATGCTGAAAATCTGAGATAGTACAGGAGTAGAAGAAATAATTCAACGATCAAGAAGGTTGGGAGGGAGATACAGACTTAATGGTTCAAGTTGAACAGGAACAGTGTTAGAAACCAAAGTCTGAGAAGCCTGTCAGACTATTGCTGGAGTCTCTATATATTTGAAAAATAATAATGGGCTTTACCTCAATAGATAAACCTTCAATTTTTCTATGGTTGTGAAATGAAGACAAGATGAAGCCAACAATATACAGTTTGAGCAACATATGAATATAAAACATTTACATTCATGATTTCTGGACATGCCCAAGTTGGTTGACAAACACTGTATTATTTTTACAGTATGATTACTGTGGAAATGTAGGGAAATGCAGCAATCAACTTGCACATAGTTGTAGGGTGGCATGATGGCGCAGCAGTAGAGTTGCTGCCTTACAGCGCTTGCAGCGCCAGAGACTTGGGTCCGATCCCGACTACGGGTGCTGTCTGTACGGTGTTTGTACGTTCTCCCCGTGACCGTGTGGGTTTTCTCCGAGATCTTCAATGTCCTCCCACACTCCAAAAACCTACAGGTTTGTTGGTTAATTGGCTTGGTGTATGTGTAAATTGTAATAGTGTGTGTTGGGTAATGTTAGCATGCGGGAATCGCTGATCGGTGCGGACTCAAACTAAACTAAACTAAACAGTAGTCCCCTATCCTAAATAGCATAGGATAAATTTCTAGATAATCTGCTGAAATGGTCTGGATTGACCTAGATACAATTCATTAGTAAAATATCTGCTCTGGAAACCTTACAGGTTTAAGAGATGATGGATTATTCCGGACATAGTAAAACGAGGGATGATTATCTGGAGCAAATGTATCAGTAAATATAAATCCAATATTAAGGTTAAATTGAGCATGGATACCAAAGAAATAAGGCAGTGTTGCAAAGAGTCTGACACAAGTCAATAAAAGCAACTGAAGACAAGAAGGATTTGTTTTTGTACAATATGAATGAATGAATGAATGAATACGTTTATTGGCCAAGTATGTACATATACAAGGAATGTGCCTTGGTGCTCCGCTCGCAAGTAACAACAAAACATACAGTAAACAATTAAGAATAAGCATAAAACATTAAAACATTAAGAATACATCATTACGGTTTAAACATGTGAGTGAAATAAACCAGAGCAAAAAGAGCCAAATAATCCAGCAAGTGAGAGAAATCCGGAACGATGTTTAAGGTAAAGAAGGGTCTTGGCCCGAAACATCACCCATTCCCTCTCTCCTGAGATGCTGCCTGACCCGCTGAGTTACTCCAGCATTTTGTGAAAAAAACAGCGTTCTTCAGAGCTCAGTGTGCCCACAAAGTGACCACTTGGATACTGTCTCTTGTATTGATATCTAAGCTCCCTTGCAAAATGTCAGCGTGTAACCCACCACAAGGCCCATAGTTCAGGTCGGTGCATTACAATCGCGTTGTTTGAATTTAAAAAAAAATCACAACGAGTGCAAAAAAACCCCGTTATAGCATTGACGAGGTCAGAAAACGGCAAGGACAACAGAATTAGACAGCGATAAAACAGGTGAACAAACTAGATTTTTATTTCATGATTTTAAGTTCTATTCATTATTAAGTATTTCAATGGAAAGTTTAAACACAAAATATTAACAATTAAACAGATACAATAAATATAAAAATGGCTACACTTTTTTCAAATCACACATTTCACACGTGACCAAAGTGGCAAAGCTGCAATAAAGTTTGGCTTCAGAAAACCATCAAATCAGGTGATATATGATAAAAACGATTAAACATAATCAGAATTTGGCTTAAATAGTGTTATTAATCACAAAATTAATGTGATCTTTCTGGTATAAATTAGCCTAAGGAATTGATGGAATGTCACAAAAAAAGCAACACACACATACACACACACATATATATGAACACACACACACACATATATATATATACATACATATTTGTGTGTGTGTGCGTGTGTGTTGTCTTTTTTGTGACATTTGATCAAATCCTTAGGCTAATTTATCCAGAAAGATCACTTTAATTTTGTGATTAATATCACTATATATATATATATATATATATATATATATATATATATATATTACACACATACACACACACACATACACACACACACATATATATATACACACACATATATATATGTGTTGTGTGTGTGAATGTGTGAATGTGTGTATGTATGTGTATATATATATATACAGTCTGAATATATATATATTCAGTCTGAAGAAGGGTCTCGACCCGAAACGTCACCCATTCCTTCTCTCCTGAGATGCTGCCTGACCTGCTGAGTTACTCCAGCATTTTGTGAATAAATCGATTTGTACCAGCATCTGCAGTTATTTTCTTATATTATATATATATATATATATATATGTGTGTGTGTGTGTGTGTGTGAATGTGTGTGTATATATATATATATATATATATATATATATATATATATATATAAAACAAACAATACTTCTGATCATATAAGGTGGTCTCAGTTCCACTAAGGTGAAGAAGATACGTTTCTATGCTGGTCTTTGGAGCAGGACCAAGAGACCTGAGGCAAAGTTGAGGGGGACATCAACTGAACCACATAGCTGCAGTACAAGCTGTTACTGGAGGAATGTTTTCTTGCATCATGCCAAAGTAAAATACCTCATTTGGAACTGTGGGTGGGATAAGGATGGTGACTAGTAAGGGATCAACCTTAATTGCTGGAAATTTCAAGTTACCAGAAAGTGACTGGAGAGTAATGTCTCTGCTGGAAAGCCAGGAAGGGGGTTTCTTGTTAATGGAAAAGTGTTGTATGACTCAGTTTGTTAAAAATAAAAATCAACATGCAGAAAGACATCCAGTGTTTGAATATGAGTAAGAGGGATGGTCAAATCACTGACATGGAGTTCGGTGAGGCTTAATGCATCAGTGATCATTGTCCAGTCACTCCTTGTGCCGTGCCTGGGACTCAGCAGTTGCACTCATTCCCTGGAGGATTTGTCAATGAACAATAAATCTGTGTTGTCTTTCTCCATGCTGAGCAGGGCAGTAATGAAGGATCAGCACACTGCTAGTAGTACCAACTTTCACATGAGGTGGTAAACCAGTGAAATTGTTAAGATGGCATGATTTCATTTTGAAGAAAAGCATGAAGATCTCCATTGGATCCTGGCCTATATTTTATCGCCATAAGACCAAAAGACATAAGAGCAGAATTAGGCCATTCGGCCCACCGAGTCTGCTCTGCTTTTTGATCATGGCCAATCTATTTTTCCCTCTCAGCCCCATTCTCCTGCCTTCTCCCCCATAATCTTTGACACCCTTATTAATCACATTTCTATCTCCTATAAAAAATAGATAACTTGACTTTTTTGTGGGGTCTTATCTTCAGTAACATGGCTGCGATATAAGAAATATTCAGTACAAGCAGAGCTTGTGGAAATGTGTGGCTTTTCATTATTTTTCATTTACCAAGTAATTCAGAAAATACTGAAGGCCAAACAAATGTACAACATTGAGAAATCCTTGAAAGAAAGAAACAAAACTGTGGAAAAGACTCGAATGCAATGGACTAATGTGGGCCGTACAAAAAACAGGTGCCACATTTAATGGCATCTCTGCTTGGTTGAATGGGGCTATCAAACAGTTCACAAAGAAAGGAGACTTTTTTTCCAGCCTCGTAGGATAAAGGCAGAGAATTAATATGAAATTTGTATCAAAATCCAGATTTCCAGTGTAAGAAAGGGATTAAAGTTGCAAAGAAAATTATTGGCCTGGATTATGCTAAATTGGTCACTCAACAGAATCTTGATCCATGTTCCCTACAGAGTAGCAATACTTTCTTCCGATCAATTTCGCATCACAGACGGATCACAGTGTAACAGGGCTTCCAGTGATGAAGACTTAAGGCTCCTTCACCAATATACCCTGGCAATCTTTGCAATCAGTAAAAGTAGTTAATGACTTTCATTAATTATAAAATCTCTGGTGTTTAAAAATGATAAACATCGATGATTACAAAAGTAAAAAATAAATATTAAAAAATAGTTCATTAAAGACATATCATATCATATCATATCATATATATACAGCCGGAAACAGGCCTTTTCGGCCCTCCAAGTCCGTGCCGCCCAGTGATCCCCATACATTAACACTATCCTACACCCATTAGGGACAATTTTTACATTTACCCAGCCAATTAACCTACATACCTGTACGTCTTTGGAGTGTGGGAGGAAACCGAAGATCTCGGAGAAAACCCACGCAGGTCACGGGGAGAACGTACAAACTCCTTACAGTGCAGCACCCGTAGTCAGGATCGAACCTGAGTCTCCGGCGCTGCATTCGCTGTAAAGCAGCAAATCTACCGCTGCGCTACCGTGCCGCCCTATAATTTTTTTTAAATAAACCAACACGATCATTATAAGGAACTCTACCTCTTCCTCATATTTGTTGCCCTACCATCCAATGATAATTTATTAGGTCTGGCTTTTTTAGTTTTTAGAGATAGAGTGTGGAAACAGGCCCTTTCGGCCCACCGGGTCCGCGCCGACCAGCGATCCCCACACATTAACACTCTCCTGCACCCACTAGGGACAATTTTTACATTTACCAAGCCAATCAACCTACAAACCTGCACGTCTTTGGAGTGCGGGAGGAAACCGAAGATCTCGGAGAAAACCCACGCAAGTCACGGGGAGAACGTACAAACTCCGGACAGACAGCGCTTTGGAGGCGTACAAACACCGTACAGACAGGCTAGTGGCTGAGCGAACTGATGGATTTGGGCTTCTGAATCCGTCAGTATGTTGCTGACTACTCAATTGATGCCATTGGGCATCTTGAAATAAATATAAGGAGTGAGGTAAGAATGTAATTATTCAAAGAGAAAAAATGACAAATGATTCGGATGGTGCAGATGAAACAGGAATTGTGAGAAAGCGTGAAAGTCAATGTTTGGTAGGATGTGAAATTGCTCCACAGGTTTATTACCCTCAGTTTCTACCAAAGAGAAGACAGGTATCTTATGTGAGTTTAAAAGGTGGTGTTGCAGAGACATGTGCTGTAATGACACTATTCGCATTTAGACCAGCATGGTTGCCGAACAGCTGTGTAAACTTAAGGTGAATTAACCTCAAGGGCCGGATAAAGTCTATCCAAGGATTCGTAAAAAATAAGGAAGGAAATTGCAAAAACACAGACATAAATCTTCCAGAGAGAACTGGCAGCTGGAGAGATGCCTGGAGACTGGGAAAGGCAGATGTTACTCCTGTTTTTAAAGAGACACCAAAAATGACCCAACACGCCAATTGGTTTGGCATCCATTCCAGTTAAAGTGACGGAATCTTTTATTAACAGCAACAAAAGTTTACATTGTGGCTTTAATGCAATGAAACATCCTGCCCGAGAAATCCTTCTGCTCCTCCAAAGGTGATGTGTGCTGGGTTTTGTACTTCCTGCCAAAGCCACATTTTCTATTGTGCTCAAGTCCTCAAGCACATGTATGAAGAGGCAGCCTTTACACCGTTTCTCTGCAGATAGGCCTTTCCTCGGCTAGCTTCATAATGGCAGAGCTGGAGGAAGAATCTAGCCGAGTGGGGGATTAGGAATGGTTAGGGTGTATTTTCATAGAGGTAATACCTGTCTCTGAGAAGGTGGTGGTGAGGGGGTGATTTACTCTGCATAGGAGTTTTTTGATCTGGGTTTTGAAGTGGGTTAGTGGGCGTTATGATGAACATCTGCTGAAGCTCATATTGATTATGGACATCTGCATTTGATGCATAAGCCATGCCATTTGCTATTCTCACATAAACCTCTGCATTTTAAGAAATGCACCATCCAAATTGGCAGAACTTGCCTTTTATCATCACCGCCCATCTCCAGGCACTTTGCTGCATTGGTCTATTGTTCACATGGGATTCAAGAGTGCTTATCTGACATGTGCGCTGGATATGAAGCAGGACAATTAAATTCTTACTTGCTGCAGCTTTGCAGGCACCTTAGGTGCAATAACAACAAAAAAAAACATTAAATGATCAATTATTCCAAATAAACTAGACCACGATAGTGAAAAAACAAAATAAGCAGAGTAATCATAGGAGCAATCATAACAGTCTGTGGTGGTTTGGTGCTGAGGTAGGGTTGTGGTTAGTGTTGTTCAAGGTGGTTCAAGATCCTGATTGTGGATGGGAGGAAGCTGTTCTTGAACCTGGAGGTAATAGTTCTCAGGCTCCTGTACATTCTGTCTGACAGTAGCAGCGAAAATACACCCTAGCAAGTTGGGTCTTTAACGACATTAGCTGCTTTCATGAGGCAGCCTTCTCTGTAGATTCCTATGATGGACCGGACAATGTCCACCACTTTCTGCAACCTCCATTGCTCATGAGCGACTAGGCTTGTATACACTGGAATTTAGAAGGATGAGAGGGGATCTTATCGAAACGTATAAGATTATTAAGGGGTTGGACACGTTAGAGGCAGGAGACATGTTCCCAATGTTGGGGCAGTCCAGAACCAGGGGCCACAGTTTAAGAACAAGGGGTAGGCCATTTAGAACAGAGATGAGGAAAAACTTTTTCAGTCAGAGAGTTGTGAATCTGTAGAATTCTCTGCCTCAGAAGGCAGTGGAGGCCAATTCTCTGAATGCATTCAAGAGAGAGCTGGATAGAGCTCTTAAGGATAGCGGAGTCAGGGGGTATGGGGAGAAGGCAGGAACGGGGTACTGATTGAGAATGATCAGCCATGATCACATTGAATGGCGGTGCTGGCTCGAAGGGCCGAATGGCCTACTCCTGCACCTATTGCCTATTGTCTATTGTCTATTGATTATTTAATTTTCCAAATGAGAAAGTTAATGGAGGCCAAGTCAGTGGATAATTTTAAGGCAGAGATAGATATGTTCTTGATTAGTATGGATGCCAATGTTTATGGGGAGAAGACAGGAAAATTGGGTTAGGAGGGAGAGAAAGATCAGCCACGATGGAGCAGACTTGATGGGCCGAATGGCTTAATTCTGCTCCTATCACTTATTACCTCAAAGTTGATTTTAGGCTGATACTTTTCATTGGCTGAGCAGGGCACAGTGAGGTAAATGATCACCTTCAGTGTCACACACTGAGTGATTCCACAAGGCTTCAATTGTCACTCTCTGGCAATATCCCCTGTTCATGGTTCACCACAGTCCTTCCACGTGCTTTATCCTTCTAACACAACTGTAAGCATGGCCACATCTTAAAGCCTAGGTGTTCATCATCCAAACACATTGGATAACTCTCATGATCGACTAGCGACTAGGCTTGTATACACTGGAATTTAGAAGGATGAGAGGGGATCTTATCGAAACGTATAAGATTATTAAGGGGTTGGACACGTTAGGGGCAGGAAACATGTTCCCAATGTTGGGGCAGTCCAGAACCAGGGGCCACAGTTTAAGAACAAGGGGTAGGCCATTTAGAACTGAGGTGAGGAAAAACTTTTTCAGTCAGAGAGTTGTGAATCTGTGGAATTCTCTGCCTCAGAAGGCAGTGGAGGCCAATTCTCTGAATGCATTCAAGAGAGAGCTAGATAGAGCTCTTAAGGATAGTGGAGTCAGGGGGTATGGGGAGAAGGCATGAACGGGGCACTGATTGAGAATGATCAGCCATGATCACATTGAATGGCGGTGCTGGCTCGAAGGGCCGAATGGCCTACTCCTGCACCTATTGTCTATTGTCTATTGTCTATTGTCTATTGATTATTTAATTTTCCAAATGAGAAAAGTCAATGGAGGCCAAATCAGTGGATAATTTTAAGGCAGAGATAGATGTTCTTGATTAGTATGGATGCCAAGGTTTATGGGGAGAAGACAGGAAAATTGGGTTAGGAGGGAGAGAAAGATCAGCCATGATTGAATGGTGGAGCACACATGATGGGCCGAATGGCCTAATTCTGCTCCTATCACTTATGACCTTAAAGTTGATTATAGGCTGATACTTTTCATTGGTTGAGCAGGGCACAGTGAGGTAAATGATCACCTTCAGCGCCACATACTGAGTGATTCCACAAGGCTTCAATCGTCACTCTCTGGCAATATCCCCTGTTCATGGTTCACCACAGTCCTTCCACGTGCTATATCCTTCTAACACAACTGTTAGCATGGCCACATCTTAAAGCCTAGGTGTTCATCATCCAAACGCATTGGATAACTCTCATGATCACACCTCAAGACAAGATCATTCATTACAAATGAGAGCAGAAGTTCAAGATTCATTTCTACAAACTTTACCCAGTTTTAGAGATACAGCATGGAAATAGGCCATTGGCCCACCTCATCCGTGCTGATCAGTGATCTCCGTACACTAGTTCTATCCTGCACATGAGTGACAATTTACAGAAGCCAATTAACCTACAAACCTGTATGTCTATGGAGTGGGGGGGGGGGGGGGGGGGGGGGACTGGAGCACCCGGAGAAAATCCATGAGGTCTCAGGGAGTACATTGAAACTCCGTACAGACAGTACCCGAGGTCAGGATCGAACCTGGGTCTTTGGCACTGTAAGGCAGCAACTCTACCGCTGTGCCACTGTTTCGCTCCTGATGGTGGGAATTATACTCAGATGATGGGAATGACTGTTCACAGATTTCATGGCTGGTGGTGGTACTTGAGTGAGTTTAATGCTTCTTCCCAAATCCTTTCCCCTCATGCGATCTCCTTATAATCCGCTGGTAGAAAGAGTATCTATTCCTTTGTCTCTCCCAATGCAGTTTTATCACATGCCTTTCACTATTGAAACTGCCAAAAACCCTGACTCGGCCTCAAATGGTGACAATGGAGAGGAAAGACACAATTCTCAACTCACAGCCGCCAGTTCAAGTTTAGCGGATAGTTTAGATGTGGAATCTGTACCCAATGAAACGTCAAGCATGAATATCCTGCAGCCATGGTGGAGGGAAAGAGCAGAGAAGATGTCAGTTCTTTGGTGAGTTCCTGCAGAGGATTCACGTCAGACCTTCAATGTGCTGTCTACTTGATAAGTAAGCAATATGAAACACCTTATGCAATCTCGGGCCTGGCATATGTTAATAGCTGTCTAAATGACTGGCGATTCAGAGCACTGAGAGGCAGAGGGACACAAATTACACATGATTTGCAAAGGCTGCGATGCATATAAAGTGAGTGATGAGGAAAGGCAGCACAATATTATAATTTTTGCCAGGAGAATTGGATAGTATGGAGTGTGTAGGAAAGAACTGCAGGTGCTGGTTTAAACCGAAGATCGACACAAAAAGCTGGGGTAACTCAGTGGGACGGGCAGCATCTCTGGAGAGAAGGAATGGGTGACGTTTATGGGGTCGAGACCCTTTTTCAGACCTGAAACGTCACCCATTCCTTCTCTCCAGAGATGCTGCCTGCCCCGCTGAGTTACCCCAGCATTTTGTGTCTATCTTCTTTTTGAATGCAGGGAGTTGGTCAAACCTCATCTGGAATACCCTGGAATACACAATTGCAGTTTCCTTATTTCAGGATATTACTTTATTAGATTTTGTGAGAAATGTTTTACAAGACTAGTGCCGGGATTGATGATTATCCTTTGAGGAGAGGTTGGTTAGGCTGCCCTAGAGTTTATCAGAGTGAGAGGGAAATACAATTGAAAGATATAAGATCCTGAGGAACCATGACGATATGGATATGGCGAGGAGTTTTCTTCAGTCTGAAGAAGGGTCTCGACCCGAATCGTCACCTGTCCATGTTCTCCAAAGATGCTGCCTGACCTGCTGGATTATTCCAGCACTTTGTGTCTTTTTGTGTATTAACCTGTGTCTGCAGTTCTTCGTTTCTACATCCCACGGACACTTTGTAAAGCTTTCAGCATTTTGTGTCTATCTCTAAAGTGTAATGGAGATGGGCGGGTTAAGTTTTTCACCCAGAGAGTGATGGGTGCCTGGAATGTGTCACCAGGAGTGGTGCTGGTGGCAGATATAATAGTGGCAGGATTGAGGGTAATGGCTAGGCACATGGATCTGCTGGGAATAGCAGAATATAGATCACATGCAATGAAACCAAGCATCATGTTTGCCACAGACATTGATTTTTTAGATTTTTAGATTTAGAGATACAGCGCGGAAACAGGCCCTTCGGTCCACCGAGTCCGCGCCGCCCAGCGATCCCCGCACATTAACACTATCCTACACACACTAGGGACAATTTTTACATATTACCCAGTCAATTAACCTACATACCTGTACGTCTTTGGAGTGTGGGAGGAAACCGAAGATCTCGGAGAAAACCCACGCAGGTCACGGGGAGAACGTACAAACTCCGTACAGACGGCGCCCGTAGTCAGGATCAAACCTGAGTCTCCGGCGCTGCATTCGCTGTAAGGCAGCAACTCTACCGCTGTGCCACCGTGCCGCCCTAGGCCCTTTGGTCAACATTGTGGACCAAATGGCTTGTTCCTGTGCGGTACTCGACTATGATCCATTACATGTTCCTGTGATCACTGTCTAGAATCAAACAATGCATAGGAACCCATGTCCTGTGCACAGATGCATAGGAGTTCAGGATGTAATTCAGTTCCACTGAGCTGGTCACCATGTATGTACTGTTTCCTGGACAGACACCCACAGGAATTCCACTTCTCTCCCTTCGGTAATATTTTCCAACCAGCTAGGAAACCAATCATGCAAACCCTTGATTACCTCCTGTAAACAACTGCACTCAGGAAATTTAGCAGCGGAGTTGTTATTTATACCTTACTCAGTGGGCAGATGTGAGATGAATAGATCATAATATGGTGAATAGACAAGCTTGTGGTTTTTAATTTTTTTACCTTCCATCAGCAACAGGAAATTCAGCAATAATGTTCTTACGAGCTTGCTCTTCATTGCAAATTTAAAAAAAAATAAAAATGCAAAGGCACATCTAACACAAATTAAAATATTTTAAAAAATTGGAAACTGCTTTCCTAATTCAGTGAATAGGCAATAATTTATTAGATAAAAGCTGGCTTTGCTTTTGTCCTCATTTTGAGCTCATTTAACCTCTCTCTTGTGGTTTTCCTGCTTGACATTTTATGCTGTGGGCGAGTCCAGAACCAGGGGCCACAGTCTTAGAATAAAACTGTGGTGAGAAAAAACATTTTCACCCAGAGAGTTGTGAATTTGTGGAATTCTCTGCCACAGAGGGCAGTGGAAGCCAAATCACTGGATGGATTTAAAAGAGTGTTAGATAGAGCTCTTAGGGGCTAGTGGAATCAAGGGATATGGGGAGAAGGCAGGCACGGGTTATTGATTGGGGACGATCAGCCTTGATCACAATGAATAGCGGTGCTGGCCGGTAGGGCCGAATGGCCTCCTCCTGCACCTATTTTCTATGTTTCTATGTTTCTATGGGTATGAAAGCTGCTTCAGACTTCTTCCTGAACCCAACTATTTGCGATAGGCAGGGCAACTGATGGCAGGGCATAGATTCTCTTTCACTCTGTCCACAAGGGAATGCCCTTGCTTTAACCCAGTTCCTGGTTAGGAAGATAGCAGAATAGCAATTAGAAAATTGTTTAATGGCAGTTGCTTCCACCAAATTCTATGGCATTGTACAATAGAGTACAAAGTTATTGCAGATTGATACCAGCAACAACTTTGTAATGGGGTAAAGCCCATGTGGTTCTTTAACAGTGTTAAATCAGCAGCGAAGCTAGAAGTGTGAGTAGTGTCATAGGGTAGGGCCAATTTATTTGGGGTAGTACGGTGGTGCAGCGGTAGAGTTGCTGCCTTACGGCGCCCAGGGCCCGGGTTCGATCCTGACTACGGGTACTGTCTGCACGGAGTTTGTACGTTCTGTTCTCCCTGCCCGTGAGTTTTCTGCGGGTGCTTCAGTTTACACATTCCAAAGAAGTACAGGTTTGTAGGTGAATTGGCTTCGGCAAAATTGTAAATTGTCCCTAGAGTGAAGGATAGTTCTTGTGTACGGGGTGATCACTGGTCGGCGTTGAATCATTGGGCTGAAAGGACTATTTCCGCGCTGTATTTCTAAGGTCTAAATTATCCATCCCCAATGGCCGCAGATGAGTAAATCACAGTCTTGTTGAATCTGGGCAGAAAAATAGTCCAAATAAAATATATTTAGGTAAGAAAGAACTGCAGATGCTGGTTTACATCAAAGGCAGACACAAAATGCTGGAGTAACTCAGCGAGACAGGCGGCATCTCTGGAGAGAAGGAATGGGTGACGTTTCGAGGTCAAGACCCTTCTTCAGACCTGAAACGTCATCCATTCCTTCTCTCCAGAGATGTTGCCTGTCCCGCTGAGTTACTCCAGCATTTTGTGTCTACCAAAGAAAATATTGATGTTCAGTAGATTATCCAGACGATAAATATCTTCTAACTTCTAACACGTACAAATCTCCAACTTTCTGGAGAGGCTCCTGTGCCAACCTATTGCTCAGTAAATCTCTCCCTCTCTCTCCAATCTAAGATTCCACCTTCAGTTTTTTTTCTGATACACATTGTCAATGTGTGATCCACAGTTTGTATTGAAATTCAGATCAACCAAGGCACTAAGGGATACAGACTGCTGGAGGAACTGAGCAGGTCAGGCAGCATCTCTGGAGGACATGGAGAGGTGACGTTTTGGGTCGAGGCGCTTCTTCAGAGTGGTGCTGTCTGTCCTCCAATCCTGTTTATTTTTGTCTTTCCCCGCCATGAAAGTGAAACCTATTATCTCTGGTAATGGCAACTATCTCATTCCGCTGCCTCACTTAATGCCGGGAATCTCCTTTCCCATCTCTTTCAGTGGAAATCTCTGAGTGTGTCTTTTCCTTTGCTCTGCCTATTGTACTTGAGTTTGGTTTGATTGTAGCTACATAAAGTATCATCTGAATAATAAGCGCAGATCTCAACCCGAAACCTAAGGGCGGGGTGAAAAATATACTGCGGTTAGTCTCTGATGAGAAATGAAAATCAGTCACTGTGTACAATGTTACTTCCTAACCAACTTTCAACTCCTTGTTTTTTTTTTATCCCCAGTTGCTCCTGCAGCTGATTCTATGTTATAAATCATCTTACTGTAAGTGTAATGAAACATGCCAACACCAATTTCAAAGAAATCAATCATCGCGGTCTCAGAATATTGTTGCTAGAGTCCCTCAGGGTGATATCCTGGGTCTAACCAACTTCAGCTGGTGCATGAATGACTATGCATCTAGCATGCCCAGAAATGGGGATGGTCACTGAATCTATATACTAAAACTCTCATTTGTTTGTTTGTTCCTGGACTACAGCCAAAACGGTACAGGATAGCGTGACAATATTAGGCCCACCTTACTCACCGTCGTCCCTTTGGTGCTAATGGAAGAAGTTTTATTGAAATCAGTGTTATATTTTTTAAGTTATTCACATTTTACAGTTTAAATCTATTTCCTAGGGAGGGAGGGAGGATAAGAGGGGGTGAGGGGGGGGGGGGGTGGGGAGGGGGGGGAGGGAGGGAGGGGAAGAGGAAGGGGGAGGGTGGAGGGGGAAGAGATGGGGGGAGGAGAGGGTGCTGCACCAATGTAGGTTTGGGCCCAACGGGTCCACTTGGTCTAGTAACCTATAATTTTCCATTCCATTTGCAGCCCCTCAGTCATTGAAGTAACGCACATATCTATTCAGCAGTTGTAGACCACATCCTGAAATGCTCTCAAAAGTGATTAATATCTTCTAGGTCAGCCAGATGCTGGACAATAACTATCTCTAACCAGCCTACCTTTGGCATTCAATGGCATTACAATTGCCAAGCAAAATACCATCAACATCTTGGGGTCGCTATTGACCGGAAATGCTGCTGGATTGACTGTGTAAATATCGTGGGTGAATCAGGAGGTATGTTCCTGGATAATTTGCAGAATCTAGTTCATCTCTCAGCATCCCAAAGACTCCATCATCGACAGTCCAGGTCAAGATTGTGACGGAGATCTCCCCACTTGTCTGGATGAGGGAAACTCATCCATAGTTTCCCTCATCTTCCAAGATGAGGGAAATTTCTTGAATATAGAAATATTCAATAATTTTTTAACTGTCCAGGATCGTGAATGATGTTGGGGAAAAGTGAGGAAATAGATAATGAGAATGCTCTGTGAACTGTGAACGAGATTGGGAATGCGCCTCCCTTCCATAGGTCACATAACTGGGAATATGCCCCTATCTTTATCAACGGGGACAGTGTGGAGGGAGTGTCCAGCTTCAAGTTTCTGGGCACTCACATTTTGGAGGACCTAACATGGTCCAATAACACTGCTGCGCTGGTCAAGAAGGCACAGCAACGACTGTTCCACCTAAGAACACTGAAGAAGTCTGGTCCCCAACAGCTGCTGATGACATTCTACCGCTGTACCATAGAGAGCATCCTAACGCATGGCATCCCTGTGTGGTACCTCAGCTGCACGGAAGCAGAGAGGAAAGCTCTTCAGCAGGTAGTCCATAGAGCTCAGAGGACCATCGGAACACAGCTACCAGCCTTGGAGGGCATCTACAACACACGATGCCTCAGAAAAGCCACCAGCATCCACAAAGACTCTTCACACCCCTGCAACAGTCTGTTCGAACTCCTTCCATCGGGCAGACGATACAAGACCTTCTACGCCCGCACCTCCAGACTCAGGAACAGCTTCATCCCCAGGGCCATAGCTGCTATGAACCGGTCCTGCTGAGCCGGATGGTCACAGTGATCCGGCACAGATCTACTTGCACTTTATTCTGTCTTAAAACTGTTACAATTTGTTTCGTTGGGTTGTTGTTGTTTAAATTAATACTGACTAGCTAATTAAATTATTATTGCATCGTATGGGAGGCGCATTCCAAATCTCGTTGTACCCCTGTACAATGACAATAAAGATATATTGTATTGTATTGTATTGTAACTGACACACATTCAATGGGCTAAATGGTCTCATAGAAACATAGAAACATAGAAAATAGGTGCAGGAGTAGGCCATTCGGCCCTTCGAGCCTGCACCGCCATTCAATATGATCATGTCTGATCATCCAACTCAGTATCCCGTACCTGCCTTCTCTCCATACCCCCTGATCCCTTTAGCCACAAGGGCCACATCTAACTCCCTCTTAAATATAGCCAATGAACTGGCCTCAACTACCTTCTGTGGCAGAGAATTCCACAAATTCACCACTCTCTGTGTGAAAAAAAACTTTCTCATCTCGGTCCTAAAAGACTTCCCCCCTTATCCTTAAACTGTGACCCCTTGTTCTGGACTTCCCCAACATCGGGAACAATCTTCCTGCATCTAGCCTGTCCAACCCCTTAAGAATTTTGTAAGTTTCTATAAGATCCCCCCTCAATCTTCTAAATTCCAGCGAGTACAAGCCGCTGTCATGGTGTAAGAAAATATGAGAAATATGAGGACTAAGCAGCCTGGTTCACTATCCACTGACTTACTCATTCACTCCTTCTATCATTGCTGCACACTAACTGAAAACATAACAATGTGTACTGCCATTGCTAGCCAAGGCTTTTTTGAAAGGATCTCCCAAACCTGTAAAGTCAACCACTTAGAAGGGTAAGGATAGAAAATAAGAAGAGAAGGTGGGATGCCAGACGCTACATATTCCTCTCAAATTTTTTGCGGCACAGTGGCGCAGCAGCTTTCCAAACAGCACCAGAGACCTGGGTTCGATACTGACCTTGGCTGCTCTCTGTGCAGAGTTTGCATGTTCCTCCTGTGACCACATGGGTTTCCTCCGGGTGGTTCAGTTTCCTCCCACATCCCAAAGACATGCTGGCTTGTAGTTTAACTAGACTAAGTGGACCCGTTGGGCCAAAACCTCTCCTGCATTGGTGCAGCACCCTCTCTTCCCCCTCTCCTCCCCCCTCCCCTTCCCACCTCCCCTTCCGCCTCCCCCCACTCCATCCCCCTCAACCCCCCTTATCCTTCCTCCTCCCCCCTCCCTCCCTCCTCCCCCTCCTTCCACCCCTCCCTCCCTCCCTCCCTCCCTCCCTCCCTCCCTCCCTCCCTCCCTCCCTCCCTCCCTCCCGCCCTCCCCCTACCTCTCTAGGAGATAGATTTAAACTTTAAAATGTGAATAACTTAAAAAATATAACACCGATTTCAACGAAATTTCTTCCATTTGCACCAAAGTGACGACGGTGAGTAAGATGGGCCTAAAATTGTTGCCCTATCGTGTACTGTTTTGGCCGTAGTTCAAGAACAAACAAACAAACAAACGAGAGTTTTAGTATGTAGGTTAGCCTCTGTAAATTTCCCCTAGTGTGTCGGGAGTGGATGCGAAAGTGGGATAGCATAGCACTTGTGCAAACGGGTGATCCATAGTTGGCGTGGACTTGGCGAGCCAAAGAGCCGGTTTCCATGCTGCATCTCTAAACTCTGAACTAAACCTACACACCGCCCTGAGTCAGAAATATACTGCTGGCTCTTCGTCGGTGCTGAGTCTAAATGCTGGATCTCCCTGCCCACAATGATTGTAGGAGTAGTTTCACACGCAGAGGTTTAAGAAGGTGAGTCATTGCCACCTTCTCAAAGGCAGATAGAGATTTTAAAAAAATAAAGGCTGACCTGCATCCCCCCCAGATAGAGCTCTTAAGGATAGCGGAGTCAGGGGGTATGGGGAGAAGGCAGGAACGGGGTACTGATTGAGAATGATCAGCCATGATCACATTGAATGGCGATGCTGGCTCGAAGGGCCGAATGGCCTCCTCCTGCACCTATTGTTTATTGTCTATTGTCTATTGAACACTTTAAACACTGGCACCTCCCAATGGGCTCTGTGATGAGACAGATGGTGCCTGTGCAGGAGAGGCCAGGACGTTGCTCTTCCTCTCCATTCAGAGAGGTTGGAGGAGGGCAATGTCGCCAGCTTGTTACGCAGCCACATGTCTCCGATAAATACCCATCTGTCCTTCTCTCTGGCATTAACGCCGCAGTGAAATTTCCAGTTCCCGTCAATAACGCGGAATAATTTTTGCTTGGAATGAAGCGAAGCTGGTGAGAAATCCACCACAAGTGGGAAAACCCTTGCTCATGCGGAAACTCTGAATCGTTATTCATTTCCTGCCATCTTGCCGCTTTAAGCGAAACAACAACAAAAAAACACAGTTAGGTTGATGCTTGGGAACTTCAATGGGTAGAGGCCTCTGAGAACGAGTTGCGAAACCGTCTCGTGGAGGATTTAAAAAAAAACCTCTCATCTTATCCGGAGAATGAAATTGCAAAACACAGACACCGAAGGGACAGGGACCCAGTACTGTGCCCAACCACAAGGGGGCACTGATGGGAATGAAAGACAGGGAGAAGTAATTTCCCGAGTCGGATCTCCATCTATTTTACTAAGGGATGGCGAAACAGAAGAGACATATGATATGCATCCTCAAGAATGCATGAGCTGGCTGGTACTCTCCAACATGAGAACAATGACTGTTTTTTTTTAAAACACCTCCTTCGTTGTAATTGAAACTCTCAAGTTAGCTTCATGCAATTTAGATCTACATTAATTTGTTTTTTGGTTTGGAGTTCCAGATTCCTGGTCCATTATTCTGTCAGCATTCAGTGAATTTATGCAATGCTCCTCTCTCCACGATTTTAACTCAGCATGTCAGTTATTTTAAACAGGCAAGCAGGTTTCATTAAAAATATGGAGAAGGGAATATTTCAAAACTGGTTCAGACTCACACTTTTTGCCTGGAGTTTACTGTCCATTCCATTCTGCAGGAGTGCATGCTGAGAGATGCAATGGAGCTTGGTGAAGTGGTTAGTGGTAGAGTTGCTGCCGTACAGTGACAGAGACCCGGGTTTGATCCTGACTGTGATGCTGTTCGTATGGAGTTTGTGCATTCTCCCTGTGACCATGTGGGTTCCCTCTGGGTGCTCCGTTTTCCTCCCACACTGCAAAGATGTGCAGGTTGCCAGGTTAATTGGCTTTGGTAAAAATTGTAAATTGCTCCTAGTGAGTAGTATAGTTCACGTGTTGGTTGCAGACGCTGTGTGGGGAAGGACTACATTCTAGGGTCCTTGCAGTACTGGACAATGAGGGGCAGAGTGTGGTGGGGAAATCCCTCAAACAACAGAAGGGGGTATCGCCCTCAGGGCCCTACCATGTGGCAGTAAGTTCATGTAATTGGAGCAGAAGTAGGCTCTTCGGCCCATTGAGTCTACTCTACCATTGGAGTGGGCGGGCAGGAAGAATGCCCACAGGTTCAGTTATTGGCCTGGCATCAACTGCAGCAGGTGATAAACTGGCTGGTAGAATGGGCAGACACAAGGCAGAGAAGCTTTAATGCTGAGAAACATGAGGTCATCCATTTTGGTAGGAAGAATGAGGAGGGACGATACAGAATTAAAGATATTTTTTTAATGTTGCACAGAAGCAATGATACCTGGGGTAATGTGCGCACAAAGTGTTGAAAGTTCCATAACAGGCTGATTAAGTGTTTGGTAAGGCATACATAGTTCTTGGTTTTATCGATGGGAGCATGAAATGTAAGAGCATGGAATCATGCTAAAAATTGTAAAACACCAGTCAGATCTCAGCTGGAGTATTGTGCCAAATTCTGTTTTCTCATTCGAGGAAGGCATTGAAAGCGTTAGAGAATGATTGGAAAAGATTTACAATAATAGTTTCTAGAATGAGCAACTACTGCTTTAGACTAGAATTTAGGAAACAGGCCCTTCGGCCCACCGAGTCCATGCCGACCAACACGAGAACTATCCTACACACTAAGAGCAATTTACAATTTTTTACCAAAGCCAATTAACCTACCAACCTACAAATCTTTGGAGTGTGGGAGGAAACCGGAGCACCCAGAGCGAACCCACGCGGTCACAGGGAGAATGCACAAACTCCATATGAACCGCACCATAGTCAGGATCGAACCTGGGTCCCTGGCACTGTACGGCAGCAACTCTACCACTAACCACTGTGCCACATCTCTTATATTCTTCAGGACTGCAGAACTATCTGACAAAGTTGAAAGTCTTTCAGGCCTTTGGATGATCTACCTTTGTTAATTTCCATTAAGTTCGTAGAAAATTATCCAGTTTCTAATTCAGAGGCCAATGCAATGTTACTTCTATAGTCAAGCTGTAAATTGAATGGTGTATAAGAAGTAATTACTGGGGTATGGACATGTATCATTGGTATATAAAAAAATAACTTGATAATCATATTCATCAAGACATGGTGTTTATGTTGTCTTGAGGTTTTGCGATTTATTCTCTTATTCTTCTGCATATGCTACAAGTCAAATTAATTTACATAAACAGCTTTGTATAATACACTCATAACCCAAAGGTTGGGCATGTTTTTGCTGCTAAAATAATGTCTCATGAATATAGCCCTTATATCCCTTTGGGATTTTCCAATGCATTGCTAGAATTGTTTGGCATTATCCAGAAAAATGGTAGGGAGTGTTTTACTGGGCAAGGGCTAGATAAATGAGTGTCAAGATTCATTGTTTGGATATCTACCCAATGATGCCTACAGGGCAGTGTAATTTGTAGATATTAGTGTGGCTTGGGTTGCCTTATGTTGGGAAGGCTTGAGTGGGCCTCCCTGGAATCCTCCAAGAACAGCCACGTTTGCCCGAGCCGGCTGCCTGCCCCTTTTCCAGGGTTACGTCCACGCCCGGGTGGTACTTGAGAGGGACTACGCGCTGTCCACGTGAGCCCTGGGGGATTTACGGGACCGCGGGAGGGTTGAATGCATCCTCAATAAAGATTGTAATCAAAGATAACAGAGCAGAGCAAGATAGACCACTCGACCCTAAAAACCGTAGTATGTCATGGCGCCATTTTAGTAGGCAGAAACTTGCAGAAACATTTAAAAAGAAAAATAATAAATATCTGTGAATTGATTCTGCATTTTAATGGTATCATCACACATACTGTTCCCCCAAAACACTGATTACACTGCGAGAGGCATAGCGAACGGCGGGTTTTGCTTACTAAAATGGCTCCTTTGCGTACTACACTTCAGTATAGGCGATTTTGATGGAGTGGTCCATCTTGCTCCTCTAGTATCTTTGATTGTAATATAGTTTTAAAGTAGTTTATTTAGTATACTTGTTTGTCTTGTATTATGGTGGTGGGTTTTGTTTTGATTTATTTTGTCCTGTAATTATTATTGTAAATAATTGATTAAATTATTTTTGGTTTTAAAACAAAAGAATAGCCATGTTGGTGAACAGAAAGGAGTGTTTTCACACCACTGGGAATGTTAAAGCAGTAACACTTTTACTTTCACCAGACCCATTTCTGCAGCAAGTTGGGGAATCATTGTGAAATCAGAGAAAGGATGAGGCCCAAACAAAACCTTGATCAAATGTACTCTTGAGCTTGACTTTTCCACGACTCTGCCCATATTGGAATTGCTTTCTATTTTTCCCACCTCAATCCCATTAATGCTGTTTCTCCTGCTTCACACATTTTCACCCAGAGAGTTGTGAATCTGTGGAATTTTCACCCAGAGTTGTGAATCTGTGGAAATCTCTGCCACAGAAGGCAATGGAGGCCAATTCACTGGATTTTTTTGAAGAGGGAGGTAGATTTAGCTCTTAGGGCTAAAGGAATCAAGGGATATGGGGGAAAAACCAGGAACGGGGTACTGATTTTAGCCGATTTTAGACGATCAGCCATAATCATACTGAATGGCGGTGCTGGCTCAAAGAGCCGAATCGCCTACTCCCGCAACTATTTTTCTATGTTTCTGTTTCATTTGGTTATTTTTGCCCTTTCTTGTTGCTGTGTTTGTGATGCCAGGAAACATCTGATTCTCCCCCCCCCCTTTACCATGTTTCAAAACTGACTTGTGTTTGATGTTACATTTTTAAAATGCTTCTTGCGGTTTACTCCCAACATTTGCATGACATTAGGTCTCAGATAAATACTCCTCCACACCCCATTGCCCCAAGTGCCATCTCAGCCATTCATTCTTAGAGGAATGTGATTGTTGCTCCCTGCTGACCTTCAGACAATTGTAATTTTTACCTGTGTCCATTGTTAATCTCGTTACTTTCCTTTTCTTTTAGCGCACGCCATCATAATTGCATTCTTGATCCTCGTGCTGACTATCATTTTGTTATGCTTGATGGGTTGTTACCTGCACCGAAGAAAACATGTAAGTAAATTTGGCATTCAATGTTCAAATGTTTGTGCACCAAAAAACCTCATTCAATAAAGCATTCTATGATCAGAATCAGAATCAGAATCAGAATAACCTTTATTGTCATCCAAAAAAAACAAGTCTTTTGGACGAGATTTCGTCACCCACAGTCCAACAATAAGAGCAATAAAATAAGCAATTACACACACAACCACAAAGCAACACAAAACAAAAAAAGAAACATCCATCACAGTGAGTCTCCTCCAGTCACCTCCTCACAGTGATGGAAGGCCAGAATGTCTTTTCTCTTCCCCTGCCGTCTTCTCCCACGGTCAGGCTGTTGAAGTTGCCACGTTCTAGGCCGTGCCGGACGGTGAAAGGTCAGCAGCGGGCCGACCCAAGCCCACGATCCGGGGCGGGCGAAGACGCTGCCGCTGCACGTCGGGGCGGTCGGGGCTCCCGACATTGAAGCCCCCACCGGGCGGAGAAAATCCCGCGGCCTATTCCAGGCCGTGCCGGACGGTGAAAGGGATGTGTAGGAAGGGAACGTAGATGCTTCATTCATTCTATAATGTTTGTAACTATTGTTAGCATGTCCTGAGATTAACTGTACTATGCTTGATCATTTGTTTGTGTCAGGTGAGAATATTGGGATGGTAATTGGAGAAATATATCACAAGACATCCTCTATCAGAATGACCCAGTATGTTTCCAAATACACAGGACAAGATGTTAGAAATCCAAAGTGCCAAATGTCAACTTGCTCCCGGTGGTGATGGAGACTTATGCACTCACCTATGCTCCTCCGATGTTGAGAAAGGCTAGGCAGACACGTCATTGGGGTTATCAAGTGGGCACCTACTTTCATCGACATTTCGCTGATTGGACCAACAACGTCTCCAGTAGGCTCAGCAGTGCATTCTGGCATCCCAGAACCACACCCCTCTGCATCTGCCTAGCCGACTTATTTGGGAGACCAGATGGGGTCTTTCCTCTTCAGCCAGAGCCACTGGCTACTTCGCTCTGCCACCTGTGATGTTTCCTTGATAGCCTGGCGTAGGGCCTGGCGTGGGATGGTAATTGGAGAAATATATCACAAGACATCCTCTATCAGAATGACCCAGTATGGCCTATACTGGATCAAAACTGGGTCATGTTTTGACCCAGTATGGTCAAAACATGATCATAAAACATGGTCATGTTTTATGTCCATGACCTGACAATGAATGTCAATTCGCTGGTTAGTCACACTGAACTGAAGCCATTTGAGTTCTCACCTGATGTTCATCCTTGCACTGTCAGCAAAGGGTACTTGTAGTCAACGTAGGAAGAGTAGGAAGCTTCTACGAAAATCCCATTTCCAAACGCCAAGCATTGAGGGCTGTGCTCAGGTGAGATTATCCACCCCACCACAGACTAGGGAGTCAAAAGCACCGTGTGGCTAATTCATTCTTGCCGGTGGATTTGGCAATAGTTTTAGCATTGTAATTACAGTACAAACAAACTTATAAGATGGCGCCTGAGAGTGGTGACTCTTTGCGTGCTGGTCCAGAGGAGGATTTATTATCATCCAATACAATCGGCCCACAGCTTTAAATCTCATGTCCACTTGTAATTCCATCATTGCTTCTATCTGTATTCACCATATTCTCGTTATGCTACAATGCCGAGAAACTATACTCTCACTCTGACATCTTCCTCTTTGCTCTATCTTTTGTACTTGTGTTTGGTTTGATTGTATTCAAGTATAGTATTCTCTGATTTGGGTGGATATCACACAAACAAAAGCTTTCCACCTTGGTACACGTGAGAATAATAAACCCAAATCTAAATTTCCTTCAGCTCTCTGAAGAAGAGCATTCGGTCAAAAAAAAGGGTGGTGGAAGGGATGGAAATTTCACCCACCTGGATGTCTTCTTCGTAGAAAGAATGTAGAAAGAAGGAACTGCAGATGCTGATTTACCAAGGAATGACACAAAATGCTGGAGTAACTCAGCGGGTCAGGCAGCATCCCTGGAGAACGTGACAGGTGACTTTTCAAGGGTTGAGACCCTTCTTCACACTGAAGAAGGGCCATGATCCGAAACATCACCTATCCATGTTCTTTAGATTAATTTAGATTATTGTCACGTGTACCGAGGTACAGTGAAAAACTTTTTTATCGTGCGCTAACCAGCAGCAGAAACACAATACATGATTACAATCGATCCATTTACAGTGTATAAATGTGGTAAGAAGGAACTGCAGATGCCGGTTTAAACCGAAGATAGACACAAAAAGCTGGAGTAACTCAGTGGGACAGGCAGCATCTCTGGAGTGAAGGAATGGGTGACCTTTTGGTCTTCAAACTCAAGAAGGGTCTCGACCCGCAACGTCACCCATTCCTTCTCTCCAGAGATGCTGCCTGTCCCGCTGAGTTACTCCAGCATTTTGTGTGTCTATCTACAGTGCATGGATACATGAAAAGGGAATAACGTTTAGTGGAAGGTAAAGCCAGCAAAATCCGACCAACGCTAGTCCAAGGGTCACCAAAGAGGTAGATGGTAGTTCAGCACTGGGATGCTCCATCCAGGTAGTTCTCCAGCGATGCAGCCTGACCCGCTGAGTTACTCCAACATTTAGTGTCTATTCCTCGCACTTGCTCTAAGCAATACAACTACGATGATGTGTAGGCGAAAACAGGAATTCCCTTACAAAGGTAGCTATTTCCAAAAGGAAGTAATTGTGACGTGTTAACCTGTTGGCGAGGTGCAAAATGATGGCCCGCATTTCCTGGTAGTAACAACAGATAAAACTGCCTGCGGCTGCTATCATTACACCGTGAAGCAGGCTGCAACACCTGGAGCACAGGCACCTGCCGTTACAGGCAGAAATCCCAAAAGCCACTTTTGGGTTCTCTGTCCCTCTGTGGACTATGTTGATATTTTCAGACATCAATGGCATAATCCTTACAAATCAGTGGTCTCGTAACGACCGCAGGAATTCATCAACTATTTAAAGAAACACAGGAACAGCAGGAGACTCTTTCGGCCCCCAGAGCCTGTGCTGGCATTTTTTTTGTGTAATCCGATCAATCCCCCCTCCACTACTCATTCCTTGTACCCAATGCAGCTAATGTATCTCCCCGTGCTGGAGTCTGCATCTACCACTCTTTCATGTTGGAGAAGCACTGATCACTGAACGTGGCCTTTACTGAAGAAGGGTCTCGACCCGAAACGTCGCCCATTCCTTCTCTCCTGAGATGCTGCCTGACCTGCTGAGTTACTCCAGCATTTTGTGAATAAATACCTTCGATTTGTACCAGCATCTGCAGTTATTTTCTTATACTATGTGGCCTTTACTGAGATCAGAACTTATCATTGCTTTGAACTGTAAAGGTATTATGAAGAATCAGAAAAATTTGGGTATCTCCAGAAATTACTACATCTGGCAATGCTGGGCATGATCCTAAGCAACGGGTGAACTGCAAAGCCAAGCCCACTGCAGGCAAGGGGCAGGCTATACTGTGTCGTAACATCAATTTGTTTCTCAGTGGATGAGCTTGAGGCTCGGTTAGACATTGGCAAGTATGATGTTGTGGGAATTACAGAGACTTGGCTGCAAGAGGACCAGGGCTGGGAGCTGAATATTCATGGGTATACGACCTATCGAAAAGACAGGCAGGTGGGCAGAGGGGGTGGGGTCGCTCTGTTGATAAGGAATGATATTCAGTCCCTTGCAAGGGGTGACATAGAATCAGGAGATGTAGAATCGGTATGGACAGAACTGAGGAATTGTAAGGGTAAAAAGACCCTAATGGAAGTTATCTACAGGCCCCCAAACAGTAGCCTGGACATAGGGTGCAAGTTGAATCAAGAGTTAAAATTGGCATGTCGTAAAGGTAATGCTACAGTGGTTATGGGAGATTTCAACATGCAGGTAGACTGGGAAAATCAGCTTGGTAATGGACCCCAAGAAAGGGAGTTTGTGGAGTGCCTCCGAGATGGGTTCTTAGAGCAGCTTGTACTGGAGCCTACCAGAGAGAAGGCAATTCTGGATTTAGTGTTGTGTAATGAACCAGATTTGATAAGGGGACTCGAGGTAAAAGAGCCACGAGGAGGTAGTGATCATAATATGATAAGTTTTAATCTACAATTTGAGAGGGAGAAGGGAAAATCGGAATTGTCAGTATTGCAGTTGAGCAAGGGGGACTATGGAGGCATGAGAGAGGAGCTGTCCAGAGTTGACTGGAAAGAGATCCTAGCAGGGAAGACAGTGGAACAACAATGGCAGGTATTTCATGGAATAATACAGAAGGTGCAGGATCAGTTCATTCCAAACAGGAAGAAAGATTCTAAGGGGAGTAAGAGGCAACCGTGGCTGACAAAGGAAGTCAAGGACAGTATAAAAATAAAGGAGAAGAAAAATAACATAGCAAAGACGAGCAGGAAGCCAGAGGATTGGGACTCTTTTAAAGAGCAACAGAAGATAACTAAAAAGGCAATACGGGGAGAAAAGATGAGGTACGAGGGTAAGCTAGCCAAGAATATAAAGGAGGATAGTAAAAGCTTCTTTAGGTATGTGAAGAAAAAAATAATAGTTAAGACAAATGTGGGTCCTTTGAAGACAGAAGGTGAATTTATTATGGGGAACAAGGAAATGGCAGACGAGTTGAACAGGTACTTTGGATCTGTCTTCACTAAGGAAGACACAAACATTCTCCCAGATGTACTCGTGGACAGAGGTCCTAGGGTGACGGAGGAACTGAAGGAAATTCACATTAGGTAGGAAATGGTGTTGGGTGGACTGATGGGACTGAAGGCTGATAAATCCCCAGGGCCTGATGGTCTGCATCCCAGGGTGCTTAACGAAGTGGCTCTAGAAATTGTGGTCGCGATGGTGTTCATTTTCCAGTGATCAGTAGGATCAGTTCCCGTGGATTGGAGGGTAGCTAATGTTATCAACTAGAAGAGAAATGTTGTTGAAAGTTATATTCTGAGGCAGATGATTTGAAGAAGTTCCCAGTGTAGTGCTGCATCCTTTTGCAGAATTCATGGAGCAAGGAACTGCAGCTGATGTACCTCAGAAAATCAGACGAAATGCGAATCACACTTGTAGACATTGAAACATAGAAACATAGAAAAATAGGTGCAGAAGTAGGCCATTCAGCCCTTCAAGCTAGCACCGCCATTCAATATGATCATGGCTGATCATAGGGTAGACCAGGGTAGAAAAGAACTGCAGATGCTGGTTTAAACCGAAGATGGACACAAAGTGCTGGAGTAACTCAGTGGGACAGGCAGCACCTCTGGAGAGAAGGAATGGGTGACGTTTCGGGGCGAGACCCTTCTTCAGACTCTCGACCCGAAACGTCACCCATTCCTTCTCTCCTGAGTTACTCCAGCATTTTGTGTCTATTGTGGACCAGTGTAGCAGCTTTCCAAATGTAAATGCCTGTGAGACCAAGAGAGAGAAATCTTTAAACATTCAATGTCTGGTAAAGTTTGTCCCGGCTCAGGTCAGCTCACAGGTGACACCACGTGGCCATTTCCAGTAACTGCGGTTTCAGCGTGCCCACTGAAGGCCAATTCTAATTCAATGGGGGCTTCCTTATCATAATGTGCCCTTCCACGATATAATGGCAGTCTGAAGAAGGGTCTCGACCCGAAACGTCACCCATTCCTTCTCTCCCAAGATGCTGCCTGACCTGCTGAGTTACTCCAGCATTTTGTGAATAAATACCTTCGATTTGTACCAGCATCTGCAGTTATCTTCTTATACTAATGGCAGTCTCAATACCCACTCCACACACTATATAACATCATTCCCTAAACTCACCCAGAGTACTTGATTGTCAATCCTCAAACTCAATCCCAATCTGAAGAAGCGACTCGACCCGAAACGTCACCCGCTCCTTCTCTCCGGAGATGCTGCCTGTCCCGCTGAGTTACTCCAGCATTTTGTGTCTATCCCCCGTAACATAATGTGGGAACGAACACCATAGAGAAGCGCAGCACGGAAACGGGCCCTTCAGCCCAACAGGTCTGTGCCTTGCATCAACCCCTCATTTAACTAATCCTGCATAAATCTCAGTATTCTTCCTCTGCATCAGCGTCTCCAGATTCTCCCACTCCCACACTTGGGGAAACTAACAGCACCCATTTGGCCTGCCAATCCGCATGCCTTTGGGATGCTTGAGGACACTGGAACGGCCGGTGCAAACCCACACCGTCGCGGGGAGAACATGCATACTCCACACAGATGGCACCTGAGGATTAACGCCGGGTCTCTGATGCTGTGAGGCAGTGGCTCCACCAGCTGTGCCTCTGTGCTGTCCCTGTCCCACTGCAGTTCTGAAGAACTGTGTTTCCAGCCAAACCGTTCCGGTACAGCTTCAACTGCGACAACTTAGCAACATCGTCGGAGATTGTCCGGGTATGCCCAGAGTCTCTTGCCCAGAGGCGGCGAACGGAGGACAAAAGGACATAGGTTTAAGTTGAAGGGGAAAAGATTTCATTGGAGTCCGAGGGGTACCATTTTTCATATAAAGGGTGGTGGGGGTATGGAACGAGCTGCCGGAGGGGGTAGTTGAGGCAGGGACTATCCCAACGTTTAAGAAACAGGTAGACAGGTACATGGATAAGACAGGTTTGGAGGGATATGGCAGGTGGAACTGGTGTAGCTGGGACATGTGGGCAAGTTGGGCCGAGGGGCCTGTTTCCACGTTGTATCACTCTATGACTTTATGCCCTGTTCACAAAAAACAGGATAAATCCAATACAGATAATTCCTGCAGCATCAATCCACTCTCAATGTAGAGCAGAGTAGTGTAAGTGAAAGATTTAGAGATACAGCGCGGAAACAGGCCCTTCGGCCCACCGGGTCCGCGCCGCCCAGCGATCCCCGCACATTAACACTATCCTACACACACTAGGGACAATTTTTATTTTACATTTGCCCAGCCAACTAACCTACAAACCTGTACGTCTTTGGAGTGTGGGAGGAAACCGAAGCTCTCGGAAAAAACCCACGCAGGTCACGGGGAGAACGTACAAACTCCGTACCGACGGCGCCCGTAGTCAGGATCGAACCTGAGTCTCCGGCGCTGCATTCGCTGTAAGGCAGCAACTCTACTGCTGCGCCACCGTGCCGCCCACAGAGTGGTAGTACCAGGAAGTACTACCATGTGCTTTCTCACCAGTACTCAGTAGGATTTTGTCAGGATCACTTGGCTCCTGATCTCATCACCCTGTTGGTCTAAACCTGAATCAAAAAACAGGATCCCAGGCTTGGATAGAGTGGATGTGGAGAGAATGTTTCGACTCGTAGGAAAGTCTAGGACTAGAGGTCACAGCCTTAGATTAAAGGGCGTTCCTTTAGGAAGGGGATGAGAAGGAATTTCTTTAGTCAGACGGTGGTGAATCTGTGGAATTCTTTGCCACGGAAGGCAGTGGTGGCCAAGTCAATGAATATTCTTAATAATAATAATAATACATTTCATTTGTATAGCGCTTTTCTGGAAACTCAAAGACGCTTTACAGAGTAAGTAAAACATAAAAATAAATAAATAAACGAACAAAAAAAGGAAGGTTAAGGAGAAGCGACGGTCAGTGGTTGAAGGCAGTGTTGAACAGGTGAGTCTTAAGTGATGTTTTGAATGTGGTGAGTGAGGAGGAGTCTCTGATGGTTTGAGGTAGTGAGTTCCAGAGGGTGGGAGCAGCGATGGAGAAAGCCCTGTCCCCCCAGGATCTGAGTTTGGTCCGGATGGGGGGGGGGGGGGGGGGACGGGGACGGGACAGGGATAGATAGATTCTTGATTAGTACGGGTGTCATGGGTTATAGGGACTGCAGTCTGTGGGCATCAGAGGAAGAGCACTCAGACAGTGCCAAACAAAAGTGAAACACAAGGAACTGCAGGTGCCAGGATAACTAAAACACAAAGTGCTAGAATAACTCAGCTGGTCAGCCAGCACCTCTGGAGGACATGGATAGGCGATGTTTCAGGTCGGGACGCTTATTGCAAGGGGAGAAATCTGGAAGAGAGGTGAGACGGGACAAAGTCTGGCATGTTATATGCAGGAAGGAACTGCAGATGCTGATTCACACCGAAGATAGGCCCCAAAAGCTGGTGTAACTCAGCGGGACAGGCAGCATCGCTGGAGAAAAGGAATTGGTGACGTTTCGGGTTGAGACCCTTCTTCAGACTGAGAGTCAGCGGAGAGGGAGACTGGAGGTATGGAAGGGCAAGTTATATTAGGTGAGGGGGGTTTTGATTAGTAGATGGATGGTCAAAGGCGAGAGATTTTTAAAAAGGAGGCTAAAGAGAGACAAGGATTCAAAAGGATGTCAGATGAGGAGAGAAGATGAATGAAAGAGGGGTGAAATGTGAAACCAATGGGAGGGTATAGGTGGAAGTGGCCAGTGGGGAGGAAGGGTGGAGTGGTGGGGGAAATTGAAGCCCACTGGGTAGGGGGCATAGGAGAGTGAGTGAGCTGGGGTGGGGGGGAGGGGGGGGGGGGAGAGAAATGGTGATTGGGGTTACCTAAAATTGGAGAATTAAATTTTCATACCATTGAGTTATAAGCTACCCAAGCAGAATATAAGGTGCTGTTTCTCCAGTTTATGAGTGAGCTCATTCTGGCTACGGAAGAGGCACAGGGCAGAAAGGTCGAAATGAGAATGGAAATGAGAATTAAATGAGGTTAGCAATCGGGTGATCCAGCAGGCCTTGGCGGAACCAACGAAGTGTTCGTCGAAACGGTAGCCTCGTCCATGTTTGGTCCTGCCAGTGTGAAGGAGGTCACTCTGAAGTGATCACAGTATGTAGAAGGTAGTACCATGTACCAATATATTTTGGGACTCACTGTTAGGCCCATCTGCTCCACCCACTTGACTGCACGGGAATTTCTAGGTCATTCTCTGTTCCGAATTCCTGGAAGAATGGGCTTACTCCTGGTGTTTTTGGACTGAGAGAGTTGATGGAGTCCATTTAAGGTCCGGACCCAAAACACCATCTGCCCATTTCCTTCCTCCGTTGCTGCCTTGCCCACTGAGCTCCTCCAACTGTTTGAGTTTGACTTAGAAAAGATGGAGTGATGGTTCAATTTTCATCCGAAAGACAACTCCTTTAGCTTTAGAATGCAAACAGCGAGCTAGGTCTGACATTAATTATATGCCCATGAGCACACACATGACACGCCAACATGCATAATTGTCCCCCAAAAGTCACCACTAGCAAATTCAAATGTAATCAAAACAAGGATGGGAAATTAAGCTAAAATAAATCTCCTTGTGGAGACTGAAGCATTGCAGAGGTACTAAATTGATACTTTTATGTATTTTCACCAAAGAAAAGGATGTTGCTCATATATTAGTAAAAGAGGAAGAGGAACTGGAAAGGAGGGAACAAGCTATCGAGGATAAATACAAAACAAAACTGGAGTAGCTCAGTGGGATAGGCAGCATCTCTGGAGAGAAGGAATGGGTGACGTTTTGGGTCGAGACCCTTCTCCAGACAGGTTTATAAAGTGGGAAACAAAAGATGGCATGGCTTTGTTTAACGGATCTGCATTCACCTAACTTGATTGAGTTCCTTGATTAGTTATAAAGATGATTGATGAGGATGGAATCATTGATAAGGCTGTGAATAAATGTACACTGTGAATAAATATACACTGTGAATAAATGTATGACAGAGAACATAAAACCGTACTGTGTGTATGAAAGGAACTGGTTTACACCGAAGATAGGCACAAAATGCCGGAGTAGCTCAGTGGGACAGGCAGCATCTCTGGAGAAAAGGAATAGTTGACGTTTCGGGTCAAGACCCTTCATCAGACAAAACATTACAGATTGGTATGGGGAGAAGGCAGAAACGGGGTACTGATTGAGAATGATCAGCCATGATCACATTGAATGGCGGTGCTGGCTCGAAGGGCCGAATGACCTCCTCCTGCACCTATTGTCTATTGTCTATTGTCTATTGGGAATTGGTCCTTCTGCCCACAATTTTGTGCCAAACACTCTGTCAATTAAACTGTGTAGGAAGAAACTGCAGATGCCTGTTTAAACCACAGATAGACGCAAATAAAGTTGGAGATTAATCAGCGGGCCAGACAGCATTTCTGGAGAAAAGGAAGGGTCTCGACTCGAAACGTCACCTCTTCCTTTCCTCCAGAGATGCTGTCTGACCCGCTGAGTTACTCCAGCTTTTGGTGCCAAATTACACTAATCTACTCTGCCTGTATGTCATTGATATCCTTCCAGTCCCTGCATATCCTTCTGCCTTTCTAAAAGCCTCTTAAATGCCACTATCTGCCTCCAATACCACCCCTGGCAGTGCACTCCAGGCACCCAGCACTCTCTGTGTAAAAATACTTGCCCCACGCATCTCCTTTAAATTTTGCCTCTCCCTCCTTAAACTCATCGCCTCTAATCTTTGACATTTTATTTCAGTTCAGTTCAGTTCAGTTCATTGTCATGTGTGCAGTGAAAAGCTTTTTGATGCAGAAAGACAATACGTGATTACAATCAATCAATTTACAGTGTAGAGAAGCATGATAAGGGAATAACATTCAGATCTTTCCACCTTTGATAACTGATTCGGACTGCCAAATTATCTACCCCCCTCATAATTTTACATACTTCTATCAGAATAATAGATTTATAAATAAAGTACCATTTATAAACAATGCAGATGGGTCCTGACTTGCAACGTCACCTGTCCATGCTCTCCAGAGGTGCTGCCTGACCTGCTGAGTTACTCCAGCACTGTTTGTATTTTTTACCATTTGCAAACGTTGGTAAATTTGGAACCAGTGTAGCGGGTGAATGAATCTGAAATTATTTGAGAGACAGAATACAGAGAATTGGGATGAAAGTATGTTTTTTTTCTGATTGGTGTCTATATTGAAGCACTGTTCCCTAGAGACGCAAGTTGAATAAACTGCTTTTAAATTGCATTTATTGATAATGCTTGCAAAGCTTCCATGTGAGACGAAACACAGCTTTGTGTCAGGCAGTGGAATGAACTATACATAGGCAGATTGTTGCAATTAACAGGTGTGAGGCAGATGAAATTTAACACAGAGCATTGACTGATTTTGGTAGGGACAATAAAAAGCTAGAGGCTTGGTGTGTGGGAAAATGAAACAGTGGTATCTGAGGGCTATGTATATGTCTTTATTTGTGATGGGATGAGTTGGGAGTGCTCGTGAATAAACATATGGAATCTCTGGCTATATTAGTAAGAACCAAAGATACTAGAGGAACAAGATAGACAACTCGACCCTAAAAACCGTAGTACGTCACGGCGCCATTTTAGTAGGCAGAAACTTGCAGAAACATTTTAAAAGAAAAATAACTAAAATCTGTGAATTGATAGATGAGATATATTCTGCATTTTGGGCGGCACGGTGGCGCAGCGGTAGAGTTGCTGCCTTACAGCGAATGCAGTGCCAGAGACTCAGGTTCGATCCTGACTACGGGCGCCGTCTATACGGAGTTTGTACGTTCTCCCCGTGACCTGCGTGGGTTTTCTCCGAGATCTTCGGTTTCCTCCCACACTCCAAAGACGTACAGATATGTAGGTTAATTGACTGGGTAAATGTAAAAATTGTCCCTAGTGTGTGTAGGATAGTGTTAATGTGTGGGGATCGCTGGGCGGCGCGGACTCGGTGGGCCGAAGGGCCTGCTTCCGTGCTGTATCTCTAAAATTTAAAAAAACACTGATTACACTGCGAGGGGCATAGCGAATGGCGCGTTTTGCCTACTAAAATGGCTCCTTTGCGTACTACACTTCAGTATAGGCGATTTCGACGGAGTGGTCCATCTTGTTCCTCTAGTATCTTTGGTAGTAACAGAGTACAAAATGTAGGAAAATATTCTTAACATTTATAGAAACCTGGACTTTCAAGTATAATATTGCAGTCAATTCTGATCACTATGCTTTAGGATGATTGTCAAGGCCTTTGAGATATGACTTAAATGCATGGAGTGTCAAGCCACCAGAAGGGGTGAAGTGATGTGGGTGGAGATTTGCAAACTTGGTGCAGGGATTGCAAGACTTCAGTCAGTTGAGAAATTTGGGATGTTTTCCTTGGAGTAGAGAAGGTTAAGGAGAGGTTTGACAGAGCTGTTTAATATCATGAAGGATGATCTCAGAGTAAATAAGGAGGGAGACACAAAATGCTGGAGTAACTCAGCAGGTCAGGCAGCATCTCGGGAGAGAAGGAATGGGTGACGTTTAGGGTCGAGACCCTTCTTCAGACTGATGTCAGGGGGGGGGCGGGACAAAGATAGGATGTAGTCGGAGACAGGAAGACTAGTGGGAGAACTGGGAAGGGGGAGGGGATAGAGTGGGGAAGCAGGGACTACCTGAAGTTAGAGAAGTCAATGTTCATACCGCTGGGGTGTAAACTGCCCAAGCGAAATATGAGGTGCTGTTCCTCCTATTTCGCTTATACTTAATATTTCATAAGAACCTCATATTTCACTTGGGCAGTTTACACCCCAGCAGTATGAACGTTGACTTCTCTAACTTCAGGAAGTCCCTGCTTCCTCTCTCTATCCCCTCCCCCTTCCCAGTTCTCCCATTATTCTTCCTGTCTCCGACTACATCCTATCTTTGTGCCGCCCCCTCCCCTGACATCAGTCTGAAGAAGGGTCTCCACCCAAAACTTCGCCCATTCCTTCTCTCCTGAGATGCTGCCTGACCCGCTGAGTTCCTCCAACAGTTTGTGTCTACCTTCGATTTAAACCTGCACCTGCTTTTTTTTCCCTACGAGTAAATAAGGAGAATCGTTTACAAAAGAATGTAAGGTTGGTAACCGGAGAGGTCCCGCAAATAAACATTTCATTGCACAAAGGTGTGTTGGAATATTATTACCTAAAATTGTTTGGCTTCAAAAGCAATATTAACTCAAAAGAGAGACAGGTAAGCACTTGAGAAAAATAAAATTCTGGGGAAGCATATGAATTGGATAGGTCTTTAAAATATTGACTGGTCGGAGGAAATGTCAAGTCAAGTCAAGTCAATTTTATTTGTAAAGCACATTTAAAAACAACCCATGTTGACCAAAGTGCTGTACATCAGTTCAGGTACTAAGAAACGAACATACAATGGCAAACAAACATAACAGCACATACATAAACAGTTCACTGCGACCCCTCAGAGGGCCTCAAACGTTAGGGAGTAGAAATAGGTTTTGAGCCTGGACTTAAAGGAGTCGATGGAGGGGGCAGTTCTGATGGGGAGAGGGATGCTGTTCCACAGTCTAGGAGCTGCAACCACAAAAGCGCGGTCACCCCTGAGCTTAAGCCTAGACCGCGGGATAGTCAGTAGCCCCAAGTCGGCTGACATGAGGGACCTGGAGATAGAGTGGTGGGTTAGGAGATTTTTGATATGGGGGGGGGGGGGGGGGCAAGCCCTTTAGGGCTTTGTATGTGAATAGGAGGAGCTTGAAGTTGATTCTGTACTGTACTGGGAGCTAGTGGAGGGAGGCCAGAATCGGGGTGAAGTGGTCCCTTTTACGGGTACCCGTCAGGAGTCTCGCTGCGGCGTTTTGGACCAATGTGCATTATCATTCATGATTATCTGAATTGTACCTGGTGAAATTTCATGACACCATTCCTAAACATCATATCCTGCCCAATTACAGAGCTGAAATACCAAATTTCCATGGTTGTTCTGAACTATGAATGGATATGGATCATGGATATGGATTTGTTTTGCTCATGATAGATAAGATTAAGCAAATTTTAATAATTAGACTTGTATTGCATTTGTTACACCTTGACAAAAATGTTCTGGTGGTTGTTGAAATAAAACGAGTCAGACATAACAACCAATGTGTTTATTTATTCGGTCATCCAAACTTCTCCGCTACTTCAGTGTTTGACGAAGGCTGTGTCTTATTTCGGTTGGTGGAGAACTGGGTAAGTGTACCATCATGAGTAATGGTTGTGTGTCCTTCTGATCTCTTTCAGAGATTTTCCTTTGACCTCTACAACAAAACTGCTGATGACGTTAACATCCCCTTGAGTAGTCCAATGCTATCAGGAGGCTTTGAATCAAAAACAGGTATAGTCTCTGTAATTATACAATGTTTACCTCTCTTTCGAAAGTTTATTTCTAGCATAGGCCTTCCATATTTCAGATATCACATCAGGTAATTTTTTTTAAAAACATGAAATATGTTAGTAATTTCCTTTGTGGATTTTCTGATGATGGCAACCTGGCTTGGCCAGATCCATGGGAGGGAAGGCTATGAAAGAAACTACCAACTGACTGAAAGTTATCTGCATTAATTAGTTCTCTCTGGCCATGTCTATCTGCACAAGTTCAATGAGAACTTGGAGAAGGAAATAGAAAGGATTTGGTTAGATATTCATAGACCTACCTTGTCAGCTCAATATTACCACTATACCTCAACATATAGTTTAGTTTAGTTTAGTTTAGTCTAGTTTAGTTTAGTTTAGTTTGGAGATACAGTGTGTAGACAGGCACTTCAGCTCACCGAGTCCGCGCCGACCAGCGATCTCCGTGCACTAGTACTGTCCTACACACTCAGGTCTATTTACAATTTTACCGAAACCAATTACCCCACAAACCTATACGCCTGTGGAGTGTGGGAGGAAACCGGAGCACCTGGCGAAAACCCACACGGTCACAGGAAGAACGTACAGACTCCGTACAGACAGCACCAGTAGTCAAGATCGAACCCGTGTTGCTGGCACTGAAAGGCAGCAACTCTACCGCCGCGGCACAATGCTATGATAAAAAAGTGTTGGCAGGAGTAACGCCCCGCTCCAATGCAGCAATACAATTTAATAGCCAGCAGCAGTATTCAGTCTTTGTGGCAGATTTAGGAATTGCTAAACATTGAGAGGGCAGCAAATGTTTAGAAAACAGGAGGCAGAGTCATATGTTTGTGGAATTCTAGGCATATGTAGGAGAATACTCTGTGAGAAAGCATTCAGGCATTGAAACTCCAACAGGCATTTGTTATTAAAGTCATGGAGATGCAGACCAGAGGCAGGCAGTGGAGTCGGCACCTTGACTATGGCTTGGTGTTGCAGCAAAGGCTCTTTGTGTAGATAACAAACAGCGAGCTCGAGAACACAGGAACCAAAACTTCAGCTCCTCACCTCCTGTTTCTTGTCAAACCTCACTGACGTGGGTGGGGGTTCTATTGCAGGGGGTGCTGGTTGAAGCAGATAGGTTAAGTGGCATTTAAAAGACTTTTGGATAGGCATATGAGTATTCAGGGAATTTAGATTTGTTTAGATTTAGAGATACAGCGCAGAAACAGGCCCTTCGGCCCACCGAGTCCGCGCCGCCCAGCAATCCCCGCACACTAACACTATCCTACACACACTAGGGACAATTTTTACATTTGCCCAGCCAATTAACCTACATACCTGAACGTCTTTGGAGTGTGGGAGGAAACCGAAGATCTCGGAGAAAACCCACGCAGGTCACGGGGAGAACGTACAAACTCCGTACAGACGGCGCCCGTAGTCAGAATCGAACCTGAGTCTCCAGCGCTGCATTCGCTGTAAGGCAGCAACTCTACCGCTGCGCCACCGTGCCTCCCGGAATGGAGGGATATGGGTTATATGCAGGTGGATAAGCGATGGTCTTGGCACAGACTTCATGGGCAGCAGGGCATGTTGTTGCTCTGCACTGTTCCATCTTCTATGTTCTATGTTCTACGGTTACAGACCAAGAAAACAACAAAGAAGACATAAAGGTGAATGAAGACAAGAAGGACCATGTTCAAGCTTCAGAGCCCGCTCACAATTTGTCCGACGAAATCAATGAGAAAAAAAACAACTGCGAGACGGAAATAAACCATCTTCCAGGTACGCATCAAGAATTCCATGATACTTTATTGTCATGTGTACCCATTTACAGTGAAGGGCATTGTTTTGCATAAAACCCGGTAAGGTTCTCACCTCGGCAGTACACAAGAGACGCCGCGTTTTGGCACAGACTAAGTTACAACAGTTGATGGAACAGTCCTATCTACTGCCTGTCACCACACGTGGCAGCGGCACCCCACCCCCGGTCCACCATTGCCCGGGTCCCCCTTCATTCTCGATGGCCCTCCTTGCTCTCTGATGGTCCTCCTCGCTCTCTGATGGTCCTCCTCACTCTTCGACGACCCTCCTCACTCTCCGACAGACCTCCTCACTCTTAGATGGCCTCCTCCCTCTCTGACGGTCCCCTTGCTTTCCAAAGGCTCTCCTCATGCTTCAACAGTTTACCTCACTCTCTGACTGTCCCCTTGCTCTCCGACGGCCCACCTTGCTCTTGGCGGTTGCTCGCAGGTCAAGAGGAGCAAAGAGCAAGAGAAGCATATATGATGATTTTTGTTTGTGCTGTTTGCAATTCTTTTTTTTGTTGTTGGAAATATTGGCTGTCACTAGCTCTGGATACGATGCTAATTGTTCCATCCTGGTCAAATCCTGCATTTTTTTCCACCAATATATTACACACAAAATAAAGATAGTCGCGAATTACAGTGGGGGTCATGGTCAGCTTGATCAAATGGGCTGGAGAATGGCCAATGGAGTTTAATTCAGACCAGTGTAAGATGTCACATTTTTGGCAATTCAGACTAAGGCAGGACCTTCACTGTGGATGGTAAGGCCCTGCAGAATATTGTAGAGCTGATGAATCTAGGAGTACAAATCGAAGGTATTTATTTCAGAAGGGTCTTCAGAAGGGTCTCAACCCGAAACGTCACCCATTCCTTCTCTCCTGAGATGCTGCCTGACCTGCTGAGTTACTCCAGCATTTTGTGAAATAAATACCTTCGATTTGTACCAGCATCTGCAGTTATTTTCTTACACTAGGAGTACAAATACAGATTTCCCTGAAGGTGGCATTGCAGGTAGATGGAGTGGTGAAGAAGCAGGTTGGCATGTTAGCCTTCACCAGTCAGGGAACTGTCTATGATTCAGGATGTGAAAGTGGTACTAGACATTGGTGAGGAGTGCTGTGCCAAGTTTCAGTTACCCTGCCATAGGAAAGATGCCATTAAGCTGGAAAGGGTGCAGAGAAGATGTACAAGGACGTTGCCAGTTCTTGAGCGCCTGAGCGATGGGGAGAGATTGAGCAGGCCAGGACTTTATTCCTTGGAGTGCAGGAGGTCGAGGGGTGATCTTATAAAGGTGTCTATAGTCATGAGAGGAATAGATAGGATGAATTCACAGTCTTTTTTCTCAGGGTCGGGAAATTAAGAACTAGAGGGCATAGGTTTAAGGTGAGAGGGGAAAGATTTAATAGGAACCTGAGGGGCAGCTCTTCACATAGAGGGTGGTGAGTATATGGAACAAGCTGGTACAAAGGTTTCGAGGGATTTGGGCCAACTGCAGGCAAATAGGACCAGCTCAGATGGAGCATCTTGGCCAACATGGATGACCTGGGCCAAAGGTTTTGTTACCATGTTGTGTGATTCTATGACTCTGTGACTTTATCGTCAATCAAAGGAACCGTTCTGGAAATTGTCATTTAATGTTAATTTGAAAGTAACTTATCTCTCTGGATCTGGAGCTAAATGTATTGAAGAGATGAAGGAGACGGAAATGTTATCTGTGGTGCATTAAAACTTACAAGCATAACATTCTGCATGGATCTGCCCTGCCAAAAGTATTTACCGATATGGTGTCATTTAGAATGTGGTTGCCACCCGTTTCATTCCAAAGTTGAAACTTTTTAACTTTACTTTTCACTGAAGAGAGTATAAATTTCTTGTGAAATTATTTTTATAAATCTACTAGACCAAGTGGACCCATTGGTCCCAAACCTCTCCTCCATTGGTGCAGCACACTCTCCTCCTCCACTCCCCCCTCCCCTCTACCCCCCTCCCCCTCAACCCCCTCTCCCCCCTCCCCCTCCCCTCTCTCACTCCCTCCCCCTCCCCTCCCCTCCCCTCCCCTTCCCCTTCCCCTTCCCCTCCTTCCTCCCTCCTCCCCTCCCTCACTCCTTCCCCCTCCCCTTTCCCTCTCCCTCCCTCCCTCTTCCCGCTCACTCCCTCATCCTCCTCCCTCCCCCTCTATCCTCCCCTCCTCCCTCCCCCCTCCCTCCCACCCCTTCCCTCCCACCCACCCCTTTCCCCTTCCTCCCCTCCCCCTCCCTCCACCCTCCCTCCCTCCTACCCCCCTCAACCCTACCCCCAAACCCCCTCCCTCCACCTCCTTCCCTCTTCCTCCCTCTCTCCCCCCTCCCCTCCCCCCTCCCTCCACCCCCCTCAACCCCCCTTATCCTCCTTCCTCCCCCCTCCCTCCCTAGGAGATAGATTTAAACTTTAAAATGTGAATAACTTAAAAAATATAACACCGATTTCAATGAAACTTCTTCCGTTAGCATCAAAGCGACGACGGTGAGTAAGGTGGGCAAAAAATTGTTGCGTTATCGTGTACCGTTTTAGCTGTAGTTCAGGAACAAACAAACAAACAAACGAGAGTTTTAGTATGAAGATGATTATATCAGTATTTAATTACTCATTATAAAAGTCAGCCTGCAAGGGCAATGGGATGGATGAGATTCATAAACAACAAATATACAGGTCATTGGTCAATTGCAGTGTATTTACGACCTGCCTGACTGTGATTATTTTTCTAGTGAAGAAGTGACTGCAAGAATAAACATCAGATTTCCAACTATGGTGGATTATTCCAATGACTGAAGGCTCTGGAGCAGATGTTCCTATTTGCCTTTGGTCCTCAGCGGTTATCTCGGTTTGGTGACATCGAAACTTTTTTTCTCCATTTCCATCTGCACATTTCAGAGGCGAGAAATGTGCCGGAAATGTATACTAGGATTTCTGTGGAGTCCTATAGGTCTATGAGAAAACCTACAAGTTTAAAGTGAGGGTGGAAAGATTTAATAGGAACCTGAAGGGCAACTTTATTTTACACAGAGGGTGTAATAAGAAGGTAGCTGAAGCAGATCATTTCACAACATTTAAAAAACAATTAGACAGGTACATGTTGAAGAAGTTTGAAGAAGTCCACTGAAGAAGTTCTCCTCCTCTCCACCTATATCCTTCCTTTGTCCCGCCCCCCTGACATCAGTCTGAAGAAGGGTCTCGACCCGAAACGTCACCCATTCCTTCTCTCCCGAGATGCTGCCTGACCTGCTGAGTTACTCCAGCATTTTGTGAATAGACAGGTACATGGATAGGTTTAGAGGGATACTAGACCAAGTAGACCCATTGGGCCCAGACCTCTCCTGCATTGGTGCAGCAACCTCTCCGCCCCCTCCACCCTCTCCCCTCCACCTCCCCCCTCTCCCCATCCCCCTCCCTCCTCCCCCCTCCGCCCTCCCTCCTCCCCACGTCCTCCACCAAAAGCCCATTAACTAGTTCCACAGTTCGGAGCGATGTATCCCTCTTGGGTCCCACACTGTTTCTAACCAACAATTGGCCTTTCAGGAAACCCCCTTGCCTGTGGTCATCTGTTGCTGGCCCCACTTGTCCTGGTTTCTTTCTCACTTCCAGTTCCTCCCCCACCCACAACAATCAGTGTGAAGAACGTCACGTCCATTTTCTCCAGAGATGCTGCCCGACCGACTGAGTTATTCCAGAATTTTGTGTCCGTCTATATTCCTGACAGGCCCTGTTTGATTCTACCCTCTTAGACCTTGCAGTATATGTGCTTCCTTTTTCTTTTTTTTCAAAACTTACAACCTGTTTGGTCATCCAAGGTTCCCTTACTTTGCCATCCTTACCTTTCCTTCTTACTGGAACTTGCTGGTCCTGAACTTTGTTCAATTGGTCATTAATGACTCCCACATGTCAGATGTGGATTTACCAAGTAACATCTGCTCCCAGTCTACCCTCCCGAGCTCCTGCCTAATAACATCGTAATTTGTCTTCCTCTAATTTTGTACTTCCCTGCAAGATCCACTCTTCTCCCTATCCAAAATAACCTTAAAACTATTAGAGATATAAAGAACTGCAGGTGCAAATTTTTACAATGAAAGACACAAAGTGCAGGAGTAGCTCAGCGGGTCAAGCGACATCCCTGGGGATCATGGATAGGTGATGTTTCGAGGCAGGACCCTTCTTCAGACTGATTGTAGTGGGGAGGGGGGAGAATGCTGGAAGAGAGGTGGGAGCAGGGGGTGATAGAATTTCAGAATTAAAGGACGTTCTTTTAGGAAGGAGATGAGGAGAAATTTATTTAGTCAGAGGGTGGTTGAATCTGTGGAATTCTTTGCCACAGAAGGCTGTGGAGGCCTAGTTAGTAGATATTTTTAAGGCAGAGTTAGATAGATTCTTGATTAATACGGGTGTCAGAGGTTATGGGGAGAAGGCAGGAGAATGGGGGTAGGAGGGAGAGATAGATCAGCCATGATTGAATGGCAGAGTAGACTTGATGGGTCAAATGGTCTAATTCTGCTCCTATCCCTTATGACCTTATGACCTTATGATAGGTGGATACGGGTGAGAGAGCTGTATTAAATGGCAGATGGTTGAACAAGGGCCGGAGATGAAAAGACAAAAAGTGTGAGATAACAATGGAAGGGGTGCAAACTGAAAAACTAGAGGAAGTGGACGGAGGGGGGAAGAAGGGGAGAAATGGGTGCAAATCCCAGTGTGGCACAAGGAACGAGAGTGAAAGGAAAGACTGGCAGGCCGACAGACTCACTGAAACTGCCAGATTGCAATAGAAGCATTTGGTAGAGGTGTAGACAGGTTGCATGCATGTTATCTGAGGTTGGAATACATTCAGGCTTGAGGGGGTGAGGAAAACTAGAGCATAAATAACAGGGCAAAAAACAGATTTTAAAAGTGGGAGGATTGGAATGGAAAGATACAGATTCAATAATGACATGGTCATTGCATTAAAGGCCGAATAATTACTGTCTGATTTTGCCAATTCAAACAAATGGCAATTCAAACTCCAGAAAACAATTGCCTTTAGAGTTTTGTGAAGTTAGTGTTTCCAAAGCCAGCCAAGTGGAGATCAAGGTAGAGGCCAGGCCCTGTTATTAGTGATGATGAGATCCTCATGCAAGGCTGATAGAAGGCTGCATTAAGACATCAGATCATTGTATGGCAGAGTTGAAAGAACCTGTAAATGACAGGTTTTATGAAATGCCAATTGTCTTCACTTCTAAAAAATCCTCCCTCAATTGCTCCTTGTATGTCAGCGAGAAGACTTTGCTACGGTCTAAAAGATTACAAAAGCACAATGTTTCGAGCCAGGTTGGGAAAATACAGGGCTCTGCTTGAGCTGGTACACTCGGCTTGAGGATGAGATTTCTTCAAGTTAATGGGCGTATTATTAAACTTGCAAGGGACAGGTTTGTTGCTCATTTGGACATGAAGCAGCCAGTGTTTCCATCTGATCTCCTTTCATCACTCTGAAGGAATAGATGACATTTAGGCACCAGTCTCGCAGCAAATGATTTCTTTGTCCAAGCTTTTGCAGTCCCTACATCTATCTATAATTAAAACACCCATGTGTGTTTTCTCCATTAACCTTTATGTAGAAATTTTGGAACCAAACTTAAAATAAAATGTCACAGTTTAGGATACTATTCTGGGGTCAGCTGAACATATCAAGGCATTTTCAGATCGAGCACATGTTGTGTATGGCTGACTGCGGCAGAATCAATGGCTGAATCAATTTTGGCGGAATCAATTTTGGCCTCCCATTGAAGGAACATTTGGAAAAACACAGTTCTTAGTTTATTGACCATAATTCCTGCCTCTTCCCCACCAAGCCACTCTGAAACCGTGACCCAATGTATTTTGTAGTCAAATTGACTTTGCGCCACATAAATACTTCATATTTCACATGTTGGAATAGTTGCAAAGTGTTTTAATGCAAGATGTGAAACTAATAAAAAATGAAAAATTATATTACCAATGGGAGCAGAGCATGAGAGTGGAACAATTTAGATTGCTGTTACGTTAAGCTGCTGTGGGCTTGATGGGCCGAATGGCCTCCACCTGTGCCATAACCAATTTGCGATTTCTCTCATTTCCCTTTTGTGGGATTTTGCCAAACAAGTTGGCCACTGCCTCTCTCGACCGAATGACATTTTCCTGTTGTCCTTATTGAAAGTGTTGGGAACCAGTTAAATAATAATTTTGTATTTAGCCATGTTGTTTCAAGTATAAAAGAAGAAATGGGAATGCACACACTTGAGAAGATCATGGAGCCTTGAAGTGATGAGCCTTGACTAATATTTAAATCTCACTGGCTGCAGCTATGCAGAAATCCTATTTAATATATCAAATATATTCAAGCAAACCATATGTATTTGCATGGGACTTATCACAGCTCCCTCTGTCCTACTGAAATGGTACTGCCAGTCTGGATGCAGGATTTGGTGAGATGAATTGGTGTACATTGGCCCAATGCAACGGGAAAATGGACAATACTTCTTCCTCTCTCTTTCACAACAAATGCAAATCATTTTATATCTGAAAGTCAGCCTAAAGTTTTATTTAGCTTAAAGGACTTACCTGCCTCCTCATTGACATAAAATATCGTAAAACATAACTTCATGATAACTTACTGTTATTCTGATAACAAAAGTCATTGGTAGCAGATTAATTGCCCATGAAGAATGTTTACACTGTGAATAGTTAGGGCTTGGAATGCAGCAAGAACTGTGGATGCACCATTGATCTGTTGTGCAGGATGCAACAAATACCAAGGAAGCTAGAATCCCTCCCCGGAGAGTTTTAGAGTTTCCCTTCAGACTGATCCATGTTTCTAAACCCCGTGCCTGAGCACCGAATGGTAATTTGTTCTGTATCCTGATGGTTGTATTGCTCTCAATGAATCTTCCAAGAAAATGAAGTGGAAACACGAAGTTCAGTGGATAAACCTTATTCCCCCACAGTTCCTGGTCTGAAATGGTGTCACGGAATTGCCTTCTTCTCTGTGTACAAATCATTCAAGTTCCCTGAGCAATTTGTCTCTGGGCACCTGCCACTACAGAGAATGAAGTGGGTCTATGGGTTCACTTTGGCGCCTCAACTAACTTTATGGCTCTACCTGTGTTTCAAATATATCCTCTAACATTTCCGTCACCTCCAATGGGATCCCACTACTGGCCACATCTTCCCATCTCCTCCCCTTTCTGCTTTCCGCAGAGACCGTTCCCTCCGTAACTCCCTGGTCCACTTGTCCCTTCCCACTCAAACCACCCCCTCCCCAGGCACTTTCCCCTGCAACCGCAGGAGATGCAACACCTGTCCCATTTGGCCCTTCGAGCCAGCACCGCCATTCATTGTGATCATGGCTGATCATCCACAATCAGTAACCTGGGCCTGCCTTCTCCCCATATCCCTTGATTCCACTAGCCCCTAGAGCTCTATCTAACTCTCTTTTAAATTCATCCAGTGAATTTGCCTGCACTGCATTCTGTGGCAGAGAATTCCACAAATTCGCAACTCTCTGGGTGAAAATGTTTCTTCTCACCTCAGTTTTAAATGGCCTCCCCTTTATTCTTAGACTGTGGCCCCTGGTTCTGGACTCCCCCAACATTGGGAACATTTTTCCTGCATCTAGCTTGTCTAGTCCTTTTATGATTTTATACGTCTCTATTAGATCCCCTCTCATCCTTCTAAACTCCAGTGAATACAAGCCTAGTCTTTCCAATCTTTCCTCATATGACAGTCCCCCGATCCCAGGGATCAATCTCGTGAACCTACGCTGCACTGCCTCAATAGCAAGGACGTCCTTTCTCCAATTAGGAGACCAAAACTGCACACAATACTCCAGACGTGGTCTCACCAGGGCCCTATGCAGCTGCAGAAGGACTTCTTTGCCCCTGTACTCCTGTGTCAATGACTATTTATCCTCCACAAGGTCAAAAGTGTGAACGTCCTCTGATGATGGAACTATAATTAGTCCCGTTCACAATTCCTCAGAAAATGAAGTAGGCCCATGTTCATATGCAGCAAGACCTGGACAACAGTTGTCCTGGTCAGACAAGCGGCAAGCAAGCAAAGGTGCCACACAATGATCAGGCAGTGGCCATTTCCAACAAAAGAATTTAACCAGGCCTCATTCAATCACACTAACTTCATTGAACCTCCAAGCATCAACATTCTGCAAACCACCCGTCCACCCGTGCAGCTGGCTTGCCAATTTTATTTTAAATAATGCACTAAACAGAACGCACCCAAAAATGAAACAAACAGATGAGGAATTAACTTTTTTTTCTTCAAAATAAATCAGCCTCTAGTGGACAGAGTTATTGCCGGGTACATTCTTTGATTTTGAATGGGCAAAATACATGCCATACCTGAGCAGTGAAGGTAACAAGTTCTGAATTTCTGCTGACTTTCTCATTGTGCTCTGTAATCTATTGCAACTGAGCTGTGCATTAATTCAAGCACTTACAATAGAAATTCACTATTGGAAGTCGACCTGATAAAATGCAATGAATACAACGACCTGTGCTCACATTCCTCAGAACCAAGTGCGATGGGTGTGGGTGGTCAAGCGTGGCGTCATTACTGAACGACATACGACTGCCCAACACTACTGCTGACAGGCTTTGCTGAGTTGGACATAAATACAATGGGTGCTATTATTTTTGCAGTTCACGTTTTTTAACCCCAAACCTTCTCAGCCATTGAATGGTGTCAAGTTAGGAAAAGGGAACGTACAACGTGATCTGGGTGTCATAGTGCATCAGTCACTGAAAGGAAGCATGCAGGTACAGCAGGCAGTGAAGAAAGCCAATGGAATGTTGGCATTCATAACATGAGGAGTTGAGTATAGGAGCAAAGAGGTCCTTCTGCAGTTGTACAGGGCCCTAGTGAGACCGCACCTGGAGTACTGTGTGCAGTTTTGGTCTCCAAATTTGAGGAAGGATATTCTTGCTATTGAGGGCGTGCAGCGTAGGTTTACTAGGTTAATTCCCGGAATGGCGGGACTATCATATGTTGGAAGACTAGAGCGACTAGGTTTGTATACACTGGAATTTAGAAGGATGAGAGGGGATCTTATCGAAACATATAAGATTATTAAGGGGTTGGACATGTTAGAGGCAGGAAACATGTTCCCAATGTTGGGGGAGTCCAGAACCAGGGGCCACAGTTTAAGAATAAGGGGTAGGCCATTTAGAACAGAGATGAGGAAAAACTTTTTTAGTCAGAGAGTTGTGAATCTGTGGAATTCTCTGCCTCAGAGGGCAGTGGAGGCCAGTTCTCTGAATACATTCAAGAGAGAACTAGATAGAGCTCTTAAGGATAGCGGAGTCAGGGGGTATGGGGAGAAAGCAGGAACGGGGTACTGATTGAGAATGATCAGCCATGATCACATTGAATGGTGGTGCTGGCTCGAAGGACCGAATGGCCTACTCCTGCACCTATTGTCTATTGTCTATTGTCTATTGTCTATATTTTGTGTGGCATTTGGCTACCTCGCTCAGATCTCTTTCTGACTCGGGCAATGTTGCAGTTGGCGGTGCTGGTTCGAAGGGCCGAATGGCCTCCTCCTGCACCTATTGTCTATTGTCTATAGACCAGGACTGGAGAATGAAAGTACGTTCTTTTAGGAAGGAGATGAGGAGGAATTTCTTTTGTCAGAGGGTGGTGAATCTGTGGAATTCTTTGCCACAGGCTGTGGAGGCCAAGTCAGTGGATATTTTTATTACAAATTCTTGATTAGTACGGGTGTCAAGGGTTATGGGGAGAAGGCAGGAGAGTGGGGTTAGGAGGGAGAGATAGATCAGCCATGTTTCAATGGCAGAGTAGACTTGATGGGCCAAATGCCTAATTCTGCTCCTATCACTTATGACCTAATGACCGTATGACCATGGGGATAAATAATTACATTCCAGTAATAAGGGAAGTATGTCTGGTAAGTTCCAGTCCTGCATCAACTTTGGTAAAATGTCAATGGATTTATTCAATTCCTGCCCAGTAAACAAGCCTCTTGCTCTACTTGGTGCCAAAGTGGATGATAACCACTCGGTATTTCTGTGAATGAATATGTTAAAGTGGATGAATCGATATAATTGTCAGCGATTTTAATTCTTTATAAAATCATCAGGATATCTCAAAGCAACACTGGCATAGATGCTGGGCAATAAACTGCTTGTGAGAAGAAATGCATCCCTCAGAAATGGTTAGAGGTCCCAGATTTTAATCATTAATTTGTTTTGAGTGCCAAGAAAATGACCTTAAAGTATTTATCATCGGTAACGGGAAAGCCTGGAGCAAGAATTGAAAATTAATTCCTGAGATGGTCAATGCAAATACTTTCTAGAATCTGTTAACATTACAATGGAGTTACACCAGAGTCTCAGTGTGAAAGGTCAAGAGAGAGAGTCAAGAGTGTTTTATTGTCATGTGTCCCAGATAGAACTATGAAATTCTTACCAACAGAATATGTAAACATAGTACACTGTAAACAATATAATAAACGAGAGAGAAAAAAGTTCAGTGTGTCTTTACGCACATACTCACAAGTACACACACACACACACACATATATACACATACGCACATACTCAAAAGACAAACAATAGTAGTGCAATAATAATAATACTAATAATAATACTAATAATAATATTATTATTAATAATAATAATAATAATAATAATAATAATAATAATAATAATAATAATAATAATAATAATAATAATAATAGTCTAGTGTAGTTCAGAGCTTATTTGAGGTTGTAGTGTTTAATAGCCTGATGGCTGTAGGGAAGAAGCTGTTCGTGAACCTGGACGTTACAGTTTTCAGGCTCCTGTACCTTCTTCCCGATGGCAGTGGTGGAATGAGTGTGTGGCCAGGGTGGTGTGGGTCTCTGATGATGCCGGCTGCCATTTTGAGGCAGCGACTCCGGTAAATGCCTTCGATGGTGGGGAGGTCAGAGCCGGTGAAGGACTAGGCAGTGTTCATCACTTTTTGCAGTCTTTTCCGCTCCTGGGCATTCAAGTTGTCGAACCAGGCCATGATGCAACCAATCAATATGTTCTCTACTGTACACCTGTAGAAGTTCAAGAGAACCTCTTTGACATACCGAATCTCCGTAATCTTTTCAGGAAGTAGAGGCTCGATGTGTTTTTTAAAAATAATTACATCAGTGTGTTAGGTCCAGGAAAGATATTCGGAAATATGCATGCCCAGGAATTTGAAGTTTTTGATTTTCTCCACCATCGGCACGGTAGCGCAGCGGTAGAGTTGCTGCTTTACAGCGAATGCAGCGCCGGAGACTCAGGTTCGATCCTGACTACGGGTGCTGCACTGTAAGGAGTTTGTACGTTCTCCCCGTGACCTGCGTGGGTTTTCTCCGAGATCTTCGGTTTCCTCCCACACTCCAAAGACGTACAGGTATGTAGGTTAATTGGCTGGGTAAATGTAAAAATTGTCCCTAGTGGGTGTAGGATAGTGTTAATGTACGGGGATCGCTGGGCGGCACGGACTTGGTGGGCCGAAAGGGCCTGTTTCCGGCTGTATATATATGATATGATCTTTCCGTTGATATAAATGGGATTGTGGGTCCTTATCCTTCCTCTTCCGAAGTCCATGATCAGTTCATTGGTTTTATTGATATTGAGAGCCAGGTTGTTGTGCCGGCACCATTTTGTCAATCGGTCGATCTCACTTCTATACTCTGACTCACCACCATCTGTAATTCGTCCAACAACAGTGGTGTCGTCGGCGAACTTGGAGATGGAGTTGGCACTGTGTCCGGCTACACACTCATGAGTATAGAGTGAGGAGAGCAGGGGGCTGAGCACACAGCCTTGAGCTGCTCCTGTACTGATTGTTAATGAGGAAGAAGTATTTCTGCCAATTCGAACAGACTGTGGTCTGTGGATGAGGAAGTCGAGGATCCAGTTGCAAAGGGATGCACAGAGACCCAGTTCCGTGAACTTGGTAACTAGCTTGGAGAGGATGATGGTATGGAACGCCAGGCTTAGTCTATAAACACCAGCCTGACATAAGTGTTTTTATTGTCCAAGTGGTCCAGTGCGGAGTGAGATCGCATCCTCCGTTGACCTATTGTGATGGTAGGCGAACTGTAGTGGGTCAAGGCTCTTGTTGAGACAGGAGTTGATAGGCACCATAAACAACCTCTCAAAGCACTTCATCACCACAGACGTTAGTGCCACTGGTCGATAGTCGTTGAGGCACACCGCCTTACACTTCTTGGGCAGCAGTATTATTGATGCCCTCTTAAAGCAGGTGGGAACCTCAGACCTCAGTAACAAGAGGTGAAAATGTCCGCAAAAACTCCAGCCAGTTGGTCTGCACAGGTTTCGAGAACTTCACCGGGTATACCATCAGGACCAGGCGCAGGTACATCGGGCAGTGAAGAAAGCAAATGGCATGTTGGCCTTCATAGCGAGAGGATTTGAGTATAGGAGCAGGGAGGTCCTACTGCAATTGTACAGGGCACTGGTGAGACCGCACCTGGAGTATTGTGTGCAGTTTTGGTCTCATAATTTGAGGAAGGACATTGTTGCTATTGAGGGAGTGCAGCGTAGGTTCACCAGGTTAATTCCCGGGATCCCGCGATCCCCGCACATTAACACTATCCTACACCCACTACGGACAATTTTTACATTTACCAAGCCATTTAACCTACATACCTGTACGTCTTTGGAGTGTGGGAGGAAACCGAAGATCTCGGAGAAAACCTACGCAGGTCACGGGGAGAACGTACAAACTCCATACAGTACAGCACCCGTAGTCAGGATCGAACCTGAGTCTCCGGCGCTGCATTCGCTGTAAGGCAGCAACTCTACCGCTGCGCCACCGTGTCGCACTAATCAGTTCTGATTAAAGCATTGATAACATTTAAGGTGTCATTGTAAAATGAAAGAGAAATCAACACGTTACCAAGCTCAGGAAGGGAAAAAGATTTGGTGCAAACTTCAACGTTCCCCGACTTTCACACATCATCGTTAAAGCGAGCTAACGGATTACTTACTGCTCAGCAACATTTCAGTGATAGGGTTCTGATAACAGTAGGAACGTGTTTCTTTGCAAATGTGAAAGAAATGAAAATCACATTTTTATTGCATTTGTTTTCTTCGTCCCATGAGAGGGAATGAATAACCGACATTTTGGGTGATTTTGGGAAAACTGATTTTCAGATCGAAGAAGGGCCCCAACTTGACACGCCACCTGTCTATTCCCTCCCCAGATGCTGCCTGACCTGCAGAGTTCCTCCAGCACATTGAGTTATAGACAATAGACAGTAGGTGCAGGAGTAGGCCATTCAGCCCTTCGAGCCAGCACCACCAAACTGATCATGGCTGATCATTCTCAATCAGTACCCCGTTCCTGCCTTCTCCCCATACCCCCGACTCCGCTATCCTTAAGAGCTCTATCTAGCTCTCTCTTGAATGCATTCAGAGAATTGGCCTCCACTGCCTTCTGAGGCAGAGAATTCCAGATTCACAACTCTCTGACTGAAAAAGTTTTTCCTCATCTCTGTTCTAAATGGACTATCCCTTATTCGTAAACTGTGGCCCCTGGTTCTGGACTCCCCCAACATTGGGAACATTGAGTTTTTGGTGATCTCAGGTTTTTTTAAAGAATGAATAATCACAGATGTGTTGATATAGTCAGCTTTAGATACAGCAAGTCAGAGTGTAATCAGATAATAATATAAGGGTGGCAGTCCTAGTATTGGTTGTCATGTTGCTCTTTAGACAGAGATGCAGCTTGGAAACAGGCCCATCGGCGCACCGAATCCACGCTGACTAGCGATCACCCTGTACACTAGCACTGTCCTGCACACTAGGGACAATTTACAGTTTTACCGAAGCCAATTAACCTACAAACACGTATGTCTTTGGACTGTGGGTGGAAACCGGAGCACCCGGGGAAAGCCCACGCGGTCACAGGGAGAACGTACAGACAGCACCCACAGTCAGGATCGAACCCGGTACTCTGTGGCTGTAAGGCAGTAACTCTACCGCTGCGCCTCTGTGCCATGCTTTGCACCACGGTGCTGCCTTTAAGCCCGTGTGACTACATTTGATGCTGATTCACAAAATGCTGGAGTAACTCAGCAGGTCAGGCAGCATCTCAGGAGAGAAGGAATGGGTGACTTTTCGGGTCGAGACCCTTCTTCAGACTGATGTCAGGGGGGCTGGACAAAGGAAGGATATAGGTGGAGATAGGAAGATAGAGGGAGATCTGGGAAGGAGGAGGGGGGAGGGGACGTCAATGTTCATACCACTGGGCCGCAAACTGCCCAGGCGAAATATGAGGTGCTGTTCCTCCAATTTCCGGTGGGCCTCACTATGGCACTGGAGGAGGCCCATGACAGAAAGGTCAGACTGGGAATGGGAGGGGGAGTTGAAGTGCTCGGCCACCGGGTGATCAGATTGGTTAAGGCGGACTGAGCACAGGTGTTGAGCGAAGTGATCGCCGAGCCTGTGTTTGGTTTCGCCGATGTAAAGAAGTTGACATCTGTAGAGCAGCGGAGGCAATAGATGAGGTTGGAGGAGGTGCAGGTGAACCTCTGTCTCACCTGGAAAGATGCTTGTACCAGCATCTGCAGTTATTTTCTTACACATTTGATGCTGAGGTGAGCTAAGCTTATGAAAAGCTTGGTTTGGTTTCAAACGACTGCCATGGACAGTAATGGAATGGGTGAATGGGTTTACTTGCAGAGCCCATGAAACGCCGATCCCTACTCTGTTGAGTACACAAATGAAAGTAGAATTCAGAACTGTTCTGCACTCTCCAAGATTATCTGTGCGTGACAACTGAGAAATTCTGGCTTTTCCAATTTGTCAAATAAATTTTTGCATAGTAGAGAGACCGATTGGTAATCTCAAGTGCCTTCTCTTTGCGTTGCTATGCAGTTTATCGGAGGAGACATGAGCTCCATGTATGGGTGGAGTATTTTGATACTGATACTGACTGCGATTCAAAGGGCAGTGCTCAGCTTAGACCACCAGAGGGCAGCAAATGTATTCTCTCCCGCACAACTTAAATAAAAACAGACTCGTTTCCCAAATAGAAGCTGCACAAATTTAAGGTAGACCCAAAATGCTGGAGTAACTCAGTGGGTCAGGCAGCATCTCGGGAGAGAAGGAATGGGTGACGTTTCGGGTCAAGACCCTTCTTCAGACTCACCCGAAATGCATCTGCAGTTTTTTCCCTGCATGGCCAACTCTAAAAATCTACATCCTGAAACATTTGTTTCTCTTTCCACAGTTGCTGCCTGCCTTGCTGAATATTTCCAGCATTTTCTGTTTTTATTCAACATTCTTTCGTATGTCAACTACAACAGTCAAAATTGGCAATTGGTGCTTCAGAGTACCGCTTTGCTGCACATTTTGCCCTTTCCGTAGAGCTACCCAGGGTGGACGATGAGGACGTAAAGCAGCTCACACCCCTTTATTCAACATGATTTTTCATTTTACTTTCTCAGTACAACCAATTTGAGGTGTTACAGTATTCAATGACATCTCTTTTTAAACTTCCAAAAAAGTAGATGCATTGGTGCACCTTCTTCCTGATGCTATCTATAGGCTGGGCCCAGGACAAGTTATCCAAGATTGGAACACCCCATCATAGGTCTCCACCGATGACCTAAAGAAAATTGGCTAGTGGTCTGTCGATTTTCCCTTTCTGAAGTTAACAAATAGATTCTTGGCTTGGGTGACATTGTCTGAGAGGTTGACACAAAATGCTGGAGTAACTCAGCGGGACAGGCAAAGTTAAATGAGCACAGGGAGAATGAGTTACTTGAAATGCCGGTAAGATATGTGCCTTTTAAACGTTTAAATCTAACAATGATGTTGCCTAAGCAAGCTGAATGGACCTGTTAAGCACAAATTGGTTCTGTTTCTTTTCACGTTTTGTTATTCACAAACAAAAATGGAATGTTACGAGCTGAATGTGCATTTTCCCAAAAAAAATCCCGATTTACGTGAGAAGTTAAGCAAGAGAGTGAAAAAAATTGAATGGTGCACCTTCATTAATGCTAAATTATTTAATCCTCTGGCAATTTAAAATTACTCGAAAATATAATTTGAATTGGATCCAAATCTTTGATGATGTGGGCCCAGCTAAGAGCAATGCAGATCAAATAGCAATTCCACTAAATATGCTTGGTTCAGAGCGTGGTAGTACTTCCTTTTGGAAAGTATACACTTTATCTAAAATGTTGTTCAATCAGATTAATGTGTATTGTACACCATGGTACTACTGCCAGTCTTCTTTCCCACAGAGAAAGTGAACGTAGATTGGATTTTATGTTACAAAAGACATATTACAAAATGGCTACAAAATGAAGAATGCTCATTTAATATTGATTATCTGCCGTTCGATTCAGGTAGATATTTTATTACGAATGATTTATAGAGCTTTTATTCACAAAATGATGGAGTAACTCAGCAGGTCAGGCAGCATCTCAGGAGAGAAGGAATGGGTGACGTTTCGGGTCGAGACCCTTCAGACTTCAAACTTCAGAGTTCAAACTTCAGTCTGAAGAAGGGTCTCGACCCGAAAAGTCACCCATTCCTTCTCTCCTGAGATGCTGCCTGACCCGCTGAGTTACTCCAGCATTTTGTGAATAAATATCTTCTATTTGTACCAGCATCTGCAGTTATTTTCTTACACTACATAGCTTTTATAATACGCATTGAGAGTGTACCATGTTTAAACAATTCTTCATGAGCTGTCTGAATTCTCCTGCACGATACTTTTAAAGCCTGTGACCCAATACATCTAGGTGGAATAAACTAAATATGAAATTAAAATAGAAATTATGATAGTATGTAGCTTAATAATAGTGCACAAACAAATGTTTTAAATCATTTGAGTTCAATACATTTGTGGTTCTACCTCAACATATCTCAACTACACTAAATAATAACTGAATTTATTTAGGGGGAAGAATTCTTTTGGGACTATTTGCCCCAAAAACATCTTAAATATATATTTTCAGTTTTACTACAGGTTAACAGTTGGATTTTTTCCAGTATTTCCAATTTTACTTTATTCTCAGTTCAGTGAATGCTATTTCACTATACTCCCTTATTGTAAAGTTGTAAGTTTTGCTGCTACCTCCCCCCCACCCCCCCCCCCTACACCCCCCCAAGCCCCATCCCCCCCCTACACCCCACCAGCCCCATTCCTTCCCCTACCTCCACCCCCCCCCCCACCACCACCACTCCCACCCCCACCCCCACCCCCACCCCACCCCCACCCCCACCCCCACCCCCACCCCACCCCCACCCCCACCCCCACCCCCACCCCCACCCCCATCCCCATCCCCATCCCCCCCCACCCCCCGCACCACATCCCCCACCTTTCCCACTCCCAATTCATTCTTTATGAATTCATTTCCTCAGATCAATCACCTGCTTCCTTCTGAACTCTAACCTAACTTAATTGAACTTATGGGAACTGCAAGGCAATGGGAGTCCTGGTTCCACTATCTTAACAGGAAATCAACCTAATCTCCTTTACATTGTAACCACTGAACCACTTTAGACTCATGATACAGATATTCAATTAGACTGCTTACTAGCCGCTGTCTGAGGAACAATATCAGAATATAAAACTCTTTTTAATATATTTTTTGAATCCCTCAATGGTAAATAAATGTTAAAGATACTTATTTCAGATAGCCAGGTACAGAACAAACACAAGGTATGAAATGCATGCAAGCATCTGAGTACCATACGCATATGTAGGAAAATAACTGCAGATGCTGGTACAAATCAAAGGTATCACAAAATGCTGGAGTAACTCAGCGGGTCAGGCAGCATCTCAGGAGAGAAGGAATGGGTGACGTTTCGGGTCGAGACCCTTCTTCTGACTATACCAACATATATAGATTAACAACAATGTGGGTATGGCTGGAACATGTAGAGCCTAGCCAGTTCTAAAAAAAAGGTGGTTAAGAGACAACAGGTAAATTTCAGGATGGGAAACTATTGATGGAGATTCCTGCTCCTTCCCTGAAGTATTTAAAGAAAATATTTGCCTTGGAATGTCTCTTGTTTCCACAGATCCAGTGGCCTCCTACTTTATACCCCAGTAAAATATATTTGGAATCTCACAATCCAATACTCGATTTACGCAGAAGATTCAGCACGGACCTTGGCTTTGTCTGCCTTATAATATGGTCTAAATTTCAAAATTAAACTCAATAGACAATAGACATTCGGCCCTTCGAGCCAGCACCGCCATTCAAAGTGATCATGGCTGATCATTCTCAATCAGTACCCCGTTCCTGCCTTCTCCCCATACCCCCTGACTCCGCTATCCTTAAGAGCTCTATCTAGCTCTCTCTTGAATGCATTCAGAGAATTGTCCTCCACTGCCTTCTGAGGCAGAGAATTCCACAGCTTCACAACTCTCTGACTGAAAAAGTTTTTCCCCCTTGGTCTTCACCATCTAGACACATGGTGTTAACACTTTAGGCCAAAGTGCTCACTGAGTTATGTTCCAATTCGTCACTGTAATATAAGATTTAGTTGTACCTGAGGAGTCTTTTTAACTTTCGGAGCTTAGTTATTATTATATAGCTTAACCTTGTTTCTGAGGTTGTTTTAGGTTAGACTCCTGCGAGAAAAGAGAAAAGCGAAATTATTTCACAGAACAGAATTAAACAAAAATAATCTAAAATTTGTATTCCGTATTGTTCTTGATTTTCTTTCCACGACCATTAACACCACGAAGGGCCTTGGCACAAGCACCTCTCTATTCCATCCTGAATACAACTTCCAGGCATTCTTCACCAAAGATAATAGAGCAAAGCAAGACAGACCACTCGACCCTAAACACAGTAGTCTGTCACGGCACCATTTTAGTAGGCAGAAACTTGCAGAAACATTTTAAAAGAAAAATCACAAAAATCTGTGAATTGATAGCTGAGATATATTCTGCATTTTAATGGTATCATCACACATACTGTTCCCCCAAAACACTGACTACACTGAGAGCGAACGGCAGGGTTTGCTTACTAAATAGCGGACGTTACGCTCCTTTGCGTACTACACTTCAGTATAGGCGATTTCGATGGAGTGGTTCATCTTGCTCCTCCAGTATCTTTGCCCACCCCTTCCATCACCAGCATAACCATTTTCCCACAGGCTAAGGGTCCCAATCTCTAACTCATCCCCCAAAACAGCAGAGCTGCTTTCTTCCTGCAAACTTTCCAATAATGGTCCCAACGCCCACCTTACTCATCGTGCTCCCCCCCCCCAAAAAATAACTAAGAGGCCTGCAGTAGGTCAATGTTAACCATTGACGTTCACATGTAGGATGTAACAAGCAGAATAGAATGGATAAGGGAGAGCCAGTGGATGTGGTGTGTCTGGACTTTGAAAAAGCCGTTGACAAGGTCCCACACAAGAGATTAGTGTGCAAAATTAGAGCACATGGTATTGGGGGTAGGGTATTGACATGGATAGAGAGCTGGTTGGCAGACAGGACAGACCACTCGACCCTAAACACAGTGGTCTGTCACGGCGAGATTGGGACCCTTTGTGAAGTGAAGTCCAATAATTCCTTCATACATCAGGAACTGCCTGGGGAATTGCCTGTACTTGTGGTAATCTGATGCTGCTGTGAGATAACAGTTTGTTCCAAGCACCAACAGAAATCTCTGGCTGGAAACCATGGACGAGCAAAGGGTTACAAATAATTATTTCATCTCATCCTGTAATTTAACCTTTAGTCCAATTACTGCCAGGGGCTACAATGTCATAGGTACCAACCATTTGCCCTTAAACTAATCCTTGTTTCTCCCATTGTCCTGTATTTTAACAATTAATCTGGCGTGAAAAAGACTGATTGCTTCATTAACGCGAATGGTAGTTTAGATATTCAGCGCAGAGTTTTCAGTTATAAAGCAGCAATGATTGAAGGAGTGTAATTGAGGGTTCCGACTAACTTTGACAGCTGATTTGAAGCCTACAGCTGGACAGGTACATCTGACCTAACTTCAGAAACATGCCTCTAATGCAAAAACCCCTTGCATCCATTAACTTCTTAGTTTTAATAGCTAATTCCCACACTGCATGTGCAAAATACTTTGGCACTTTGTAAATTTAGTGCACATTTATTGTTTACCATTTGCAAGCGTTCTCTGTGATTTTGTCAAAATCCAAGACTACATCATAAGATATGACGGGCGTGGTGGCAAAGACGGTGTGACAATCTTAAAGCTCTTTATCTGGGCATATGAGTGGTAAAAATAACTCTTCATCAAACATCAGGAATTTTTGTTTAAATTCTTAGATAAAGGCAGTTTAGTCTTTGGGAAGACTGTTTCAGTCACGTGTCAATTTTAGCCTCTTCTTTACTGTTCTCCAAAAGATTAGAAAGAAACATAAGAATTTATATAGCATTCACATCCTCAAACAACTTTAAAACACTTTACAATCAAATCTATACTTCTGAAATAAAGTTACTATGGCAATGTTGTAAATATAGCAGCCAATTTACGTACATCGAGCTCCCTCGAGTTGCCATGGGACAAATGATTGGATAATGATCAGTCTGAAGAAGGGTATGTCATGGGCCTCCTCCATTATCATAGTGAGGCCCACTGTAAATTGGAGGAACAGCACCTCATGTTTCGCTAGGGCAGCTTACACCCCAGCTGTATGAACATTGATTTCTCTAACTTTAGATAGTTCCTCTGTCCCTCTCTTTCCCCTCCCCCTTCCCAGTTCTCCCACTGTCTTCTTGTCTCCAACTACATCCTTTCTTTGTCCCGCCCCCTCCCCTGACATCAGTCTGAAGAATGGTCTCGACCCGAAACGCCACCCATTCCTTCTCTCCTGAGATGCTGCCTGACCCGCTGAGTTACTCCAGCTTTTTGTGATACCTTCGATTGGTACCAGCATCTGCAGTTATTTTCCTACACAGTCTGAAGAAGGGTCTCGACCCGAAACGTCACCCATTCCTTCTCTCCAGAGGTGCTGCTTGTCCCACTGAGTTACTCCAGCATTTTGTGTCTATCATTGGGTAATGACTGGTGGATGGATAAATGTTGTTCAGAATATCAGGAAGAATTTCTCCCAACCTCTGAAAAATAATATCATAGGATCTTCTGCATACAAATGAGAGGACAAAGGAAGATCTTATTTTAACATGCCATCTGAAAGATATAATCTCCAAAAGTGTGGCAGTAATGACCTGAGATCTCTGGGGCAACAAGAGTGTGACTATACACTACAAAATAATGGCCCTACTTGTTTACATCCTGCACTTAAAAATTGAATATAAACAAAATATTTTTTGTTATTGGCTCGACTGCACCAGACCTCATTACCTTTTCTTCTCCCTTCCCCCCCCCCCCCCTCCCCTTTCCAATATGGACCCATTCTCCCACTATCCCATCCTCCTTGTCCCTCCCCACCATCCCCTTCCATCTCTCTCTCTCCCTCTGGCTTTGCATTTTATTCCACTTTTAAATTTCTCCTCGCCTTATCAACATGGCACGGTGGCGCAGCGGTAGAGCTGCTGCCTTGCAGCGCCAGAGCCCTGGGTTCGATCCTGACTACGGGTACTGTCTGTACGGTGTTTGTACGTTCTCCCCGTGACCTGCGTGGGTTTTCTCCGAGATCTTCGGTTTCCTCCCATGCGTCAACGACTTACAGGGTTGTAGGTTAATTGGCTTGGTTATAAATGTAAAATTGTCCCTGTTGTGTGTAGGGTAATGTTAATGTGCGGGGGTCACTGGTCGGTGAGGACTCGGTGGGCGAAGGGCCGGTTTCTGCGCTGTATCTCTAAACTAAACTTAATATCCTTTTGTCTCCTTGTCTCCTTTTATCTCCTTTCCATCTCTGAATTTGTCCACAGATGTGCTAATCAAAAACTCCCTCGCCTGTATCCAACAATTAATTGCCAGGCTGTGTCTTGCCCCCACTTCTTTTCCAGCTTTTACAATCACAATCACTTTCACAATCAGTCAGATAGCTGCTGCCCGACCCCAAACGTCACCTATCCATGTCCTCCGGAGATGCTGCCTGACCCGCTGTGTTATCCCAGGACTTTGCTTTCTGTCTATCTCTCAGTCTGTTGCTTTTTTGCATCTCGCAATAAGGTCTCGAAGAATGTGATCGAATTGTTAGCAATTTGTCTTCTTTTGTCAAATTGATCAAAAATTGCCTTACATTTATTTAATTGAAGACTGACCAAATCATGCTGCCTCAGACTTGCTGAAAGATGATTATATATGTGCTCAGCCTGTTCCTACATGTAACTTACTGATTTATTTGGTCTTTAGTTACAACAAATGAGAACCATTCAATCTCATATCACTTAGGATTTGTCCCAGGATATTATTCAAGTAAACAAAGAGAGGGAAGGAGGAATCTAATCATTGGTCCATACATAATTAATATGTCCTCCCATACAATCTGGTAACATGAACAATGGTTATTACTAGTCTACCAAATATATCTATTCATTGGATCTGACTCAAATGCATTGGATAAATTGACCGGAGTACACAGTTTGAAATTCCCTCCCAGACTAATGGTTCTAAATCTTGCTTTTCACTTATGATGCTGTAGCAAGTAAACATTGAATGTTTAAAGCTTGTTGATGGATTATGTTGCATGTGTAGGATTATTTATGGATCATAAATTAACACTGCCACAATCCAGAAACAATGAAAAAACAAACTTGTCAGTACAAAGGGCAGTCTCACCTAATTAAATGCTATCTACTAAGTAGCAACCAAGCCCATGCACACGAACATATGGCAAGGTAAAATAACAGAAAATGGATTAAGTTGATGAAACTACATACTTTATGTGAGAAAGTTACATATTATTTAAGAGCAAACTATAAACTTGCTGATCACCAACTGATGACTATATTTTAGATCGCCTTTGATATCAAAATTCAGATGGAATTAGAAAGGGGCAAAAGCTGGAAAAGAGGTGGGGGTTCAGACAAAACCAAGCAAGTGGTAGGTAGATACAGGTGGGGGGGGGGGGTCATTGGCAGATAGGTGGAGTAAGCGATAAAGGCTGCAGGTGAAAAGGAGACAAAAGGCTGTCAGGTAAGGAGAGAGTAGGAGTGAAATGTGAAGCCAGAGGGTGGTGGAAAGGGGGGTGGGGTGGGGTGGGGGTGCAAGGTAGAAAGGGGCAGAATAGCTGGTGATGTTGTGCAGTTCAGACTTGGCTGACAATGTCTCAGCCATATGGTTCAGTCTTGGCAGTTGGAGGAATTTAGATCAGGTTTCATGTAATGTCGCTAAAACTATAATAACCTGTTGCTATTCAAGGGAGTTAACAAGGCTGGTTTAAAATCTGCGCAGTGAAATATTGTAATATTTTTTGATCTATTTAAAACTGCATTGAGGAAACACAATGCTCTTTCAGTGCACAAACAAAACTGTTTGGTGGAATTTCCAAATTGAAAGAAATGCTCCGAATCGGATTACAAATAAAACAAATGGAATAGGTAGGTACGAGGAACTGCAGATACTGGTTTAGACAAAAAGGCACGAACAGCTGGGGCAACTTAACGTGTCAGGCAGCATCTCTGGAGAACATGAATAGGCAAAGTTTCAGGTCGGGATCCTTCTTTAGACTGTTTGGATGCTTGGCATGGAGCAAAGATAATAGAGCAGAGCAAGATAGACCACTCGACCCTAAAAACCGTAGTACGTCATGACGCCATTTTAGTACGCAGAAACTTGCAGAAACATTTCAAAAGAAAAATAACAAGAATCTGTGAATTGATAGATGTGATATATTCTGCATTTTAATGATATCATCACACATACTGTTCCCCCAAAACACTGATTACACTGCGAGAGGCATAGCGAACGGCGGGTTTTGCCTACTAAAATGGCGGCCGTTCTGCTCCTTTGCGTACTGCACCAGTATAGGCGATTTCAACGGAGTGGTCCATCTTGCTCCTCTAGTGTCTTTGGCATGGAGCTCCCTGTTTATGACCACCCAGTGTAAGAGCAGATGTCAGGCAAGTCTGGGAAGGAACTCTTGCACCAAGGGAACAAGGGTTTGTTTGAAATTTACTGCCAATTCATGCATGTGGAAAACAATTAAATGTAGTCATTTTGTACTTTAGTGACGGGCATCGTGTGCCACAATGAAAAATATAACATCCAAGACTTCTTTGTAAGTGCAGTGTTTGCATTTTCTGGGTGAAATTGTGATGCATTGTCTTGGCTTACTGAAAGGTATTCTAATTGTTTTGTCTGAGGCTTGCACAGATATTTCAGACATGTAGCATTCCTGGTCTGAGTGTTCAGCTCTGGTATTTTGTAATGGATGCACCTTCGTTCTGGAGAACTACAGCAAGCTTTACAGTTGCAGAGCAGTCCTGACCTACCATCTACCTCATTGGACACACTCAGACTATCTTTAATTGGACTTTCCTGGACTTTATCTTGCACTAAATGTTATTCCCTTTATCTTGTATCTGTACACTGAGGGTGGCTTGATTGTAATCATGTAGAGTTTTTCCGCTGACTGGATAGCACGCACCAAAAAACTTTTCACCGTACCTCAGTACATGTGACAGTAAACTAAACTAAAGCTGATTGCCCCTTTATGCTCCTGCAAGGCTAAACTAGGTCTGTGGTGGAAGGGTGTGACAGGGTAGGGAGGTTGGCAGGGGAGGTAGTGTCCAGCAAGGGATTAGAGTTGGAATGAAGTAATGATGTGGGAGGAAGTGTCGTCAAGAGTCAAGTGTGTCTTAATGTCGTAGGTAACACTGAGACCAAACCATTAAATTCTTATTTGCAGGGAGCATTGAATCTGTTGGGTGACTGGACAGGGTGATTGATGGTGATGGGGAAATCAGAGTATGTTCCATGTTTGTAGTAGAGGGCGGGGAACAACAGTCAGTCCTATGATTATGCGAGGATAGTAAATCCCAACTGGTGGGATGGTGGGAGGAGAGGAAGGTGGTGAGGGAATAGGCGGAAGGTAAGATGAGATATAGAAGCAGGAAGCAAAGAGTGGCAAGTTTTTTTAACTTGCAATCACGTAGCCTCTTTAGCATGGAACAACCACCAGGTGTTACAGCGGTACAATCAAATGCAAGTGGAAAGATTGCTGGTCCAATCAAAACAAGGCCTCAGGGTCAATTTTGTTTGGATTTCAAGCATATCTATTCCGAGGAAGAGAATATTTAATGTGGTAATTTGTGCAACCAGGCAAGAATCATATAACATTCTCACCAGAAATAACAGCAACTTTTCAATTCACATAACCTGTGGGGCATATAAATCTATATATGCTGCTGAATTATCAATGGCCCTATAACGAAAAGAAAGTGAAGGTGATTTAAAGTAGTTTCAAAGAGCAAAAATATAACCTAAATGTCAGATGTTGCACGAACCAGTCAGTCACTGACATTGTAGGCAACAAGTCAAGTTGGTTTGTGTGTTCAGCTCAGTGGCGGCTCAGAAACAATTTTGACGGAAATGTTTTGTAGACTTTCCCATTTGACCTTTCCGAAAATAGAAGCCAAACATCCCAACTGGTGTCCATGTTCTTCCAACCTATCATTTTAGAGACCATATAATGGTGAGGAAAGGGGTGGAAGGCGATAAGGGAGGCTTTGGAGGCATTACGGTGGGAGGAGATGCTGTGGAGCTGTGAGGGAAGACATGTGCACCTGTACTCCCACTGGTGTTGTGACTGGAGAAAGGAAGACATATAAGGGATCCCAGTGCCATGCCATAGATAGTGTGCGCAAGGGTCGGGGGAGGTGAGGCCACATGGGTGATATAGAGGCCACATGGGCATTTAGCTTAAGTAGGAGAGGACTGAGATTGCATTGAGGATTGTGCAGGTGATGAAAAATGAGGTTGAGGTTGGGTGTGGGGAGGAAAGCAAGTGCCCCGCTGGGGATTTATGGAGTCAGGAATCAGGAAGCAGTTTTTCAAGATGGTTGGGGAAATCAAGGCCTCATGGATCAAGATCATGATCATGGGAGATTCTGTGCAAGCCCTCTGACTGTGAATTGTGGTGCTATTATGATCCAAGTGGTCTGGAATTTCTTTAACATTTATTTTTCTGGCTTTGTGTCCAATGTGTCCTGGTTCACAATTGCAGAGAGCTGAATAAATCAAGTTTTAAATTACTGCACAAGGCTCTCAACATTGTTCAAGATATAGTAAGATCGCAAGATTTCAGTTTTAATTAATACAAAGAGCTTTAAGGAGAGGTTGGACAAACTTGCATTGTTTTCCCAGGAAAGTCAGAGGCCGAAGGGCAACTTGATACAACTATACAAAGTTATGAGAGGTGTAGATAGGGTAAATATTCCGGGTCTTTTTCCCAGGGTGGATATGTCAAATACCTGATGGCATAGGTTTAAGGTGAGAGAGGGAAGGTTTAAAGGATATTTGCGAGGAAAGTTTTTTTTACACATAGAAAGTGATCGGTGTCAAGAACATGCTGCCAGAGGAGGTGTGGAATCAGATGTGATAGCAACATATAAGGGGCACTTAGACAAGGTACTTGAGCAGGCAGGGAATGGAAAGATACAGACCATGCATTGCCAAATTGGTATCCTGAACAACACAGACCTTGTGGATTGGAGGACCTGTTCTTGTGGTGTATTCTTTTCCGTTCTACATCCAGAGTTTAGATGTCAAGTATTTGAGGCAACGTAAATCGATGGCGTTTGACATAAAAAACATCAACCAAATCAAGAGATGTTCTGGTGGAACCTGAACAAGGACCAGCCTGAAATGGGAAGCCCTCCCACATCAGGATGAGCTGCGTCCATGTCAGTGATTAGTGGATGCACTTAGACACAAAATCCTGGAGTAACTCAGTGGGACAGGCAGCATCTCTGGAGAGAAGGAATGGGTGACGTTTCGGGTCGAGACCCTCCTTCAGACGTGCGTACACTTCACTTGGGGTAAACTAGTGGAATGGGTGGGCCTGTTTGCAGTGGTCTACGACTGGGATATCTCCTTTCTGGCCAAAAACATCAGAGACAGACTTATCCATCTCCTTCTTTCATCCATCACTGCAGAACCATCTCAAATTGTTTACCAGGTGGGAAAAGAAACAGAAGCCAATGACAAATTGGACATTTCTCCTCATCCAGTGCATCTGTTGCTTTGCAGAAAATGCTGACCAAGAAAGCCCGGACATTCTTGAAGACTGGAACTTCAAGTCTGCTGCCTCTTCATTCACCGACATTAACCTGATGGATTGCATCACCACTGAATGACTTGAGCACTGCGATTCAGAATTCTACTCAGATGGGTGAGCTCCCGTTCCTCTCTTGTCATCTCCTCCTTGGACTGATAAGAATCATCTTGTTACTCTCTTGCTCGTTTCTTGGGCTTATGCTCCAGTTGCATTTTGGATTTTTAAAAATTAACGTAATCCATTATATTGTCTCAAAGTATAACATCAGTTAGAATAATATAAGAGACCATAAAATAACCAGATAGAGTTCATCCCGCATAGAGTGGGAAGATTTCATCCATCAGGAAATTAAGGATTGGCAAGAGGTATGTTTGGGAAGATTCCCAGGCGACGGGTGTGAGCTGATTTTCCAGTCGCTGTGAATGGGTGAACTGGAACGTCAATATGCAGAAAAAGAAGGTGCAGAGTTTTTCTCCCTTGATGGAGAGCTTACTTAGTTTCAAGTGGTTTTATTTTACAGTTAGTATTATTTTAATTAGTTACCTTTATTCAGACTAACATCGCCACTGCTTCCAAGCTGGTCACATTAGAATTCACATTTGTCCTCCTTATCCTGACCTCTGTTCTTATACGTCGTTGCCCTGTATCAGTTCCAAATCTAGAAGCATGCGTGTTTACTTTTGTTCTTGATTTCGCAAGTCTGGTCCAGTTAGGCAGGCGCCATTTTGCCCATTTCACGTGCAAAAATGATTTAACAGCTCCGAATTTCTATGTGATCTTTGGCAAACATTGGTGTGACGTGGTCGGGAGAGCAATGTAGTTTTGTAGACATTGTGCATAATCTGGTTACACTAGTCCCCATTCAAGGAAGATCTCTAGCCTCTGATGGGCAAGGTTTAAGGGAGATCTGCAGGGTAGATCTTTTACACACTGGGTGGTGGGTGTCTGGAATGTGCTGCCAGGGGTGGTGGTGGATATAGATAAAATAGTGGCATTTAACAGGCTTTTAGTTAAGCACATTGATATGCAGAGAGTGCAGTTTATCTTGGCATTATGTTCGGCACAGACATTGTAGGCCGAAGTGACGTCTCGGGTTGGGACCACCTCTTCAGTTCCTTCATCAGGGAGCAGGTATCTGAAGAAGGGCCCTGACCTGAATAGTCACTTATGCATGTTCTTCAGGAATGCTGCCTGACCCGCTGAGTTACTCCAGCGCTTTGTTTCCTTTTGTGTAAACCAGTATCTGCAGTTCCTTGTTTCTACATTTGGACTGATATTTTTGTTCTTCAATTGAAGTCATTAGGAAGGAAAACTCATAGAGACACTGAATAGATCTCCAGGTTGATATTTTTTTTAGATAGCCAAGCTGAGAATGCAAATTTTATAAGGTATCATAAAATGTTGGAGTAACTCAGCAGGTCAGGCAGCATCTTGGAGAGAAGGAATGGGTGTCGTTTCGGGTCGAGACCCTTCTTCAGACTGAAGAAGGGTCTCGACCCGAAACATCACCCATTCCTTCTCTCCAAGATGCTGCCTGACCTGCTGAGTTACTCCAGCATTTTGTGATACCTTCGATTTGTACCAGCATCTGCAGTTATTTTCCTATTCGCATTCAAGAGAGAGCTAGATAGAGCTCTTAAGGATAGCGGAGTCAGGGGGTATGGGGAGAAGGCAGGAACGGGGTGCTGATTGAGAATGATCAGCCATGATCACATTGAATGGTGGTGCTGGCTGGAAGGGCCGAATGGCCTCCTCCTGCACCTATTGTCTATTGTCTTTTGTCTATGCAAATTTTATAATATCATTTAACATAAGAGATGGCACTCAACCTGTCTTGATTATAACTTTGGAGAAGATCTATATGGGGTGCTGGATTTGGACGGCAGAACAATAAAAGATAAATGTTGCGAAGAATACCTTGAATGACAGTATCAGCAAACGAAACTGACAATAGAATGTAAGATGCAGGAGGCAAAGAGTGGCAAGTTAAAAAAAAATGCAATCATGTAGCCTCTCCAGCATAGAAAAACCACCAGGTCTTACAGCGGTAAAATCAAATGAAAGTGGAAAGATTGCTGGTCCAATCAAAACAAGGTCTCAGGGTCAATTGTGTTTGGATTTCAAGCATATCTATACCAAGGAAGAGAATATTCAATGTGGTGATTTGTGCAACCAGGCAAGAATCATATAACATTCTCACCAGAAATAACAGCAATGTTTGAATTTACATAACCTGTGGGGCATATAAATCTATATATGCTGCTGAATTATCAATGGCCCTATAACAAAAGGAAAGTGAAAATAATTTAAAGCAGCTGGAATTTACATGGCCTCATCTGGATTCTAGTTTCAAAGAGCAAAAATCTATATACAAAAACTCTCGTTTGTTGGTTTGTTTGTTCCTGAACTACAGCCAAAACGGTACATGATAGCGCGACAATTTTAGGCCCACCTTACTCACAGTCGTCCCTTTGGTGCTAATGGAAGAAGTTTCATTGAAATCGGTGTTATCTTTTTTAAGTTATTCACATTTTAAAGTTTAAATCTATCTCCTAGGGAGAAAGGGGGAGGGATGGAGGGGGGTGGAGGGAGTGGTGGGAGGGAGGGGGAGGAGGGATAAGGGGGATGGAGTGGGGTGGAGGGGAAGGGGAGGGGGAAGGGAGGGGGGAGGGGGAGGGGGTGGAGGGAGGGGGGGAGGGTGAGGGGGAGGGGAAGGGGGAGGGGGGGAGGGAGGGGAGAGGGGAGAAGGGAGGGGGGTGGAGGGTGGGGGGGAGGGCTGGGAGGGGGGCGGAGGGGAGGGGGAGGAGGGACGGATGGAGGGGGGGAGGGTCGGGAGGGAGGCAGAGGGGAGGAGGGGGAGGGGGGAGGGGAGGGGGAGGGAGGGGGGAAAGGGGGAGGGAGGGGAAGGGAGAGTGGAGGGGGGAGGGGGGAGAGGGGAGGGGGGAGGAGAGGGTGATGGATCAATGCAGGAGAGGTTTGGGCCCAATGGGACCACTTGGTCTAGTGTAACCTAAATGTCTGATGTTGCAAAAACCGGTCAGTCATTGACATTGTAGGCAACAAGTCAAGTTGGTTTGTGTGTTCAACTCGGTGGCAGCTCAGAAACAATCTTGACGGAAATGTTTTGTATACTTTCGCATTTAACCTCTCCTAAACTAGAAGTCAAACATATCCATGTTCTTCCAACCTATCATTTCTAATTTTGCTTCCAGCAATATAAATTTTTATTGAGCTTTATTGTCATTCGATACCGAGATACCGAACAAAATTACATTTCCAGCATTCACAGAACCCAACAAAAAAGAAAAGAACACAAGACACACGACCCCAACACAAACATCCTTCCCAGTGAGGGGGTGTTTGGAGTCACATCCATCACAGTGACTCCAAACACCCCCTCCCTGTGATGGAAGGCAACAAAACTTCCGCTCTCTTCCCCCCCACGCCCACGGACAGACAGCTCGACCCTTACCGAGGCGACCGACCCGCACAGCCCCCGCAAGGGGATGGAAGGCCCCGCGGCCGAGCCGCACCGGGCACTGAAACGTCCCGCGGCCGTACCAGGCGATTGAAGGCCCCGCGGCCGAGCCATACCGGGCGATAAAGCTCATGCACCAATGTTCTCCCTCACCAGAATGCAACAAGAGGTTAACCAACAGGCAGAGACAAAGGAGCAGGCAGGATAGTTCATAAAGTTGCATTTTTGCTCTTCGAGTAATAAAAGTGCACCTTATTTGTATTGCTTCTTAACGCTACTGAGCGAAAGCTTGAACTACTGAGCTCCTTATTCTAAGATAGACACAAAATGCTGGAGTAACTCAATGGGACAGGCAGCATCTCTGGAGAGAAGGAATGGGTGACGTTTCGGGTCGAGACCCTTCTTCAGACTTCAGACTCCCTATTCTTAGACTGTGGCCCTAGTTTTAGGCAATCCAGCCAAGGGAAACATCTTAACGTGATCCCTGCATCTATCCTGACAAGCTTCATAAGACTTATGTACGTGTTAATGAGATCACGTCTCATTATTCTGAATTCAAGAGAACATAAAACCAGTCTGCTCAATATCTGCACATATCATAAACACACCATCTCCCTTCTACAGCTGCTCTACAATTCCACTTTCTCTCTCCTGTTTTTAAACAGTGGGTCTACATTTTCTTCCTCTCGATCTATGGGTACTGACAGCTCCACAGTTCTCGTGAAGCCAAGGTCCTGCCTTTACAGCAAAGTCATCCTCCATCATGTTCTGTGAACTGCTGCAGAAGCTACGGAAATTTGGAAGATCACAACCAGTGCACACGTTAAATGCTCTAATGTAACACTGCATTATTCCGGTAGCCGTTGTATAGTGGCGGTGCAATCTTTTCCAAAACCTCAGGTTCATTAATGACCTTCATGGAAGTAAACGTGCCATCCTTTGTCAGTCAGGCCTTTGCGTGACTCCAGATCAATTGCAGACCCTGCAAACCACTCAGTTGTATGAAAGAATAAAATAGGTGGGTGGCACAGGGTGGCAGTAGAGTTGCTGCCTTGCAGCGTCAGAGACCCTGGTTCGATCCTGTCCATGGGTGCTGTCTGTACGAGGTTTGCACGTTCTCCCTGTGATCGCGTAGGTTTTCTAGATTTTAGAGATACAGCGCGGAAACAGGCCCTTCGGCCCACCGGGTCCGCGCCGCCCAGCGATCCCCACACATTAACACTATCCTACGCACACTAGGGACAATTTTTACATTTTACAAAGCCTGTACGTCTTTGGAGTGTGGGAGGAAACCGAAGATCTCGGAGAAAACCCACGCAGGTCACGGGGAGAACGTACAAACTCCGTACAGACGGCGCCCGTAGTCAGGATCGAACCTGAGTCTCCGGCGCTGCATTCGCTGTAAGGCAGCAACTCTGCCGCTGTGCCACCATGCCGCGCCTCCCGGTGCTCCAGTTAACACCCACACTCCAAAGATGTCGGCTAATTGGCTTCTGTAAATTGTTGTGAGCACGTGGGATGGTGCTAGTGTATGGGTGATTGCCGGTCGCCGCAGACTCGGTGGGCCGAAGGGGCTGTATCTCCAAACCAAAGGACACACCACCAGGCCAGAGGTGTTTCTATAATTCACCTTGGGTTCCTCCTGAGATTCAATCGCAGAAGCCAGCTTCCAACAAATTTGAATCACTCCGTGTGATATCAACAAATGACTGAGAGCACTGGATGTAGGAAAGGCGACCGACCCAGATTACTCTAAATGCATTCAAGAGAGAGCTAGATAGAGCTCTTAAGGATAGCGGAGTCAGGGGGTATGGGGAGAAGGCAGAAACGGGGTGCTGATTGAGAATGATCAGTGTTAAGGTCTCTTAGTTGGAATTTAATGTGCAATGGAACATCTATCATTCAACATCTAATATGTTTGCAAATGTTCACAGCATCTTCAATTCACTCCATGGTCTCAAGCAAGGGCCTTGACCCATGAAATAGTAACTTGATCAGGATTGCTACGGCATTGGGTTATATTTCATTACCTGATGGTCAAATGCGACCAACTCCTTTTCATGAATGATGAGGAAGGAACCACACTAACATTCTTTGGAGATGTATTAAATGTTGACCCAGATCATATTTTACACATTCCATCTGCTCGCTTAAAACATATTCAGTGTCACTCTTTTAGGTCAGGGTCTAGTTTACAGCGCATGTTGTCAGTATCATGTCATAACATAGCATGTGTAAAATCATGAGAGGAAAAGGTTGGATAGACATATGGTCTCATTGCCCAGATTAGGGGAATCGAGGAGATGGGTTTAAGGTGAAGGGTGCAAGATTTCATAGGAATGTGAGGGGTAACGCTTTCACACAAAGGGTGGTGGGTGTATGGCACGAGCTGTGGAGGAGGTAGTTGAGGTAGGACAATTGCAATGTTTAAGAAACAGTTAAACAGGTACATGAATAGGACAGGTTTAGAGGGATATGGGCCAAACACAGTCAGATGGGACTAGTGTAGATGGGACATGTTGGTCTGGCAAAACGAATAATCCAGAAAAGCTCTAGAGCTAAAGAAGCTGGAAAATCTTTGGCTGCCTCGCCAACAGTCTGTCTGTCCCATCCTTCTTTGTTGTTTGTTTGTATGTGTTAAATGTATGTTTTTAGTGTTCTTTAGCTTGTTTTATGTGGGGGGTTTGGGTTGGGGGGGGGGGGGGGGGGTTGGGGGAAACTTTTTCTAATCTCTTATCACGACAGGGATGCATTTTTTTTCCGTATCATATCTCTGTCCGCACTGCGGCCTAACATTGAGGAGTTGGCGGCCTTTGCTGGAGACCGACTTTGAGAGCTCCACCGCGGGGGCCTGCGGACTTACCATCGCAGAGCTCGCGATCCCTGTCGGGCATCGACTTTGCGGCTACAACCGCGGGTGCTTGCGGACATTAACATCGTGGAGCTCGCGATCTCTGGTTAGAGACAGACATCAGGAACTCCAAGCCATGGGGGCTTCGACTGCCCCGATGCAGGAGATTCGATCGCCCCCACGTGGGAGCTACGATCGCCCCGACGCGGCAGCTTCAACCGCTTGCTGCGGGAGCTTTCATTACCCAAACGAATGGTTCAACTGCCCCGACCGCGGGAGAAAATATAAGAGGAAGAAGTTTGGACTATTGTCTTCCATCACAGTGAGGAATGTAGGGAATCCGCTGTGGTGGATGTTTATGTTAACCTTTATGTAGTTGTGTGTCTTGTTGCTTTTTTTTTAGTATGGCTGCATGGTAATTCAAATCTCACTGTACCTTAATTAGTACATGGGACAATAAACTGACCTTGAAACCTTGAAACCTTGACCTTGAAACATCATGTTCAGTTTCATCAACATTTCTATTCAGTTTATTACCTAGGGCTCTTTATTCAAGTGCGTGATCCAGCTAAAACACCAGGGAGACAATGGTGCAGAGATTTATGCTTACTCATCATATAATGCAGTTATACCAGCAAAAGAGCCATTTTAATCCAGAGCAGATACAATATCTGTGATCTTGTAAAATTATTGGGAATTTGGTTTAAAAGTTCAAGATAAATCAACAATCTGAATGAGGAAACTGTTTAGATATAAACAGTGCAATCAATAATTGTGCAATGTTCTATAATATTGTTAGATCGCTTGTAATGAAGAACAAAGATTTTTTAATGAGATATTAACTGAACACTGTAAAATGCAACAGTTTAGGAAAAGCCTGAAGAAACCTCATCGGATAATTCCTGCAGGAATGTATTTGACCAACCAGAAAATGAATTAAGCATATATTGAAATGATCTTGAACTGCACATCAGGATTTCCCCGGGTTTGTTTGGGTCGTGGAGCCACCTATCAGAAAATCAATGTTATCTGAAGCAGATTTAGGAATCGTGTTTCGCCATCGATTTTTATCATGGTCTCTATGATGGATGGAGTGAGCAAAGAGAGCATTTGGGCCGAGTGGCCTGCTTCTGTGCTCTGCATCATTTTAAATGACGTGCATGAGCCTTTCATTAATTCAGTGTACACTGCTGAGAGAAAGAACGTCCAAATTGCCGTGTAGAATGGAGGGAGATAATTAGTTGCTGCAATTGCCTGGGAACTCTAGAGGGAAATGCAAGCCAATATAGAAGGCTTACAAAGAAGAAAGAACAAAGAATCGTGAATAAAGATGAAGACCGCTAAAGTAGAAGGAAATGTGTATGGCCTCGAGAAATAAAGGAAAGAGAAAGCTATATATAACATTCAACAGGAGACATGCACATCATTCCCCCTCAGGCCTCACTATACATGTGATTAGTTCAGCTTGTGTGCAACCTAAATTATAAACTTCAGAGAAGTGCTATTTGTGGAGACCACCACAATCTTAATAGGGTTTGTAACTGAACTGTGGGAATCAAGATAAGATATTGTATTACTTCCTAAGGGACTTTCTACCTCAGCAGATACTCTCTGATGTGAGGTTTTCCCTTCCTATTTCCCAAACACCTCTGTTCATCTTCTTGTGGTCAATTGCCACCAGCTGCAAATTACAACTTGACCCAAATGCCAACACCAGGCACAATGCTTAAGTTTCATAATCTCACTTGTAATACGATTTGTTACAGTAACTGTGGGCGGCACGGTAGCGCAGCGGTAGAGTTGCTGCTTTAGAGTGAATGCAGCGCCGGAGACTCAGGTTCGATCCTGACTACGGGTGCTGCACTGTAAGGAGTTTGTACGTTCTCCCCGTGACCTGCGTGGGTTTTCTCCGAGATCTTCGGTTTCCTCCCACACTCCAAAGACGTACAGGTATGTAGGTTAATTGGCTGGGTAAATGTAAAAATTGTCCCTAGTGGGTGTAGGATAGTGTTAATGTACGGGGATCACTGGGCGGCACGGACTTGGAGGGCTGAAAAGGCCTGTTTCCGGCTGTATATATATGAATATGAATATGAAGTATTGCCTTTTTTTTAGCCATCATATCCAATTGACAAGTCATGTGTATCTCTGCAAACTCGAGATTTCTTTGTGTATTTTTATATGATTCTTCACATTGCTTTTTTGACTGTAGGTTATTTAATGTCATTGCTATATTAGGAATTGCCAGGCACTGATTGAACATAGACAATGCATCTCACAGATTAGAATCCAATTGGGACATCATCTGTCAGTATAAGCCTTTAGAAATATATTTACTCGAGTTATATGGATGTTGTCTAGATTATGAAATTTTAATCATTATTAACCAACAAGACAGCTTCAAGGCTATTTAAAAAAATGAACCCTGAGGCATTACTTAACCCTTAAAGAAACATATTTTTGAGGAATTTTATCCATACTTCAACATAATTCACAGTTTTGCTAACTTTACACATGATTCTTTCCTGCAAGATCTGGAAATCTGATACATAGGCACTAGGACTCAACAACTTTTCATTTTAGAAACAGAGAAAATAGCTGCAGGATAGTTGCAGGAGTAGGCCATTCAGCCCTTCGAGCCAGCATCGCCATTCAACATGATTATTGCCGATCATCCAAAATCAGTATCCCGTTCCTGCTTTCTTCCCATGTCCCTTGATTCCGTTAGCCCTTAGAGCTAAATCTAACTCTCTCTTGAAAACATCTGTGAATTGGCCTCCACTGCCTTCTGTGGCAGAGAATTCCACAGATTCACAACTCTCTGGCTGAAAATGTTTTTCCTCATCTCAGTCCCAAAATGGCCGACCCCTTATTCTTAAACTGTCACCTCTGGTTCTGGACTCTCCCAACATCGGGAACATTTTTCCTCCATCTGGCCTGTCCAATCCCTTAAGAATTTTACATGTTTCTATAAGATCCCCTCTCATCCTTCTAAATTCCAGTGAATATAAGCACAGTCGATCCATTCTTTTTAATATTTATGCAATTTTTGGCCTCTTCAAAATTGTATAAAATATCTGACAAAGACTTCAAAATTATACAATGCAATATTAATGAATTTACATTTTACTTGCTGGTGGAATATGCTTCATTTAATATTATGACATGAATTGAAAGAGGAAAAAAATGGCTGGCAAGAGAAGAATAATGTGAGAAAATGTTAATTTTCCACTTATGGCAGATAAATTAAAAAGCAGTTTATCTAAATGGTGACAAACAGTTGGTGTCTGAGATTCAAAGATATCTGAGTATCTTATTTCTTAATTTGCAAAATGCTAGTGTATAGGTTCAGCACTGTCAGAAAGCTAACAGGTTGTTTTTGTTAGTGCATATTATGTTTAAGGAAGAAGACAAAAAAAGCTGGAGTAACTCAGCGGGACAGGCCGCATCTCTAGAGAGGAGACATTTTGGGTCGAGACCCTTCTTCATTTTAAGGAAGTTACACTTCAGTTATAAAGGTCATTGACGAGACTTGTGTGACTTCTGTGGAGTAGTAGTCTCTTTATTTAAGGAAGCATGTAAATTCATTGGAAGCTGTTCATGAGAAGGTGCACAGGAATAATAGTTGTCCTTCGACAAACACACTAAACACATCACCAAGACAGCCTTCTTCCACCTCAAAAACATTGCCCGTCTCCGTCCGTCACTCTCCTCCACAGCTGCAGAAACCCTCATCCACGCCTTCATCACCTCCCGTCTGGACTACTGTAACAGCCTCCTCTATGGTTCGCCCTCAAAAATCATCAATAAACTCCAATACATCCAGAACTCCGCTACCCGTCTACTCACCCACTCCCCGACCCGTGACCATATCACCCCTGTCCTTTACAAGCTCCACTGGCTCCCCATCCCCCAGTGAATCCAGTACAAAATCCTCCTCATGACCTACAAAGCCCTCCATAACCTGGCCCCATCCTACCTGACTGACCTCCTCCACAGACACACTCCCACCCGCACCCTCCGCTCTGCTGCTGCCAACCTCCTGTCCCCCCCCATCCGGACCAAACTCAGATCCTGGGGGGACAGGGCTTTCTCCATCGCTGCTCCCACCCTCTGGAACTCACTACCCCAAACCGTCAGAGACTCCTCCTCACTCACCACATTCAAAACATCACTGAAGTCTCACCTGTTCAGCACTGCCTTCAACCACTGACCGTCACCTCACCTTATTCTTCCTTTTCTGTTTGTCTACTTATTTATTTTATTTTTTTCTATGTTTTAGTAAACCCTGTAAAGCGTCTTTGAGTTTTTAAAAAAGCGCTATACAAATGTAATGCATTATTATTATTATTATTAACTAGACCAAGTGGACCCTTTGGGCACAAACCTCTCCTGCATTGGTGCAGCACCCTCTCCTCCCCCCCCCCTCCCCCTCTGAGGAGGAAAGGGTGCTGAACCAACTGAATGGTTTCCCCCAAAATCAGAGAAACCCCTCCCCTCAAATATCCTTCTTCTTATCTAAATCGTAGAAACATAGAAACATAGAAAATAGGTGCAGGAGGAGGCCAATTGGCCCTTCGAGCCAGCACCACCATTCATTGTGATCATGGCTGATCATCCACAATCAGTAACCCGTGCCTGCCTTCTCCCCATACCCCTTGATTCCACTAGCCCCTAGAGCTCTATCTAACTCTCTTTTAAATTCATCCAGTGAATTGGCCTCCACTGCCTTCTGTGGCAAAGAATTCCACAAATTCACAACTCTCTGGGTGAAAAAGTTTCTTCTCACGTCAGTTTTAAATGGCCTCCCCTTTATTCTTAGAAATTCCATGCCAGGCCTCACCTGAAGGCAGCTACAGATATATTTTCCACCTGGTTGCATCAAATAGGATTAGATGAGTTTGAATGGGATGGTCCTCCACAGATTCACTCCTGGCTTTTTGTCAACACCATAGGAAGGGCCGCTGAAAGGAGGATGGAAAATTCAACAATGAATGAATGCACTGAGATAGTTTTGTTCCCCAGTAGTTTTAGTTTGGCTTGGTTGCAACTGGCTCAGATATCCTCAGCAAGGCAAGCTTCGCGGGGATAGGGTGGAGATGGGAAGGAGAGGGGAAGATACTCTCGGATAAAAAAATATTCAAAAGGGATCTGAAAATTCAATGGTTCTGAACATTAGAAAACCGTAGTTGCAGCATGTTTAAACGTACCTCTACAGAATTCTTCCAATCTGTTCTTGAAAACACTTCTGACTCCAAACTGTCATCATTTGGGCATTTGTTTTCGAGAGTGGAAGAAAAATAAAAATGAAAATGAATAGGCTGCCATTTGCAAACAAGTAAGGATAGAAAAATAAGTATTTGAGAAGTAGCATGAAGAGACAACCTTTCTATTCATACTGCCAGAAAGTAATAGCGCCACACTGCATGGAAACAGGCCCTTCAGCTCAACTTGCCCATGCAGACCAATATGCCCTATCTGCACTCGTCCCTTCTGCCCACGTTGTGATTGTACCTGTCTGTCCACTACTTCCTCCGGCAGCTTGTTCCATACAGCTGCCACCCATTGTGTAAAAAGGTTGCCCCTCAGGTTCCAATGAAATCTTTCCCCCCTCACCTTAGACCTGTGTCTGGTTCTCAATGCCCCTGACTCTGTGAATTTATTCTATTTATTCCTCTCATGATGTTGTACGCCTTTATACGAGGTCCATATCACCTCTCATCCTCCTGTGCTCCGAGGAATAAAGTCCTAGTCTACTCAACCTTTCCTTATATTTCAGGCCCTCGAGTGTTGTCAACATCCTTGTAAATCTGCTTTGCACCCTGTCCACTTAACAACATCCTTCCTATAAAAGGGTGATCAAAACAGAATACAATACTCTAAATGTGGCCTCACTAATGCCTTGTATACTGTAACATGACCTCCCAACTACTAACCTCAATAATCTGACTGATGGAGGCCAATGTGCTGAAAGTCTTCTTGAGCACTTTCATGGAACTATACACCTGCACTCCCGAGGCCCATTGCTCTACACTCCTCAAAACCCTGATATTGACTGTGTTGGTCCAGGTCCGGTTTAACTTTCCAAAATGCAGCATCTCGCACTTCTCTGTATTAAACTCCATCAACCATTCGCCAGCCCACCTGCCCAACCGATCAAGATCCTGCTTCTAGGCTAAATAAAGCTCATAGCATGCGTTTGAAACCATCTGTTGGTCTTTCTTTTTTATTCAAACCAATGAAACTCGCAACACAAATGAAACTTGATATTTGTCAATAAATCCTAATGCACCATGGGTGTGGCGGTGGGGAGTGGGAGAGGAGGGGCAGCAGTGGATGTAAGAAAATAACTGCAGATGCTGGTACAAATTGAAGGTATTTACTCAGAAAATGCTGGAGTAACTCAGCAGGTCAGGCAGCATCTCAGGAGAGAAGGAATGGGAAGCAGCAGTGGGATCACTGACCATTCAGTGCTGAGCCTGCAACCAAATGCATCCATTACACTTTTGAAAATACTGTGGCCTTTTGATAAAGACTGGAGAGTGTGCGATCAGGAGTTAGGTCAGCATGGAATTATTAGATGTTGTTGATGGGGGGGGGCAGGCAAGGATCAGGATAAACATTTTCAAAGTTGTTATGTGTAGGAAGGAAGTGCAGATGCTGGTTTAAACCGAAGATAGACACAATATTCCGGAGTAACTCAGCGGGACAGGCAGCCTCTCTGGAGAGAAGGAATGGGTGATGTCTCGGGTCGTGACCCAGTTGTTGTTATGCTGTTTCGGATTGGGATCAGCAGATCAGCAGGGCGGTCATGGTGGCGCAGTGGTAGAGTTGCTGCCTTACCGCTCTTACAGTGCCAGAGACCCGGGTTCGATCCCGACTACGGGTGCCGTCTGTACGGAGTTTGTACGTTCTCCCCGTGACCTGCGTGGGTTTTCTCCGAGATCTTCGGTTTCCTCCCACACTCCAAAGACGTACAGGTTTGTAGGTTAATTGGCTTGGTAAATGTACAAAATTGTCCCTAGTGGGTGTAGGATATTGTTAATGTGCGGGGATCGCTGGGCGGCACGGACCTGGTGGGCCGAAGGGCCTGTTTCCGCGCAATCTCTAAATCTAAATCTAAACTAAACTGAATCGGTGGGGAAATACGATACGATACGATATGATACGAAATGACAAAACTTTATTTATCCGAGGAGGGAAATTGATCAAGGATTTCATGGATTGGCAGGGTTAAAGCAGGGGAGCAGAGATTTGTCAAATCAATGGATGGTGGCTTCAGGATTGTGCAGGTCCTGTGCGAGGCATCATGGATATGCAGAGTCAACAGTCAGTGTTAGGAGCAGTGGAATATAATTCGGTGTTAGGGTCCTCGTGGGATCTGGGTGGTGACTGTGCGGGTATGGCCAAAAGGATGAAGTGCGGCACAGTGGTGCAGCAGTAAAGTTGCTGCCTTAGAGTGCAAAGACGCAGGTTTAATCCAGTCTTTGGGTGCTGTTTGTACAGTTTGTACATTCTCGCTGTGGCCACAAGGGTTTTCACTGGGTGCTTTGGTTTCCTCCCACACCCCAAAGACACACAGGTTTGTAGGTTAATTGGCTTCTGTAAAATCATAAATTGTCCCTAGTGTTCAGGATAGTGCGAGTGTAAGGGGTGATCGCTGGCCTGTTTCCAAGCTGTGTCACTAAAGTCTAAATAGACAATAGACAATAGACAATAGGTGCAGGAGTAGGCCATTCAGCCCTTCGAGCCAGCACCGCCATTCAATGTGATCATGGCTGATCATTCTCAATCAGTACCCCGTTCCTGCCTTTTCCCCATACCCCCTGACTCCGATATCCTTAAGAGCTCTATCTAGCTCTCTCTTGAATGTATTCAGAGAATTGGCCTCCACTGCCCTCTGAGGCAGAGAATTCCACAGATTCACAACTCTCTGACTCAAAAAGTTTTTCCTCATCTCTGTTCTAAATGGCCTACCCCTTATTCTTAAACTGTGGCCCCTGGTTCTGGACTCCCCCAACATTGGGAATATGTTTCCTGCCTCTAATGTGTCCAACCCCTTAATAATCTTATACGTTTCGATAAGATCCCTTCTCACCCTTACAATTTAATTACTTGGCAAGAGTCTCGGTCTCCACTTGTTGGCAAATCCAGGTTGTTTCAGGGATGTCAAGTTATCGGGGCAGCCAGAATGTGGTCCACGTTCTCCTGTAATATTCCAAAAGGAATTTTTGCAGAAGGAATACCATCATCCCAAGTGCCCTCAATGCAGAAATCATCCAGGGTGGAAATGTAACCTGGGCAAAGAAGCACCCAGATGTAAATATCTGGGGTACACTGATAAAGCAATATTGCATTTCTATGCACCTATCTTGTGATGTATGCCATGGCATAATACAAATTGCACCGACTATTTAATATTTCTACCATTATGAAAAATCTGCGATCAATCCATGACGAAAGTAGAAATATAGGAATGGTGTTTCAAAGGCTTTCAGAAAATGATCGCAGTGTCTGGGTTTATTGTTGCATTTTAGTCAAAGCACAACACTTTAGTAATGGAAGATAGACACAAAATACTGGAGTAACTCAGCGGGACGGGCAGCATCTCTGGAGAGAAGGAATGGGTGGCGTTTCGGGTCGAAACCCTTCCTCAGACTGCCTGTCCTACTGAGTTACTCCAGTATTTTGTGTCCATCTTCAGTGTAAAACAACATCTACAGTTCCTTCTTACAGTTTAGTAATGGGTTGCGCACAACTGTTAAAACACATTCCAATCTATTGGTCAGAAATACTGAATAATACCTTGGCCAAGAAAAGAATTATTGGAGTGGAAATCATCTCAAAGTGTCTGTTTTAGATTCATTTCATGTAACTTTCTTCGAAGCAAGATCAAACAATGTATTTGTGTGCCTGGAGCAAACTTTGTAGCCTTGCCTGATTTAAATTCGAGCTTTTTCGAACTCAAAGCATGCAACCAGCAGCAATCAACCTCTGCATTCGCCCAGATCAATATTGGATCAAATTGCTGTTGGGCATAATATTACAGTTTTGTTATCCTTGAGTCAGTATATACTAGCTGCTAACCTTTTACATTTCTTTGAAACATTATTTGACCCCAAGTGTTTACAAGTTGGATTTGTGCATGGAAAAAGGGTACCATTTGATCTGTCAGCTCCTTGTAACATGCTGTTACAACACAGAATGGAAGTATGTAGCCGACAACTAACAGGACATAACAAGGAAAGGATGACCCCGGGGCTAAAGCAAAGAGCTACAGTAATTACCTTTCACCACAAATCCTTTGTTGCTGTAAGAGTCTTTCCCGCAGGCTATTTATGTTACCATCACATCACTTCTTGGCCAAATCAAAGGTTAAGGTAGCACACATCAGAAAATGAGTGTGAAAATCAGACACAGGGGAGCACAGATGGAAGATCATTGCAAAGTATAAGAAAATAACTGCAGATACTGGTACAAATCGAAGGTATCTATTCACAAAATGCTGGAGTAACTCAGCAGGTCAGGCAGCATCTCAGGAGAGAAGGAATGGGTGACGTTTCGGGTCGAGACCTCACGCATTCCTTCTCTCCTGAGACGCTGCCTGACCTGCTGAGTTACTCCAGCATTTTGTGAATAAATACCGAAGATCATTGCAAAACTTCACATTAATAGAAATAGGACATGCTTTTAATCAGGTAGTAAACAACAGGACTTTAGAAGAGCTTAGATATTTTCAAAGGGTTTATTTTCCCTGCATGTAATGCATTCGGCCAAGTGATGAATCAGGTAGAATTGCCATCATGTAAGTTAGCTGCGCCTCGGTAATTGGAGGAACATCCACCCGCATTCTGAAAGCATGCATGCACGTTGGAGCTGAAAGGATCCACGTTTTTATCACACTCAAATAGTCAAACAGCACTTCACTTTCTCATAACAACATTAATGATTTAGATGTGTAGGAAGGAACTGCAGGTGCTGGTTTACACCAAAGATGGACGTACAATGCTGGAGTAATTCAGCAGGTCAGGCAGTACCTCTGGAGAAAAGGGAATGATTTAGAATTCCTTTACAACAATCTTAGATAATAGCCACATCCCCAGAAGGAAACTATCGACGTAGATGTGATTTTTAAAGCACTCTCTGATTTTATAAAAACAAGAATGTTTTCAGAATGGAAACGGTCTGATCATCTTCAGCATTGTCAATCGTTGGCCGAGTCATTCCAGGTGAAATTCGGTGGAGTTGGTCTTGTGGTCCCTGAGGGAAGTGACAAGCCTCCTTTCTCTCTGATCTAGCCTGAATGGTCATCAGTCATGAATTTAATCGTTGGGTTCTAAGAAGCATTCGTCGGCACTGGGCCTGTACTCGCTGGAGTTTAGAAGAATGAGGAAGGACCTAATTGAAGCCTACAGAATAGTGAAAGGCTTGGATGGATGTGGATGTGGAGAGGATCTTTCCACCGGTGGGAGAGTTCAGGACCAGAGATCATAGCCTCAGAATAAAAAGGATGTTCCTTTAGGAAGGAGATGAGGAGGAATTTCTTCAGTCAGAGGGTGATGAATCTGTAGAACTATTTGCCACAGAAGGCTGTAGAGGCAAAGTCAGTGAATATATTTAAGGTGGCGATTGATAGATGTTTGATTGGTACGGGTGTCAGAGTTGACGGGGAGAAGGCAGGAGAATGGGGTTAGGAGGGAGAGATAGATCAGCCATGATTGAATGGCGGAGTGGACAGAATGGTCCAATTCTACTGCTATCACTTATGACCCTATGACCTTAAGCGTTTACCAGCTTGACCGCTCTGCAGCTGGTATTGGTCTCTTGCTGGAGCAGTTCCCATTGATGGCTCTGTTTCTTTTCTGTCACCTATTTCTTTCTCTCATGGGATTGCTGGAATATGAACACACTTGCCCGATCCGTGTACGTCCGGTGGGGTTGGCCTTCACCTGGCCTAAGCTTCACAATCACTTCCTGCAGTCGCATTCAACTTTTGCAACCTTACGGCCTGTCTAGAGAGAGCTAGATAGAGCTCTTAAGGATAGCAGAGTTAGGGGGTACGGGGAGAAGGCAGGAACGGGGTACTGATTGAGAATGATCAGCCATGATCACATTGAATGGTGGTGCTGGCTCGAAGGGCCGAATGGCCTACTCCTGCACCTATTGTCTATTGTCATTCGGAATGTTCTAGACGCAGTGAATAGGCCTCGGACGACTTGAACTGAGGTTGTACCCCTGCTTGCCCTGAAAGCATTTTGACCTCTAGAAATAGAGTCATAGAGTTGTACAGTACAGAAATACATTCAACCCAGCTTGCCCTGGTAGTCCAATATATCCACGAGTTCCACCGGCCTGCATTTGGACAATATCCCTCTTCACCTTTCCTATCCATGTACCTGTCCAAATGCCCTTTAAACGTTGCTATAGTTTCTGCCTCAACTACTTCTTCCGACAACCCATTCCACATACCCACCACCCTCTGTGTGAAAAATATGTCCCTCAGATTTCGATTAAATCGTTCCCCTCTCAGCTTAAACTTATGTTCTCTGGTTCCAGATTCCCTTGCTCTGGGTGAAAGACTCTTGCATCTACCCTATCTATTCCTCTCATGATCTTGTACACCTCTCATTCTCCTACGCTCCAAGGAATATATTCCTAGCTTGGCCAACCTGTCCCTATAACTCGACCCCTCAAGTCCTGGTAATATCCTCTCTGCATTCTTTCCGGCTTAACAACATCTCTTTTACAACAGGGTGACCAAAACTGAACATGATTCTCCAACTGTGGCCTCAGCAGCACCTTGTACAGCTGTAACATAACATCCCAACTTCTCTATCCTAAATCCTCACTGATTTAGGCCAATGTGCCAAGAGACTTCTTGACTACCTTATCTACCCTGTGATGCCAATTTCAAGGAACTATGTATCTGCACTCTAAAACACTCTCCAGACCCCTGCCATGCATTGTGAAGGTCCTGCCCTGGTTAGACTTTGCAAAATGCAACACCTCACATTTATCTGCATATATTTAAATAATTCAATGAAAATTAGAAATAAACTATTTCAATTTACGTAGACTAATCAGAAACGCAAATTTATCTATCTTCTATCTATATATTACTAAAACTCTCTGTCCGTGTGTATGTGTGTTTGTGCGCACCATAACTTTGGTGCTTCGCACAGCCAAAACGGTACACCATAGCGCCACAATTTTTCCACCACCTTACTCACCATTATCCTGGGCATAATCTCTAACAACTCTCATTCAAATTGAGGGTATATTTTTAAAGCTACAGACATTTTAAAGTTTGTTCCCCAAGTACCTTGCCCCCAAATATTAACCAACTCCCCTATGATTAATATATTCCTCTCCCACCACACTGCCCGGTGGTGCAGCAGTAGAGTTGCTGCCTTACAGTTACGGCTGCTGTCTGTACGGAGCTTGTACTTTCTTCCCTTGATCACGTGGGGTTACTCCAAGCTCTTCGGTTTCCTCCCACACCAACGACGTACAGGTTTGTAGGTTCATTGGCTTCCTATAAATATAAATTGTCCCTAGTGTGTGCAGGATGGTGTTAATGTGTGGGGATCGCTGATCGGCGCGGACTCTGTGGGGCAAAGGGCCTGTTTCCGCGCTGTATCTCCAAACGAAACCGAACTAAAAATAGGAGATAGCTGTGTTTTCAATATCTAGTCCTGTTTGATTTAAACCATATTCACGATTATGACTTGCCATCTATTTCACAAAGCTGCAGGGAGTTATAAGAGTGAGGGGTATGTTTGCATTCACATTTCCACTCCCACTGCTTATTTAATGCTTTTGTTGTTGGACTGTGGGTGATTGAATTAACATTTTGTTCAAGATGGCCGCGCCGTTGTGTTTGGCTGCCTGCCACTGTATGTTTCTTTTTTTTCCTAGTCAGATGTGCAGCACTTTGGTCAACGTGGGTTGTTTTTAAATGTGCTATACAAATAAATTGACTTGACTTGACCTCTGCAGCCCAATGTTGCTCTCAGAAAAGTGCATTACTCCAACTCTTAACTCTTGTAGGGTCCCCTCCTTCAAAATTTTCGCTCTGTCTCCAGCTATCTAGGCATGTTTTGGAATTCCTTCCCAACCCCTCTTTAGAGGCTGGTCAATTGGTTTTCTTTCAGGGGCAATTAGAAATCGTTATTTTATATCTGAAAAGCATTCATAAGGAATCTTTGACTGACCAATGCATATCTGTGGCTTTATTTTCCAAAATAGCCCACGGGGTTGAGGGGGGGGATTGGGTGGGGGCTTAATTGCAATAAGAAGCTGACATGCCAGACAGCTTTAAATATAGGAATGTGAGGTGCGGTTGGTATTGATCTTATTGTCTCTGCCATAGGGCAAAATGCTTAGATTAACAGATATTATAGAAACACCATCCCTTGACCACAGATGCCAAATAAAAATGAGCAGAGGCAGTTGTTTAAAAATTGTGAGGTAAATGTATTGCACAATAAAAATAGCATTATTTTGTAGTAGACTGAAGATATAGTTGTATTGCAGAGATTAAAGATCGGGAACATAAAACCACTTTTGAACAAGGAGGAATCGTCAGCCCTGAACTAAAATTAAACCATTACATAGATATAAGTGGCTAAGAGAGACTGGGAAATTACATTAGACCTTTGGCACTGGATGAACAATAGCAAACATTTAAAGAAGTCTTTCACAATCTATATATTAAAACTCTCGTTTGTTTGTTTGTTCCTGAACTACAGCCAAAACGGTACACGATAGCGCAACAATTTTAGGCCCACCTTACTCACCGTCGTCCTTTTGGTGCTAATGGAAGAAGTTTCATTGTTCAGTGTTATAATTTTAAAGTTATTCACATTTTAAAGTTTAAATCTATCTCCTAGGGAGGGTGGGAGGGAGGGAGGGAGGGGGGTGGAGGGAGGGAGGGGGGAGGATAAGGGGGGTTGAGGGGGATGGAGTGGGGGGGGTGGGGAAGGGGGAGCGGGAGGGGAGAAGAGGTGACGTGCGAAATGGTCTGGCCGGACCTTGCTGTCCTTATGGTCAGGTGTGCATACCCCCTACAAACAGCATAGCAGTAAAATTCAGTTTATCTTTGTGTTTGTAGTGTCTGTCTATGTGTGAGCATTGGCCTTTAATAAACGTAGTGAAATGCTTGTGTATGTGCTTGCTTCATTGATCTAAATGAATGAATGAAAAGTGTTCTCATAGCGCAGCGCGTGTGTCAACATTTGATTTTAATGGTCAAAATGAATGCGACTAGAATCTTTGAATGAGATGTCATGATAAAGTACTTAGAAATTCAATAAATTCCGACGCCTTATTTTTTAATAATCACCGAAATCAACTTTATTCAAAAACAATATATTCCTATGAAAGATGGATAACTGCATGCCAAAATCTTTTTTCTTAAACGGATACTTCACACGAATGCAAAATATACCTAGAAATTTCACTGGACGGACCTTGCTGTCGGTTTGTTCAAGTGTGAGTTGTGCTTGTGACATCTCCACATAAGTGCAGGTTTTCGTTGGTTGTCTTAGCTTGCCATGGTCCCTGTCGTAGTGGACGTCCTAGGTAGTGAAGACTGAGTTGCCGGTTGTCGTCAGCTTGCCGTCGCCTATGTGATAGGTTGTCTTAGCTTGTTGCGGGCATTGTCGTGGTCATTATTGTGGACATTGTCGTGGGGTTAATTTTTTCGGCGATCTGCTATGACTTTGACAGTCGCCGGCAGTCACCTAAAAAAATCGCCTAAGTGGGACAGGCCCTTTAGTTTTTAATTTAGCTTAGGGATGCAGTGCAGAAACAGGCCCTTCGGCCCACCGAGCCCGCGCTGACCAGAGATTCCCACACACTATCGTTATTCAACACTAGGGACAAATTACAAATATACCAAGCCAATGAATCGACAAACCTGTACATCTTTGGACTGTGGGAGGAAACCGGAGATCCCAGAGAAAACCCATGGGGTGAACGTACAAACTCCATAAAGACGTGCACCCGTAGTTAGGGTCGAACCAAGGTCTCTGACGCAGTAAGGCTGCAATTCTACTGCTGTGCCACTGTGCCTGAAAAGCATAATGCAAATTATGAAATTAACACATTTCTTCTTTGAGGCCGCCAATTTGAAAGTTGACGTTTGAAACTATCAATCATTTAACCATATTAACCACAGCATGCCAAATGCAAGTTATTTTATTTTAATTATGAACATAATTCTTTCAGATGGCAAAAAGTAGGTTTTAAAGTGCATAAACTGTGGATATCATCGATCATTAGGTTACTAAAACGATTGAAGTATGTAATAATGTTGACAGTCAAAACCTATTGGAAACTGTATTTTTTTTTAATTGAATTTCTTGTCAGTGCTTGGGATTATTTCCCATTTTTGATGGTCGTGCTGAATAGTGTAACATAGAACTGTACAGCACAGCACAGCACAGAAACAGCCCCTTCGGCCCACAATGTTTGTGTCAAACATGATGCCAAGCTGAAATAATCCCATCTGCCTACACATGATCCATATCCCTCTGTTCCCTGTACATCCATGTGCCTATCTGAAAGCCTCTTAAACCTCACTACTGTTTCTGCCTCCACCACCATCCTTGGCAATGCATTCCAGGCATCACCACCCACTAGGTAAAAATCTTGCCCTGCACATCTCCAATAAACTTTCCCTCTCTCACCTGAAAGCTGTGCCGTCCTGAGAAAAAAAATTCCGACTGTGCATCCTATCTACGCCTCTCATAATTTTATATACTTCTATCAAGTCTCCACTCAACCTCCAACGTTCTAGAGAAAACAATCCAAGTCTATCCAACTTCGCCCTGCCGCTGAATCCCTCCAATCCAGGCAGCATTCTGGTCTTGACCCAGTTTAATTTATGCAATAGAAATTGTTCATTTTTAGTATACCTTAATAAATTCCATTTGATATTTTGCTACTTTAAATCCATATACTTCAATCCCAAACATGTTAGCTAATCCTGACTGGAGTGGGGTGTGATCTGTGTGGAGTTTCAATGTTCACCCTGTGATGCCGTGATAGACACGAAATGCTGGAGGAACTCAGCGGGAAAGGCAGCATCTGTGGAGAGAAGAAACGGGTGACGTTTCGGGTCAAGACCCTTCTTCAGACTTCCTTCCTATGCTTCTATTTCCTTTCACATCCCAAAGACCTGCAGACCAGTACATTAATTGGCCAATGTAAATTGTCCCTGGGGACTTTGTATAATGTGATAGGATGTGGGGTTGGAAGAAAAATGTGGGTGATTTTTCGAAAAATGGGACAAATGTTGAATTAGTGTAAAATGAGTGAATACAAATGGGGCTGTTCTGTGGCGACATTTTGCTGGGAATGCAACAGCAAATGATCAAAGGAGCAAAGGATCAAATGTTGACCCAAAATGCTGGAGTAACTCAGCAGGCTAGGCAGCATCTCTGGAGAGAGGGAATGGGTGCCGTTTTGGGTCGAGACCCTTCTTCAGACTGACTGAAGAAGGGTCTCGACCAGAAACGTCACCCGTTCTTTCCCTCCAGAGATGCTGCCTGTCCCACTGAGTTACTCCAGCATTTTGTGTCTATCCTCTTTCACTTTGATACTTGGTAGTAATCAAATCTCTCTTTTCTTATCCACCCTGATCGTTGGTACAATGCCAGCAACGTCAGAACTATAATCATCTATTCCAACAAAAAGCTAATAGTTCAAAACCTGAAAATCTGACATTATCCCATACTGCAGACTTGGTAAGTCCTGAGAGGTGTATGCAAAGTTATTCTGTGTTGAGAATACTGTATGTTACGGAGGTCAGATAAGGATTGATTGGGAGCAAGGAGCAGTGAGATGGTGCTTTAGGAATTAATTTCTGTCTACGGGTTCCTGCCAGGTTACGACAGGGTTCCAATCCTGAGAACCGTTCGTAACCCGGTTTTGTTCATATGTTGGAAATGCAGCCCCCCATTGAAATATCTATATACTAAAACTCTTGTCATTGTGATATTTGTGAAATACCCATAAACTATTTATAATATGCACAGGGGCCGTGAGCTATTTTCCGATGTTGACCCATTCATGTTTTGTGATTGTAATATTTACAGTTCAAATGAAAAGCTGTAAATATAACTTGACGTTGAATGCAATCCATTCAGTGGGCCTGATTAATTTCATTACATTTCATTGCAGTGTTGGCATGTAGATTTTAACTCGTATATTACTGAAGCTGTTACTGCGTGGAATGTCTTCGTTTTTTCCACTCTCTTTTAAAAATCTTATCTACTGACACAATCTTCGTACTTGATTGCAGGCAATGAGTGGTTTTAAGTTATTTGACCGTGAGGTCAGGGGTGGGGAAGCAGAGGGCTGCGGTCAGACCACAGGCCTGCCTTGTTCTCGTTTAACATTCACAACATTCTGGCCCAGCGTCCATTTTCCCTATCCCACCCTAGCCTGGGGATTATTAAAACCATTGTTTGTATCGCTGGCACCTTCAGAACTGAGGCAGAGCAGTGTAACTCAGAGCAGTGACTTGCACCCACATTCTGCCTCTGGGGCGTGGGCTTGTGGAGCAGTGTGCTATTTGTTGTGGGTGAAGGTGAATGAGGTATTTTAGATACGAGTCTGTGCTGAGTCGATCTGGTCAATTCAAAAGAAGGTATCACAAAATGCTGGAGTAACTCAGCGGGTCAGGCAGCATCTCAGGAGAGAAGGAATGGGTGACGTTTCGGGTCGAGAGCCTTCCTCAGACTGATGTCAGGGGAGGGGGCGGGACAAAGAATGGATTCAGTTGGGGACAGGAAGACTAGTGCAAGAACTGGGAAGGGGGAGGGGAAAAAGAGGGACAGAGGAACTATCTAAAGTTAGAGAAATCAATGTTCATACCGCTGGGCTGCAAGCTGCCCAAGCGAAATATGAGGTGTTGTTCCTCCAATTTGCGGTGGGCCTCACTATGACAATGGAGGAGGCCCATGACAGAAAGGCCGGACTGGGAGTGGGAGGGGGAGTTGAAGTGCTGAGCCACCGGGAGATCAGGGTTGGTTAAGGCAGACCGAGCGAAGGTGTTGAGCGAAACGATCGTCGAGCCTGCGTTTGGTCTCGCCGATATAGAGAGGTTGACATCTGGAACAGCGGATACAATAGATGAGGTTGGAGGAGGTGCAAGTGAACCTCTGCCTCCTTTTTTGCTCAGAGCGCTGCGATGGTGTTATAGTGGTGAGCATAGCTGCCTTCCAAGCAGATGACCCAGGTTTGAGTCCAGGCCATCGCAACTGTTCAACTGCCGTGAGGGAAGGGGGGAGAACAAAGGTGGAGGCGCCGTACTTTGTAACTTTGTCAGCTCCATAGGTGGTCGCTATTTGCATATCTTGGGTAGGCAAGCAATGAATTTCACTGTGCCTTGTCACATGTGACAATAAAGTATTCCAGTCCATTCCAAAATATAGCATGTGATATTCATTATTGGGTGAAGAAGTCTCTCGGTGATAAATAATACTTGCAGAGGCATAACATGGAGAGTACTAAGATGAAATGGTGTGTTTTTGCAACGCAGAATTATTTGGAGTGGCATTGGTCTGTAACTCAGAATATATCATTGTTGTACGTCGTTCCAGCTGGATTCGAACTGAAGTGCAGTCATGAGTATTTAAAAAAATCTTTGTGATATCACAGCACAATAATTGATTGCCTGAAACCCTGTTTGCAGATGGAGAACCTGGTGCATTTATGAAATTGCGTCACTTTATGCAATGTAATGCAACTCAGTTTAGATAATAGACAACAGACAATAGGTGCAGAAGTAGGCCATTCGGCCCTTCGAGCCAGCACCGCCATTCAATGTGATCATGGCTGATCATTCACAATCAGTACCCCGTTCCTGCCTTCTCCCCATACCCCCTGACTCCGCTATCCTTAAGAGCTCTATCTAGCTCTCTCTTGAATGCATTCAGAGAATTGGCCTCCACTGCCTTCTGAGGCAGAGAATTCCACAGATTCACAACTCTCTGACTGAAAAGGTTTTTCCTCATCTCCGTTCTAAATGGCCTACCCCTTATTCTTAAACTGTGGCCCCTGGTTCTGGACTCCCCCAACATTGGGAACATGTTTCCTGCCTCTAACGTGTCCAACCCCTTAATAATCTTATACGTTTCGATAAGATCCCCTCTCATTCTTTAGCTTTAGGTTTTAGTTAAGATTAGTTCTGCGATACAGCACGGAAACAGGCCCTTCTGCCCACCAAGTCCGCACCGACCAGCCATCCCCGCACACTAACACTACCCTACACACACTAGGGACAATTTACAAATTTACCAAGCCCATTAGCCTACAAACCTGTGTAAGAAAGAACTGAACAAGGGTCTCGACCCGAAAGGTTACCCATTCCTTCTCTCCAGAGATGCTGCCTGGCCTGTTGAGTTACTCCAGCATTTTGTGTCTAGTCTACAAACCTGTACGTCTTTGGAGTGTGGGATGAAACCGGGAGCTCCCGGAGAAAACCCACATGGTCACGGGGAGAACGTACAAACTCCGTACAGACAGCACCCGTAGTCAGTATTGAACCCGGCTCTCTGGTGCTGTAAGGCAGCAACTCTACCGCTGCACCACTGTTCCGCCCTTGCTTTCAGTCTAATCCTGAGTGCCTGAAATTTAGATTTAAAGTCAGTCTTAAATGTTTGTTTTTTTGTCTGGCTTCCAAAAACAGGATTGTGAAACTAATTGCACAGAACTTTTTGAACTTTTGAATCAGAGAGTAATTTTGATGGAAGAAGGTAAATATGTTCTTATAGCATTATTCCGTGTTCTCGAGGTTTTAATCTGCTTATTTTTGAATTGCATCACTTCCCCACTGAATTGGGGAACTAGGAACTTCACCCATACTTGCTTTGGTTTAGTTTAGTTTCATTTAAAGATACAGCCTTTCGGCACACCTTGTCCATTCTGACCACCCATCACCCGTTCACACAAGTTCTATGTTATTCCCACTTTCTCATCTATTCCCTACACCATGGAGGCCATTTATTGAGGCCAATTGACCCACAAACCCACACATCCTTGGGATGTGGCAAGTTCCACAGCCTGACCCCGGGAGGCCTGGCCTCCCATCACAGTGAGGAGGTGACTGGAGGAGACTCACTGTGATGGATGTTTCTTTTTTTTTTGTTTCTTTTTTTTGTTTTGTGTTGGTTTGTGATTGTGTGTGTAATTGCTTATTTTTATTGCTCTTATTGTTGGACTGTGGGTGACGAAATTTCGTACGAAAGCCTTGTTTTTTTTGGATGACAATAAAGGCTATTCTGATTCGGATTCTCATGAGCACTCAGAAGAAAACAACGTTGTCACAGGGAGAACATGCAAACTCCACACATGCAGCACCTGGTCAGGGTCGAACCCAGGTCTCTGGCATTGTGAGACTGCAGCTACACCAGCAGCACTACTACACTGCCCAGTTTTAATGCTCCTAGCATTAATTTCTACATTAATGACTTGGATGAAGGGATTAAAAGTACCATTAGCAAATTTGCAGATGATACAAAGCTGGGTGGTAGTGTGAACTGTGAGGAAGATGCTATGAGGTTGCAGGGTGACTTGGACAGGTTGTGTGAGTGGGCGGATGCATGGCAGATGCAGTTTAATGTGGATAAGTGTGAGGTTATCCACTTTGGTGGTAAGAATAGGAAGGCAGAGTATTATCTGAATGGTGTCAAGTTAGGAACAGGGGACGTACAACGAGATCTGGGTGTCCTAGTGCATCAGTCACTGAAAGGAAGCATGCAGGTACAGCAGGCAGTGAAGAAATCCAATGGAATGTTGGCCTTCATAACAGGAGGAGTTGAATATAGGAGCAAAGAGGTCCTTCTACAGTTGTACAGGGCCCTAGTGAGACCACACCTGGAGTACTGTGTGCAGTTTTGGTCTCCAGATTTGAGGAAGGATATTCTTGCTATTGAGGGCGTGCAGCGTAGGTTTACTAGGTTAATTCCCGGAATGGCGGGACTATCATATGTTGAAAGACTGGAGCGACTAGGCTTGTATACACTGGAATTTAGAAGGATGAGAGGAGATCTTATCGAAACGTATAAGATTATTAAGGGGTTGGACACGTTAGAGGCAGGAAACATGTTCCCAATGTTGGGGGAGTCCATAACCAGGGGCCACAGTTTAAGAATAAGGGGTAGGCCATTTAGAAAGGAGATGAGGAAAAACATTTTCAGTCAGAGAGTTGTGAATCTGTGGAATTCTCTGCTTCAGAAGGCAGCGGAGGCCAATTCTCTGAATGCATTCAAGAGAGAGCTAGATAGAGCTCTTAAGGATAGCGGAGTCAGGGGGTATGGGGAGAAGGCAGGAACGGGGTACTGATTGAGAATGATCAGCCATGATCACATTGAATGGCGGTGCTGGCTCGAAGGGCCGAATGGCCTCCTCCTGCACCTATTGTCTATTGTCTATTGTCTACGCCATGGAGGCAATTTATTGAGGCCAATTAATCCACAAACCCACACGTCCTTGGGATGTGCACTCAAAAGAAAACAACGTTGTCACAGAGATAACATGCAAACTCCACACAGGCAGCACCTGGTCAAGATCGAACCCAGGTCTCTGGCATTGTGAGACTGCAGCTACACCAGCAGCACCACTACACTGCCCAGTTTTAATGCATCTAGCATTAACTTCTAATGAAAAAAAATACAACAAGGTATGATACAAGCGTGTAGCTTACTGAAGGCAGTCGGAGTTGACACAATTCTATTTAGCCTGCTTCTTCATTAGTTTATATGGAAGCATTACATCGAAAAAACCTTTTGAATTATTTGCAGTCATTTTCTAAAGTTCTTCCAACTGAAACTCCAGTAGCAGGGTGAGATCGCCAGGATTGTCAGACAGACATTGCTCACTGCGTCACTCAACACTCACAAATTCTATTCCAGAGATGACAGTCCCTGACCCCAGCAGGACTGGAACTGAATGATTCCATGGAGAACTCGATGATCTATGTCTACACTCTTCCTTAAGCACTTCAAATTCCTTCGTACACAGACATTCTTTTCTCTATAATGAAGTTAATCAGCAGGGCATTAGCCTCAGTTATGTTTGATAGGAGCCACTAACTCATATCTATGTCTCTGAATTGAAAGCACGTTTATTTTATCTTCAGTTTCACTTAACACTAGCTAATTTAGTGCTTTTGTCTGATCTTGTGATCAGGCGAAAATCCACAAGTCTGCAATAACAGAAAAGCTCCAGAAGAACTTCATACCAGTACAAGAGTCTTTCTCACATTGTGGGAGTCTACTGGAGCTTTGTTTTATAAAGTGGCTTTCCCAGCATCCCTCTTTCCCCCCCTGAAGTTCAGCCTTATACTATCGTGGAAATACTCAATCATACCCAACATTTTTCAACAGCTAAACTTTGTAGAAATTTTGTTTGTAATGAAGTTAAAGCATATTCCATATGCTCAAAATAACAGCAGATTTCTGGATTAGCTAATGCCTTAATTTGCGACAATTCTTACCGAACCATTAAATGTATTAAAACCGCATTTGGGATGCCTTTAGCTCATGAAAAGCACAATTAGAAGTTGATGAATTCAGAAGTTCCAGGGGCTGAATTAGGCCATTCGGCCCATCAAGTCTACTCCGCCATTCAATCATGGCTGATCTATCTTTCCCTCTCAACCCCATTCTCCTGCCTTCTCCCCACAACCTCTGACGCCCGTACTAATCAAGAATCGGAGATTTGCACCTTAAAAATATCCATTGGCTTGGCCCCCACAACCGTCTGTGGCAATTAATTCCACAGATACACCACCATCTGACTGAAGAGTTTCTTCCTCGTTTCCTTTCTAAAGGTACATCTTTTTATTCTGAGGTATGGCGTCTGATCTTAGACTCTCCCATGAATGGAAACATCCTTTCCACATTCACTCTATCCAGGCCTTTCAATATTCGATAAGTTTCAATGAGGTCCCCCTTCATCCTTCTAAACTCCAACGAGTTCAGGCCAAATGACTTCAAACGTTCATCATATGTTAACACAATAATTCCTGGGATCATTCTTGCAAAAGTCCCGTGGACCCTCTCCAATGCCAGCACATTCTTCCTCAGATATGGAGCCCAAAACTGCTCACAATACTCCAAATGCAGCCTGACCAGCGCCTTATAGAGCCTCAGCATTACATCCCTATTTTTGTATTCTAGCCCTCTCAAAATAAATGGTAGCACTGCACTTGCCTTCCTTACTACCTATTCGGCTTGCAAAGTAACTTTTGGAAAACTTGCACTCCCATGTCCCTTTGCACCTCTGATTTCTGAATTTTCTCCCCTTTAAGAAAATAGTCTATCCCTTTATTCCTATGACCAAAACGCATGACTCCACACTTTGCTTCACTATATTCCATCTGCCACTTCTCTGCACACTCTCCCAACACCTTCACACTTCCTTATCTATCTCCCTCCCCCCTGAAGTCAGTCTGAAGAAGGGTCTCGACCCGAAACGTCACCCATTCCTTCTCTCCAGAGATGCTGCCTGTCCCGCTGAGTTACTCCAGCATTTTATGCTTATAAAAGCTAATACAACAGATCATTCACCTTGGCACATGCCTACAAACCATCAGCATATGTCCTCCAAGGTCCATTCTTTCCCTTTTTTATATCTTCTTCATTCAATGAAACATCTTCACCTTTGAATTAATGTTTGTCGCTGTGCTAATTTTACACATTCATCTTAAGCACCTGAATTTACTTATGCCAGGATATTTGTCCCAAATCAATTAAAGTCTGCAAAATGCTGCTGATCTGTCTTATGATTTTATTCTCCATCTTAATTTTCAGAAAACTGTATTTCGTCACAGGATATTTATGTGAGAATAATGTTATGTTTACTTTTGAAGGTCTTCAGGCATAGATATCACAGTGCATCGTTTCTTTGGATACATTTGTTTTTGCGTGCCCTTATTTTACATGCAAAAATGTATCCCTTGTTTTAGTTTCAAAGTGACTACTTTTTTAAATTTTACATAGCCAACCACAGATGTTTTTTCTTTTTAAGAAGCAACAGTTTTTTTAAAGGAAAGTATTCTCATTGATCAGGCGCTGTGTAAAGCTCATAATATTTACTAATATTCACTGCAAAATGCCTTTCATAAAATAATTAATTTGAAAAATACATGATTTTAATAGAGAGATTTGGATGGGAACATACAGGGCAAGATTAGCAAGTTTGCTGATGATATAAAAGTGGGTGGTTTTGCAGATAGTGAAGATGGTTGTGAACGATTGCAGCTGGATCTGGATCGATTGGCCAGGTGGGCTGAGGAATGGTTGGTGGAATTTAATACAGAAAAGTGTGAGGTGTTGCATTTTGGGACTTCGAACAGGGGCAGGACCTACACCATAATTGGTAGGCCTCTGGGTAGTTTTGTAGAGCAGAGGGATGAGTCACAGGTAGATAAGGTGGTCAAAAAGGCTTTTGGCACTTTGGCCTTCATCAGTCAGAGTATTGAGTATAGAACTTTGGAGGATATGTTGCTGTTGTATAAGACGTTGGTGAGACCGCATTTAGAGTATTGTGTTCAGTTCTGGGCACCGTTATAGGAAAGATATTGTCAAGCTTGAAAGGGTTCAGAAAAGATTTACAAGGATGTTGCCAGGACTAAAGGGTGTGAGCTATAGGGAGAGGTTGAGTAGGCTGGCTCTCTATTCCATGGAGTGCAGGAGGATGAGGGGAGATCTGATAGAGGTGTACAAAATCATGAGAGGAATAGATCACGTAGATGCACAGAGTCTTTTGCCCAGAGTGGGGGAATCGAGGACCAGAGGACATAGGTTGAAGGTGAAGGGGAAAAGATTCAATAGGAATCCGAGAGGTAACATTTTCACACAAAGGGTGGTGGGTGTATGGAACAAACAGCCAGAGGAGGTAGTTGAGGCTGGGACGATCCCATCGTTTAAGAAACAGTTAGACAGGTACATGGATAGGACATGTTTGGAGGGATATGGACCATGAACAAGCAAGTGGGACTAATGTAGCTGGGACATTGTTTGCTGGTGTGGGCGAGTTGGGCCAAAGGACCTGTTTCCACACTGTATCACTCTATGAATCTATGACTCTAGGGATGAATGGCAGGAACAGCTGGTCAGATATAACAACATCCAGGATATGGGAATGTGTGAATATCACACAAGTGTGGGGTTTGATTTTTATTGGTGTTGCCCCATTGACCTTCCTGTTGGTTTAAGGTCATTTGACTGATCTTTGCAGCAATGCGATCACTTTGTGAATTTACTGCGCCCAGCTAGATACCAATGTTTTGTACTTCCAAGAGAGCATGACCTTAACATTAGAGCAAGAAATAAATCATGCAGTGGAAACTCAATACCAACAGTTTGTTGCATACGCCACTTCATGTTCACTGATGTCAATGAAGTTGGATTTTGAAAGCAGGGTACAACTGCTGCCATTCCTCCTGTGACAAATTTCCATCCTGCCAGTTCCTTTAATCTGCATTTAGTTCTGCCTTTAATCCAAACTGATTTTTACAAAAGAGTTTGACTGTATACCGAGGATATCACAAAATGCTGGAGTAACTCAGCGGGCCAGGCAGCATCTCAGGAGAGAAGGAATGGATGGCGTTTCGGATCGAGACCCTAAGAGTTCGACTGTATACCTCGAGCAACGCAAAATGCTGGAGTAACTCAACGGGTCAGGCAGCATCTCAGGAGAGAAGGAATCATTTCGGGTCGAGACCCTAAGAATTCGACTGTATACCTAGGGTATCACAAAATGCTGGAGTAACTCAGCGGGTCAGGTAGCATCTCAGGAGAGAAGGAATCGTTTCGGGTCGAGACCCTAAGAATTCGACTGTATACCTAGGGTATCACAAAATGCTGGAGTAACTCAGCGGGCCAGGTAGCATCTCAGGAGAGAAGGAATTGTTTTGGGTCGAGACCCTAAGAGTTCGACTGTATACCTAGGGTATCACAAAATGCTGGAGTAACTCAGCGGGCCAGGCAGCATCTCAGGAGAGATGGAATGGGTGACGTTTCGGGTCGAGACCCTAATGGGTCTCGATCCGAAACGTCGCCCATTTATTCTCTCCTGAGATGCTGCCTGATCCACTGAGTTACTTCAGCATTTTGTAATACCTTCGATTTGTACCAGTATCTGCAGTTATTTTCCTACTCGACTGTACACCTGGCTTCTTCCATCAATGGTCGCTTTGGATTGGTTTAGTTTGGTTTATTAGTATCAAGTGTACTGAAGTACAGTGAAAAGCTTTTTGTTGCATGCTATCGAGTCACCGAAAAAACTGTACACGATTACAATCAAGGGGTCCACAGTGTACAGATGCAGGAAAAAGGGTATAACGTTTCCTGCAAGATAAAGTCCAGTGAAGATTAAAGATTGTTCAAAGGTTGCCATTGGAGTGGAAGGGAGGTCAGGACCGACCACTCTCAAATAGGTGATGGAGTGGTTCAGTTGCCTGATTTCAGTGAGGAAGACACTTTCCCTGAATCTACTTTGTTGTTGCTGTGGTTGCTGCATCGCTGTTACCTGGTGAAGATGACCTTCTAAGGTCCACCTGATGTAGCAGCAGTATGACTCCCCTCAAGGCAAGGAAATGGGGAATGGTTTACCCGTAGCACAGATCCCCTAAAATTTGGCTTCCACAAGTGCAGATCATTAAAATCAGGTCCATGCTATTTATGCACAGCATTATCCAAAAACTAACCAACAAATTATTTCTTGTTTCCTCTTTCAAGAATGATTTTGAACTTAGAATTTGGAACTGAGATGAGGAAAAACTTTTTCAGTCAGAGAGTTGTGAATCTGTGGAATTCTCTGCCTCAGAAGGCAGTGGAGGCCAATTCTCTGAATGCATTCAAGAGAGAGCTAGATAGAGCTCTTAAAGATAGCGGAGTCAAGGGGTATGGGGAGAAGGCAGGAACGGGGTACAGATTGAGAATGATCAGCCATGATCACATTGAATGGCGGTGCTGGCTCGAAGGGCCGAATGGCCTCCTCCTGCACCTATTGTCTATTGTCTATTTCTTGTCATACGTCCCAGATAGAACAATGCAATTCTTACTGAATCTGAATATCCACAACTTAAAACAGAATGTCTCTTGCAAAGGGATCAAATTGGTTTTCTCCAAGTCCTTCTGTTTTCTCCCATGTCCCAAAGGTATGCTAGCAGTTTCATTTTTGCCCTTTATGTCAGTTAAATGGCAAAGGAGCTAAAGGAGAGTTGAGGAACAGCTGAGACAGAATAAGCACCAGGGTGCAGGGTAACAAGGAAATGGACAATGGAACTGACTTAATTGTTTTGCTGACTACCATGGACCCCATGGGCTGAATACCCTCGTTCTACATGGTGATGTATGAATTGTAACTGTGTGAGCCTTCTGCATTAGGTAGAATTTTCAGGGGGAGAATACCTGTTCTTATTGTGTTACTTCAGAACTTTAAACATTTTTTTTAGATTTTAGTTTATCAAGATTTGTTTGAAAAAACATGTGATCGGCAATTTGCACTGTTCTGACAAACAAGTGAAGCAAATGAGAGTTACTGAATTATTGAATAGGAAGGAATGGCAGATGATGGTTTACACTGATGATAGACACAACATGCTGGAGTAACTCAGTGGGACAGGCAGCATCTCTGGATAGAAGGAATGGGGCCCATTCCTTCCATCCAGAGACGCTGCCTGTCCTGCTGAGTTACTCCAGCAGTTTGTGTCCATCTTACTGTATTATTGACCCTCCCTGAAAATCCTACTCAATGCAGAAGCCTCGCATAGTTACTATTCGTACTTATTACCCTGAATGGGATTTATGGGATCTATGGGATCTATTAAAACTTACAAAATTCTTAAGGGGTTGGACAGGCTAGATGCAGGAAGATTGTTCCTGATGTTGGGGAAGTCCAGAACAAGGGGTCACAGTTTAAGGATAAGGGGGAAGTCTTTTAGGACCGAGATGAGAAAGTTTTTTTTCACACAGAGAGTGGTGAATCTGTGAAATTCTCTGCGACAGGAGGTAGTTGAGGCCAGTTCATTGGGTATATTTAAGAGGGAGTTAGATGTCGCCCTTGTGGCTAAAGGGATCAGGGGGTATGGAGAGAAGGCAGGTACGGGATACTGAGTTGGATGATCAGCCATGATCATATTGAATGGCGGTTCAGGCTCGAAGGGCCGAATGGCCTACTCCTGCACCTATTTTCTATGTTTCTATGTTTCTATGGTTGTCAGCAGAACAATCCCGTCAGTTCCATTGTCCATCTCCTTGTTCCCCTGCATCCTGGTGCTCACCTGTTCCTCAACTCTCCTTTAGTTCTTTTGCCATTTAATGACAGTAAAGGGGAACAATGAAGCCAATGAAAAAAAAAAGTAGAGCCGTTGAGGAACTCAGCGAGTCAGACAGCATCTGGGGAGGGGAATGGGCAGTTAACATTTTGGGACAAGGCTCTGCATTTGGACTAAAAGAATAGAGGGGAAATTTATAGTAAAAACATCTTGGGGAAAGGGGTGGGACAGGTGTTAGCAAGCAATAGGTAGATACATAATTAGGAGGGATTGATTAGCAGATAACACACCTCGGTAGCGATGAAGATAGCAGTTGCAAGCCTTATCTAAAGCTCTTTAAAGCCCCAGAGGGAACAGCTCGAATATCCTTTACACTCACCAAATTATTGTCATTGATTTTTTTTTCTCTCTTCTCCCAATACAGGAAGTCATTTGTTTGATTGAAACCTGAAGATGACCATAAGTCTCATAACGTCACGTGAAGTCGAATCTTGTCCGTTGGATCAACAGGAAAACTATTCACTCACACTTGAATCCAATTCCTGTGACCGTCTGAAAAGCTTGGATTAGTTGTATCATTTTTGGTAACTGAAGATTGGTATCTTAGATCGACACAAAATGCTGGCGTATCTCAGCAGGTCAGGAGGCATCTCTGGATGGAAGGAATGGGTGACGTTTCGGGTCGAGACCCTTCTTCAGACTCAGTCAGAGCCTGAAAAAGGGTCTCGACCCGAAACGTCACCTATTCCCTCTCTCCAGAGATGTCGCCTGTCTCGCTGAGTTGCTCCAACTTTTTGTGTCTATCTTCAGTTTAAACCAGCATCCGCAGTTCCTTCCTACACATTGGTATCTTAGACTTTGCATTCACTGAAGTTGGTCTAGAATAACATAGGCTTATTTTCACAAGAAACAGAATTGTTTAAGGTCAGAATCATTTTTAACTCTCATCAGAAAATTAAAACCATTAATAAATCACAACTTTGTTGAGATTTTTGGTAAGGAAGACTTCAAGATTGGCAAAGCATTGATCAATAGGGCCAGAGTTTGGATAATTTTTACATTTTTTATATACTGTCGTTCTCTATCCTATTATTTGTATAATTGTCATGGAATCTAGGGTAGAGCATTGGTTCAAACATTCATGCTTGCTTGTGGAATCCTTGTCTCCACAAAAACTTGAAATTTAAAAAAAAGTTGATGTTTTTTGCTTATGCTGTATGTGCCGTTTATATTGTGCTTATCACAGAGTGCACATTTACTTTTTTTTATAATTTATACATAATTCTTTATCCTTTTCTATTTGGAACATTTGTAAACATTTGTGTCAAAAATAAATTTGCAATAAATATGTTAGTGACTTCTTTTAGTAATTAATGCTTGTATATGTTTATTTTACTTTATTTTTTAAAAACTTTATTTTTGTAATGGTGAAATTAATAGGTCCGCCAACTGATATGTGGGGAAGATTCCAACAAGGGGACATAGCTTCAGAATTGAGGGACAAAAGTTTAGGGGTAACATGAGGGGTAACTTGTTTACTCAGAGGGTGGTGGCTGTATGGAATGGGCTTCCGGTGGAAGTGGTGGAGGCTGGCTCAATTTTATTATTTAAGAGTAAATTGGATAGGTATATGGATAAGAGGGGATTAGAGGGTTATGGTCTGAGTGCAGGTAGATGAGACTAGGTCAGGGAGAGTGGTCGGCGTGGAATGGTAGGGCCGAACGGGCCTGTTTCCGTGCTGTAGTTGTTATATGGTTATATGGTTATATATCCATAGAACCAGACTTGACTTCTATCATCCTTTCCTTTCAGTGCAAACATATTTGCTCAACTGTACTGGCAACCGTCCATCTGCGGGAGATGATGGCGCGGCTTGGCGCTGTCCTGCTTGGAGAGGGGGGATGTTTCATCTGTGGTTACATCTCACTGTGCCCAGCGAGGATGAAGTGTCCTCTCCATTTGATTTGGCTGCTCCATTTGACTTGGCCATTTGATTTGGCCCTGGGCGGGTAAATGGGAATACAAGCTTGCCCAGCCTCCGCTCAACTAGGTTGCTATAATTTGTAAATTTAGATTTAGATTTAGAGATACAGCGCGGAAACAGGCCCTTCGGCCCACCGGGTCCGCGCCGCCCAGCGATCCCCACACATTAACACTATCCCACACACACTAGGGACAATTTTTACATTTGCCCAGCCAATTAACCTACAAACTTGTACGTCTTTGGAGTGTGGGAGGAAACCTAAGATCTAGGAGAAAACCCACGCAGGTCACGGGGAGAACGTACAAACTCCATACAGACGGTGCCCGTAGTCAGGATCGAACCTGAGTCTCCGGCGCTGCATTCGCTGTAAGGCAGCAACTGTAAGTTAGGTAAATTAAATGGATTAAAGGCAGATAAATCCCCAAGGCCAGATAGGCTGCATCCCAGAGTGCTTAAGGAAGTAGCCTCAGAAATAGTGGATGCATTAGTGATAATTTTTCAAAACTCTTTAGATTCTGGAGTAGTTCCTGAGTACTGGAGGGTAGCTAATGTAACCCCACTTTTAAAAAAGGGAGGGAGAGAGAAAACGAGGAATTATAGACCAGTTAGCCTAACATCGGTAGTGGGGAAAATGCTAGAGTCAGTTATTAAAGATGTGATAGCATCACATTTGGAAAGTAGTGAAATCATCGGACAAAGTCAGCATGGATTTACCAAAGGCAAATCATGTCTGACGAATCTTATAGAATTTTTCGAGGATGTAACTAGTAGAGTGAATAAGGGAGAACCAGTCGATGTGTTATATCTGGACTTTCAGAAGGCCTTCGACAAGGTCCCACATAGGAGATTGGTGTACAAACTTAAAGCACACGGTATTGAGGGTTCAGTTTTGAGGTGGATAGAAAATTGGTTGGCGGACAGGAAGCAAAGAGTAGGAATAAACGGGTCCTTTTCGGAATGGCAGGCAGTGACTAGTGGGGTACCGCAAGGCTCAGTGCTGGGACCCCAGTTATTTACAGTGTATATTAATGATTTGGACGAGGGAATTGAATGCAACATCTCTAAGTTTGCGGATGACACGAAGCTGGGTGGCAGTGTTAGCTGCGAGGAGGATGCTAGGAGGCTGCAGAGTGACTTGGATAGATTAGGCGAGTGGGCAAATGCATGGCAGATGCAATATAATGTGGATAAATGTGAGGTTATTCACTTTGGCGGCAAGAACAGGAAAGAAGAGTATTACCTGAATGGTGACCGATTGGGAGAAGGGGAGATGCAACGTGACCTGGGGGTCATGGTGCACCAGTCATTGAAAGCAAGCATGCAGGTGCAGCAGGCAGTGAAGAAAGCGAATGGTATGTTGGCATTCATAGCGAGAGGATTTGAGTTTAGGAGCAGGGTGGTTCTGCTGCAGTTGTACAGGGCCTTGGTGAGACCGCACCTGGAGTATTGTGTGCAGTTTTGGTCTCCTATCCTGAGGAAAGACGTTCTTGCCTTAGAGGGAGTACAGAGAAGGTTCACCAGATTAATCCCTGGGATGGCGGGACTTGCATGTGAGGAAAGACTGGATAGACTGGGCTTGTACTCGCTGGAATTTAGAAGACTGAGGGGGGATCTTATAGAAACATATAAAATTCTTAAGGGGTTGGAGAGGCTAGATGCGGGAAGATTGTTCCCGATGTTGGGGAAGTCCAGAACCAGGGGTCACAGCTTAAGGATAAGGGGGAAGTATTTTAGGACCGAGATGAGAAAACATTTCTTCACACAGAGAGTGGTGAGTCTGTGGAATTCTCTGCCACAGAAGGTAGTTGAGGCCAGTTCGATGGCTATATTTAAGAGGGAGTTAGATGTGGCCCTTTTTGCTAAAGGGATAAGGGGGTATGGAGAGAAGGCAGGTACAGGCTACTGAGCTGGATGATCAGCCATGATCATATTGAATGGCGGTGCAGGCTCGAAGGGCCGAATGGCCTACTCCTGCACCTATTTTCTATGTTTCTATGTTAACTCTACCGCTGTGCCACCGTGCCGCCCTAAATCATGGGTATGTATTCCTTGTCATGGGTTGATGAAGGATTTACAATTTAACAAGATAAAGCTTACTGGCAGCAAAAATATATATATTGCAGAGGACAAATTTAATGGGCTGGCATATTTCCAAGAATAGCCCAAACTTGTTAGAAAGGTAAAGGAATCTCTAAACGTTTGATGACACAACATAGAAACAAAACCTTCTTGTTTAGTGAAGAAGAAATCAAGGTGCCGTGGCATGGGATCAATGTTTATTTGTTTGCTTCCCAAAGCAGGAAATAGAAACATCCTGACAAGACATGATAACTCCACATAATATATTACTAACACAGCCTTGGAATAAAACAAGATTACTGGCATTAATGAGACTATCATGTTATAGCTCCTCAAAAAGACTTAATAATCACATCAATGGCTCAAAAAATGAATGTTATTAAATGATGATTTTCAACCATTTGTGTATTACTCATTTGCCAGTGCAAAGCTTGTGGAGAACCCCTTGCTAAGCTCTGCTCAGCATCAGTGCTCATATTCCATGAGGAGAGATATTAGAGATGCAATTTACAACAACCATTCTTTAAAAGCTAACTTTAAAAAAAGTGCTAAATGGCAACTGATTGATTAAAAGATGCAGGTTGGAAACATGGACTTCAGCCCACTGTGTACATGCTGACCCATTTACACAAGTTTTAAGTTATCCCACTTTTGAATCTGCCCCTGACACACTAAGGGCAAATTATGTTGAAAGATTGGAGCGACTGGGCTTGTATACACTGGAATTTAGAAGGATGAGAGGGGATCTTACCGAAACATATAAGATTATTAAGGGGTTGGACACGTTAGAGGCAGGAAACATGTTCCCAATGTTGGGGGAGTCCAGAACCAGAGGCCACAGTTTAAGAATAAGAGGTAGGCCATTTAGAACGGAGATGAGGAAAAACTTTTTCTGTCAGAGAGTTGTAAATCTGTGGAATTCTCTGCCTCAGAAGGCAGTGGGGGCCAATTCTCTGAATGCATTCAAGAGAGAGCTAGATAGAGCTCTTAAGGATAGCGGAGTCAGGGGTATGGGGACAAGGCAGGAACGGGGTACTGATTGAGAATGATCAGCCATGATCACATTGAATGGTGGTGCTGGTTCGAAGGGCCGAATGTCCTCCTCCTGCACCTATTGTCTATTGCCTATTGTCTATAGAGGCCAGTTAACCAATCATACACTTTCATATAATTGGAGTAAGAGGTCCCCTTGGAAATGAATCTGTGAACTAAAATTTCAAGGCTATGGTAAAGGTAAGATATCTTTGTTGTCAGAATGTTGAATGAGGTACTGCCCTAACAGTTCATCTCTACTGAAGTGGACAAAAACCTTTGGCCATTGTGCTTAATAGTTTACACAGGCTGTGGGGTTAATGGAGTATGTGACCAATGCCCCTCCTTGTGTAAATTAAACTCTCTCAATTCATTCCCTTCTTTCTCCCTTAATGCTTCCAAAACTACAAAACAGAAATACTCATATTCTCCTTTCTCACTGTAAGAAAGAGAAATAAAAGAATATAAAAAATAATCAACCAATCAGCAGCTAAATAAATCGACAAAACCTACAATTTAATCTTTAACACCTAGTTTGTTAAGGGCTTTTATTGTTAATTCTGCAGGAAAAGCTGAATGTTTCGCTAATTCTCTGCTAGAAAGCGGAGGAGTTGATTAGCAGTCCAATTTCCAAACAATGTACAAGGATTTTGATTTTAAAATGTATACCTCTTGCACAAAATATGATGTTTATCTCAATTGCTGCCTGAAACATCAGGGGAAGTTACAATTCAGGTAGTAGTCTTGCAAAGTGGAACAGCCATGGTTCTCCTGTCCAGAGTGTTGGCAGGTTCATATCTGATGCATTCAGATTTCTACTCGTTAGATAAAGTGTGGCAAAATGTGCTTGAATTTATCTATTAGGAAGTTTTGCACAGCAGATGAGATGGATCTGATAGATTACATTAGATTCTCAGAAACCACAAGCTCATTTATTTTTTAATCAGATGTAAACAAGTACTGAAAATTCTTGCTTTATCAAATGGCAATGGGGAATTGGTTCTTTGTGACCTCATGATAAAAGTATAAGTTATCATTGTAAAATTTCCAAGAAGTTAGAAATATAAACATAAACATAAAAATTTACGTTAACTTTACATTTTACATGAACTAGAAAGTTTTGGTTTCTTCTGCATTCTAAACAGAAGATTCTTCAATGTTTGCTGAATCAATGTACATTTGCAGGACACTCAAATTCCCCTTAGGTCAACACGCATTGGATAAAATAGATGAACCAAGGGCTGAATTGCAAGGGCTGAATCATACTAAATTTGCCTGTGTAGATGTAGACATAATAAACTGCAGGTGCTGGTTTACAAATAAAAAGCACAAAGCACTGCCTGGCTCACTGAGTTACTGAGTCACTGAGTTACTCCAGCACTTTGTGTCTTTTTTTGCATATGTCAATGCAGTTTAGTATCTAACAGTTTACTCTAAATGGTGGAATATAAAACAAAGACATTTTAATTGATAAAATTGGGATCAGGGATTTAATAATCCTGTACTGGAACTGATGATAATTTCATTCTTTATCTTCTTCTTTATCACTGCAAAAAAAAACATTTGATTTGTTATTGGTATAAATATCAATTTATTTATCCACGGTGGTGCAGCGGTAGAGTTGCTGACCTACAGCACTAGGGACCCGGGTTCGATCCTGACTATGGGTGCAGTCTGTACGGAGTTTGTACTTTCTCCCTCCCACATTCCAAAGAAGTCCAGGTTTGTAGGTTCAATGGATTTGGTAAAATTATAAATTGTCCCTAGTGTGTAGGATAGTAGTAATGTACGAGAATCACTGGTGGGCCAAGGGAACTGTTCCCGCACTGTATCTCTAAACTAAACTACACTAAAGTAAACTAAACTAAATCAGATGTGTTTTCACCTGTGCCTTTCTTTATTTTACAATACTGAAATTCAGATTGTAGGATTAACTTTCTGAAGACCTGCATGCCTGAAGGTCTGTGAATGGACAAGCAGTCAGTACTACCACCAAAGGATACTTCAAAATTGATCGTTGGATCATTTGAGCCCTACCAGTTAATTCAGCCTCTTCACCACGATGAGCTCAGAAACTCTTCCCAGCCAGAAACTTGGTGAAATACACACTGTGTTCAAACAGAACTATGTTGGTATAACTACAAAAAGAAACAAATAAATAGGTTATCAACAAAATGTAAAGTGGGATAAACTGAGATTCCACAATTTAGACATTAAAATGTTAATTTATTTTACTTTAATTGACTTTACATTGATTAATACATTTGGTACTATTTCAGGATCAATATTTAAAACATGTTAAATACTTCAGAAAAGAACGAAGGGGCAAACTGAATTAATATCTGTAAAATTGTTCAATTTCAAAGTCCCATTTTCTTAACAAAAAGGAACACATTTAATATCAATTGTGAACAATAATTGCTGCTTTAATGATGTTACTTCTTGAAGAATTGTATCATTCGACTACCAGTTGCCTTGGCTGCCTCAATGATTATATAAAATCCTAGAGAAGTAGCCTGTGAGGAGATTTTGAATGAAAGGCTTTGAATTAAACCTAATGTGTATACCATTAGTGTTGCCGTGTTCCCCAACTGGAAACTGGATGAGCTGTGAGGTCCAAATCTGCAGTGATCAAGTCAAACTATCCTCCTCCAACCTCATCTATTGCATCCGCTGCTCCAGATGTCAACTTATTTACATCGGTGAAACCAAACGCAGTCTCGGCGATCGCTTCGCTCAACACCTGCGCTCAGTCCGCATTAACCAATCTGATCTCCCGGTGGCTGAGCACTTCAACTCCCCCTCCCATTCGCAGTCTGACCTTTCTGTCATGGGCCTCTTCCAGTGCCATAGGGAGTCCCACCGGAAATTGGAGGAACAGCACCTCATATTTCGCCTGAGCAGCTTGCAGCCCAGCAGTATGAACATTGACTTCTCCAACTTTAGATAGTTCCTCTGTCCCTCTCTTTCCCTCCCCCTTCCCAGATCTCCCACTGTCTTCCTGTCTCCACCTATATCCTTCCTTTGTCCCGCCCCCCTGACATCAGTCTGAAGAAGGGTCTCGACCGGAAACGTCACCCATTCCTTCTCTCCTGAGATGCTGCCTGACCTGCTAAGTTACTCCAGCATTTTGTGAATAAATACTTTCGATTTGTACCAGCATCTGCAGTTATTTTCTTACACAAGTCAAACTATCCTGAGCAGTACAAAAAAATCTATTTATGACCTTCACAAAGTCTTCAGGGATGCCGAAAGGGACCTCCGAACCATGCATGAGTTCCAAATGAAACACCTGAAGATCTGTAGGTTGTAGCAAGGTGCATGCAATAGTGAGCTACAGGGTGAAATTGGGCAGTTTTGCTGGCAACATCATGTCCATTCGCAACAAACTCAATACAGTCTGTGCTCACTTTACACTAAAGGTCGACCCCCGACCCCCTCAGCCTCAGGTGCATCTATACCATTGGTTCCTGTTAACGACGTACGATCGGCCTCTCTGAGAGGGAATCGCAGAAAGTACCTGACCTTGTCATTAGGATCTGTGTGGACCAGCTGTTAGGAGTATTTAACTTCTTTAACCTCTCACTATTCAATTTTGATGTCCCCATCTGCTTTAAGAAGACCACTATCATCCCAATGCAAGGTAAGAAAAGCAAGGTAGCGTTCCTAAATGACTCCCATCCAGTGGCTCTGACAGAATTGGCCACTTGGTCATGGGTACTTAGGGAGTATAGTAAAGGGCCTATTATTAGTGCTTCGAGAGGCTGGTCAGCCTTAACTCCAGCCTTCCAGTCAGCCTTGATTCATAGAAACATAACATAGAAAATAGGTGCAGGAGTAGGCCATTCGGCCCTTCGAGCCTGCACCGCCATTCAATATGATCATGGCTGATCATCCCACTCAGTATCCCGTACCTGCCTTCTCTCCATACCCCCTGATCCCTTTAGCCACAAGGGCCACATCTAACTCCCTCTTAAATATAGCCAATGAACTGGCCTCAACTACCTTCTGTGGCAGAGAATTCCACAGATTCACCACTCTCTGTGTGAAAAAAAACTTTCTCATCTCGGTCCTAAAAGACTTCCCCCTTATCCTTAAACTGTGACCCCTTGTTCTGGACTTCCCCAACATCGGGAACAATCTTCCTGCATCTAGCCTGTCCAACCCCTTAAGAATTTTGTAAGTTTCTATAAGATCCCCCCTCAATCTTCTAAATTCCAGCGATTCATTGCAGTTTGCCTACCATCACAACAGGGCCATGGCAGATGCCATCTCACTGGCCCTCTACTTATCTCTGGATCAACTAGAAATAAGGATACGTAAGTCAGACTCTTATTTATTGACTAAAACTCTGTTTTCAACACCTCCAAACATCTCCAAATGCCTAGACCAGAAATTAGCACCTCCCCTCTGCCACTGGATTTTCTGATCCACAGACCACAAGCTGCGAGGACAGGCTCACTCCATGATAATTCTCAAAACCCATGCCCCGCAAGGATGCATTCCTTGTCTTACTACACTGCCTGGGCACTTATGACTGTGCGGCTAAATTCTGTTCGAACTTAATTTACAAGTTTGCAGATGACACCATTGTAATGGGCTGGAACTCAAACAGGGCAGTGAACATTACAAACTTTCCTACCACATACAGCCAAGCTGCTGAATAAATTTAAGAAGGTGACAGGTAAATTTCCAGATGAGAAAGGTGTCAAGGAATATAGTGTTAAGGAAGGAAGTAGTAAATCCATAGAATTTGAATTTTTCCAGATTGTTTTTGAATGGCACCAAGATTTGGGGAATGTTCTTATATTAACCAGTTTAAACAATAAGGGGAGGGGTTGATGGAAGTAGCAGTCAGGAAGTAACCTGACTGTGTTTTCCCTTTTCCATCATTCTTTAATAAATCCTCATTGCATCGTTTTAGATTTTTAAAAGACCTAGTCCCATTTCTTGGCATATGTTACCAGTCATGTTCTACAATTAACATTTGGTGTATAAAAAGACTGAAGGATTGTCATATCCTTGTACTACTTGTGGCGCTGTTCGTGATTTCATGGGGTTCCTGCAATCACAGTCCCACAATGAGCCACATTGATCTTAAGTAAACTCACACAACCATGACGTTGGAAGACATAAACTTTGAGAAGTGCTCAGCAGGGAATAAACTCCAGCTCGAATGGTCTCAGAGTTTCAGTTCCTTCGTGGCATATTTACAATGTAATATGAACAGACTTCAAAATCAGTGACAATGACCAAAAGGGCTTATTTTTTCACCTGTTTCCACACACTCACCCAGGATATACAAGCACATTAATCATCTAATTTCACGGTTCACTTACTGCAGTTTCTCTAAAATCGCATTTAATGCTTAGCTTTTGTTTTTTAAAAAAGTGTTTGGTGATTTATTGATTCATTGGAATCAAGCTGTCAACCATAATGCAGCGAGACTTTGTGTAGCTAGCCAGTAACCACACTGACCAGATCAGAACAAGACAGCGATATTGTAAAATGGGGAGCTGCGACATATTTTTTTCTTAAAGACCCGCGCATCTAAATGCACCATTAAATATATTCAGGTTGAGATAGATGGAATTAAAAAGGAGTCAAGATGTTATAGGGACTGGGTAGCTAAGTGGAGTTGAGATCAAGACCTGATTAATTATACATTTAGAGGAGCCATTTAATATCAAAGAGTCACGGAGCTATACAGCACAGAAACTGGCCCTTCAGACCAACTTATCCAAATTTACTAAATTGCTGAACTAAACTAATCCCACTTGTTTGTGCTTGGCACATGTTCCATCAAACCTTTTCTATCCATGTATTTGTCCAAGTGTCTTCCAAATCTCTGAACTGTGCCCACGTTACCATCTCCGTTGGCAGCTCATTCCACAAGCACTGCATCTTCTACGTGGAAAACGTTGTCCGTGAGGTCTCTTTTAAAATGTTCCCTACTCATCTTAAATATGTGCCCTGTAGTTTTAGACTTCCCTACCCTAAGGAAATGACTATGGCTTTGTAATTTATCCATGCTCCTCATGATTTTATAAACCTCAATAAAGTCATCGCTATGTTAGTTTAGAGATACAGATTGGAAACAGGCCCTTTCGGCCCACCGGGTCTGTGCTGTCCAGTGATCCCCGCACATTAGACAATAGACAATAGGTGCAGGAGGAGGCCATTCGGCCCTTCGAGCCAGCACCGTCATTCAATGAGCATGGGCTAATCCCTGCAGATCATTCTCAATCAGTACCCTGTTCCTACCTTCTCCCCATTAACACTATCCTATACCCACTAGGGACAATTTTTACATTTATCAAGCCAATTAACCTACAAACCCTCTCTATCCCCTCCCCCTTCCCAGTTCTCACACCAGTCTTCCTGTCTCCGACTACATCCTATCTTTGTCCCACCCCCTCCCCTGACATCAGTCTGAAGAAGGGTCTCGACCCGAAACGTCACCCATTCCTTCTCTCCAGAGATGCTGCCTGACCTGCTGAGTTATTCCAGCATTTTGTGTTAACCTACAAACCTGTGCGTCTTTGGAGTGTGGGAGGAAAACGAAGATCTCGGAGAAAACCCACGCGGGTCATGGGGAGATCGTACAAACTCTGTACAGACAATACCCGTAGTCGGGATGGAACCTGGGTCTCCGGCGCTGCATTCACTGTAATGCAGCAACTCTACCGCTGTGCCGCCATGCTGCCCTATGTTCCAATGTCCTTTGTTCATGTTCCAATGTCCTTTGCTATTTCGATACATCTACCATTTCATTCCACAGTGTTCAACCTCAACTTTATCGCTATATATTGTTTCATTTTATATTTTTAAAAATCATGGTCATCTGGTTTCCCAATTTGATATCCGCGAGAGTATATTACTTCTGGTAAGACTTTGATTTTACGATGACACAAATCAGTGTGAACAGAAGTGGATTTTAATAGACTCTGATTTAAAATGAACTGCTTTGCAGCTCCATAGACCTTGCCTTTCCTGGATCATATGGTGGAAATAGCCAGATCTGGCCCAATAGCAGAAGCGTCTACGTCGCGGGGCTGGGAACTGGAAGTGTCCTGAGCTAATTCTGCTATCTCCACCATCTACTGTACAAGTGATGGCTCCCACTGATTGTCGCCGGAAGCTCACTCCCTTTTCAGGACGGACGATGACAGTGATGTATATCATATCACATATATACAGCCAGAAACAGGCCTTTTCGGCCCTCCAAGTCCGTGCCGCCCAGCGATCCCCGTACATTAACACTATCCTACACCCACTAGGGACAATTTTTTTACATTTTACCCAGCCAATTAACCTACATACCTGTACGTCTTTGGAGTGTGGGAGGAAACCGAAGATATCGGAGAAAACCCACGCAGGTCACAGGGAGAACGTACAAACTCCTTACAGTGCAGCACCCGTAGTCAGGATCGAACCTGAGTCTCCGGCGCTGCATTCGCTGTAAAGCAGCAACTCTACCGGTGCGCTACCGTGCCGCCTTTTGAACATGTAACATTTGAAACATTGATGATGGACACGAAAGAAGAAGTAGCCAGTTCTCCCTTTCAACATCATGCAATTTACAACTTTCACTCATCAAACTTACTTTGTTTTGTGAAGTACTGAATGACAGGGTTCACACATAACTGCAGTTGGTCAAAGCTTGATTCATTTGCCCTATGTTTTGTCCTTGACCATATGGTTGTTGTGTACATGCCACAATAACTGAAGGGCTTACACTGACAGGATTAAAACCTAGTGTTCATGGCCCCTTATTAAGCTTTAGAAGCTGGTCCTTCCATGTCAAGTTAGGAAAAGGGGACGTACAACAAGATCTGGGTGTCCTAGTGCATCAGTCACTGAAAGGAAGCATGCAGGTACAGCAGGCAGTGAAAAAAGCCAATGGAATGTTGGTCTTCATAACAAGAGGAGTTGAGTATAAGAGCAAGGAGGTCCTTCTGCAGTTGTACTGGGCCCTGGTGAGACTGCACCTGGAGTACTGTGTGCAGTTTTGGTCTCCAAGTTTGAGGAAGGATATTCTTGCTATTGAGGGCGAGCAACGCAGGTTTACTATGTTAATTCTCCGAATGGCGGGACTGTTGTATGTTGAAAGACTGGAGCGACTAGGCTTGTATACACTGGAATTTAGAAGGATGAGAGGGGATCTTATCGAAACATATAAGATTATTAAGGGGTTGGACACGTTAGAGGCAGGAAACATGTTCCCAATGTTGGGGGAGTCCAGAACAAGGGGCCACAGTTTAAGAATAAGGGGTAGGCCATTTAGAACAGAGATGAGGAAAAACTTTTTCAGTCAGAGAGTTGTAAATCTGTGGAATTCTCTGCCCCAGAAGGCAGTGGAGGCCAATTCTCTGAATGCATTCAAGAGAGAGCTAGATAGAGCTCTTAAGGGTAGCAGAGTCATGGGGTTATGGGGAGAAGGCAGGGACGGGGTACTGATTGAGAATGATCAGCCATGATCACATTGAATGGTGGTGCTGGCTCGAAGGACCGAATGGCCTACTCCTGCACCTATTGTCTATTGTCGATGTCATTTTGAAGCAATTTACTATGAACATCAGTTTATGGTGTATATGATAATCCAGTGAGCTGATACAATCTGTGGTGCAAACTCACAAACAGCACAACGGCACTTTTGTATGAATTATAACTTTTGCTCTTGAGAAGTCACAAGATTGGCTGGTTCAGTAGCTGGTGTCACTCAAGTTTTAGTCAAGCTTTATATTTCAAATGAGTTCCTCATGGGCTAATCCCTGCAGATCATTCACGATGCCTTCTGCAATGAAAAACAAAACTGTCATTCTGTTTTTAAGTTCTGCGCTGCATTTAATTTTGAAGTGCCTTAGCAGAGAACATCCTGTCTTCCAAGATTGATAATGAAGGATATTACACTTAAGGAAACAAAAACTTCTTCGCATTTCCATTATTCCCACTTCATCTTCAAGAGGTGGTGTGGTACTTGCAACAATCTAGTGCCTCGTCATTCCAGCAGCTGCTCTTCACCTCTCAGTTGAGGTAAAGAATTAAAATGAAATGCATGAGGAGCCTCATTGGAGTTCAATGAAGGGAAATATTGTGCAGTATGCATCCATAATATCCTGCCATACCCGCAAAGCAGCCAAACGTCCAACCATTAATAACTCATTCATTTTGACTGATGAAGCCTTTAAAACTGAACACACAACTCCTAATGCCCAGGTTGACAAATACATTCAACCAAGTGGCTAGTTTTATGCCTCCCTACACAAAAGGTTCTATTTCCGTATCCACTTTGTTAGAAACATAGAAAATAGGTGCAGGAGGAGGCCATTCGGCCCTTCAAGCCAGCACCGCCATTCATTGTGATCATGGCTGATCGTCCCCAATCAATAACCCGTGCCTGCCTTCTCCCCATATCCCTTGATTCCACTAGCCCCTGGAGCTCTATCTAACTCTCTCTTAAATCCATTCAGTGAATTGGCCTCCACTGCCCTCTGTGGCAGAGAATTCCACAAATTCACAACTCTCTGGGTAAAAAAGTTTTTTTCTCACCTCAGTTTTAAATGACCTCCCCTTTATTCTAAGACTGTGGCCCCTGGTTCTGGACTCGCCCAACATTGGGAACATTTTTCCTGCATCTAGCTTGTCCAGTCCTTTTATAATTTTATATGTTTCTATAAGATCCCCTCTCACCCTTCTTCTGGAGGAAGATCCCCTCTCATCATGTCCTTCTGGAGGCCCTGCTTCAGCATCAAGGCGACGCGGTGGCGCAGCAGTAGAGTTGCTACCTTACAACACCAGAGACCGGGTTTGGTCCTGACTATGGGTACTATCCGTAAGGAGTTTGTTTGTACGTTCTCCCTGTGACCGCATGGATTTTCTCCGGGTGCTCCGGTTTCACCCCACACTCCAAAGACCTGGAGGTTTGTAGTTTAATTGGCTTTGGTGAACATTGTAAATTGTCCCGCGTGCGTAGGATAGTGCTAGTTCGTGCACGGCGTGATCGCTGGTCAGTGCGGACTCGATGGGCCGATGGGCCCTGTATCTCTAAACATTTGTATGTTTCAACTCTAAACGCGCTGTATCTCTAAACATTTGCAAATACCAAAAAGGTCTCGAAAAAAAATTCAAACATCCAATTTCCTAAATATTCTTCAAATAAGGCTTTTAATGGTGTGTCATTGGCATTCTCTGCAGACAATGACAGCACGGGGTAGGAATTATACTGGGACCTGAGCGGCTGATTTATTATTTGCTTATGAAAGGCGAGGCGAGGGGGAGGGTTGCTGAGGTTGGAGGCTGGGAGATTGGTGCATGTGGGAGTAATGGTGGGAGTGATGGTGGGAGTGATGGTGGGAGTGATGGTGGGAGTGATGGTGGGAGTGATGGTGGGAGTGATGGTGGGAGTGATGGTGGGAGTGATGGTGGGAAGGTGTGCCGACTGGAATTGGTGATTGAGAGATTGTTTCGGGGAAACGGAGGCCAGGAGAGTGTTGTGGATGAGCGGAGCAACTGTTAGTGCAACTGCAAGTGATGCAACGCCTGCTCTTTACCCTCCCCGCTTGCTGGTTTAGTTCAGTTCATTACTGTTACCTGCACCGAGGCAAACAAAGGTATTTATTCACAAAATGCTGGAGTAACTCAGCGGGTCAGGCAGCATCTCAGGAGAGAAGGAATGGGCGACTTTTCGGGTCGAGACCCTTCTTGTCATCACCTGCTTTTTACCACTACGTGTCCACTTTGTTCTGCCACTCTCATGGAGCTGGAGACTTGCACCCCAGGACCACCTCTGTGGATGAATTCTCCTAAAGGTCATGCCATGTGCTAAATACTCTCCACTTTCATTCCACGACGCAACACTCCACACACTTGTCCAGATTAAACAGCATCTGCCGTTTTCAGCATCTGCTATCTTCGGTTTAAACCAGCATCTGCAGTCCGTTCATCCACATTTCACTGCCCACATTACCCACTGATCTACATACTGCTGTAACATCTGAAAAGCAAGCCGACTATCAAAAACTCCGCCAATTTTCGCAAACACCTTCTGAGATTCTGACTGTCCTTTTTTTTTCTAAAACAAAAACTGAAGGTAGCTAATGGATATGTAACATAAGAAGATAACTGCAGATGCTGGTACAAATCGAAGGTTTTTATTCACAAAATGCTGGAGTAACTCAGCAGGTAGCTAATGGGTGATACATTGTACCTGATACAATGACACAACCATAACCCCAGACATAGAGTGTGTAGAAAGGAACTGCAGATGCTGGTTTAACCCGAAGATAGACACAAAAAGCTGGAGTAACTCAGCGGGACAGGTCTCGTCCCGAAACGTCTCTCCATTCCTTCTCTCCAGAGCTGCTGCCTGTCCCGCTGAATTACTCGAGCATTTTGTGTCTATTTCCAGACATAAAGATTTGCCTAATCAGCAAGAAAAACGGCAGTTCAATCGTGCATTTGATTCAATGGGAATTCACCGAATAGCGGCTCCCAATCTGTATCAAAACATGCTCAGATTGATTAGTAGGACGAGATGTTACAATCCCAACATCTAGTCCTACTAGTGAAGAATAATTATTGCCTCTTGCCCAGAATTGATACCTCCTCCACATTGGCTAATGTGTTCAAAATAAAGTTGTCAAAATGTACATCTAGTTAGTGCCTGCCACGAAATTCAAGGCAAAGGCAAATTTATTTATAAAGCACATTTCAGCAACAGGGCAATTCAAAGTGCTTTACATAAAACATTAAAGAGCAGTTAAAAGCAATTAAAATCAGGCATTAAAGAGAATAGAAAATAAAAACAAGCTAAAATAGAATAAGACAGGTATAAAACATAAGAATAAAAGTTACAGTGCAGTGTGAGAAATGAATAATAATTTGATTTAATAAAAGGCAGTGTCAAACAGAAAAGTCTTCAGCCTTGATTTAAAATAACTGAGAGTTGCAGCGGACTTACAGTTTTCTGGGAATTTGTTCCATATATGCGGTGCATAAAAAATAAACGCTGCTTCTCCATGTTTAGTTCTGACTCTGGGGACAGAAAGCAGACCAAGTTGTCCCAGACGACCTGCGTGGTCTGGATGGTTCAATAGACAATAGGTGCAGGAGGAGGCCATTCGGCCCTTCGAGCCAACACCGCCATTCAATGTGATCATGGCTGATCATTCTCAATCAGTACCCCGTTCCTGCCTTCTCCCCATACCCCCTGACTTCGCTATCCTTAAGAGCTCTATCTAGCTCTCTCTTGAATGCATTCAGAGAATTGGCCTCCACCGCCCTCTGTTCAGAATGTCGCAGAAGACCAGAGATGTATTTTGGCCCTAAACCATTCAATGGTTTGTAAACCAACAGTGGTATTGCAGTTTTTCCTTCGGTTCACCTGTCTCTGATTTTTTTACATCTTTTTCTTGCTGAATCGTTCACTTTTTGTTCCTATTAATTGCGCAGATCATTTCCCACTGCCCCAACGCCCAAATTTCTCAATCCCTTCTCCTTCTGTCTCAACGATAATCTACACTGTCTGAATAAGGGTCCCGACCCGAAACGTCGCCTATTCCTTTTCTCCGGAGATGCTGCCTGACCTGCTGAGTTGCTTCAGCTTTTTGTGCCGAATCTGAAGCTCAAATTCGATTTTTTTTGTATCGTGCTTTCTTTCTTTGGTGAGGTTACCTTCTCTGCCCAGTCAAAGGCGCTGTTGGAATCAAAACTTCATCGAATCTACGACTTCCCTCTCTTTGCAAAGATGTGCAGCTGGAAAATGCATGTTTAAAAATCGATGCACGATCCCCAAGTCTAAAAATGACCGCTCGGCTAATTTGCTAGATATTACAACTGGAAACTGTGCACTTGATGTGGAGCTGCGTGGTTGGCGAGCTCATTTGAATGTTGGATTGTAAATGGAAGAGAGGCGCAAAATGCTGGAGTAACTCAGCAAGTCAGGCAGCATCCGTGGAGAACAGGGAGATAGGTGAGGTTTCGGGTTGACACATTGCATCAGTTTGAAGAAGGGTCCGACCCTAAACATCACCGATCCATGTTCTCCAGGGATGCTTGCCTGGCCCGCTGAATTATTCTAGCATTTTATGTCTTTCCCTGGTAAACCAGCATCTGCCGTTCCTGGTTTCTACATGTTGTACGTGGATCCTGGTTGGATTCAACTGCCATGAAACGACGTGATAGAACATGTATCCAATTAACGGGAGTGCGAATTCTGAGAAACAACTAAACAATTTGCAGCAACAGGGTCGTGCGCCAACGATTGCAGAAATCTGACAGAGATGCCTACGTTTGTAAAGTTGCAAAATGAACTTCACGCGGGTTAAGAATTGCATCGTAACCTGCAGCGGTAGAGTTGCTGCCTTACAGCGAATGCAGCGCCTGAGACTCAGGTTCGATCCTGACTACGGGCGCCGTCTGTACGGAGTTTGTACGTTCTCCCCATGACCTGCGTGGGTTTTCTCCGAGATCTTCGGTTTCCTCCCACACTCCAAAGACGTACAGGTATGTAGGTTAATTGGCTGGGTAAATGTAAAAATTGTCCCTAGTGGGTGTAGGATAGTGTTAATGTGCGGGGATCGCTGGGCGGTGCGGACCCGGTGGGCCGAAGGGCCTGTTTCTGTGCTGTATCTCTAAATCCAAAACATCTAAATCTAACCGAGGCTCCGGTACACTGGTCAGCACTTTTTGTTTTCATTTCCTAAAATACACTTTATTGAGAATAAAAATTATATACAAAACAAGAGCAGTGCAAAAACTGTTCAGACACTTTCAGCGCCTACATATTAATTGGTGTCATATTCAGTAGTGTTCGGAAAGTATCCATCAGCCGAGCTTCCTTGCCACTCACTCTGTGTAGCAAGAAAATGCAGATGCTGGTTGATACGGAAGATAAATACACAATGCTGGAGTAATGCAGCAGGTCAGATAGCATCTCTGGAGAAAAATGGGTGACGTTTTGGGTCAGAACTCTTCTTCAGTCTCCAGTGACTGAAGAAGGGTTCCGACCCGAAATGTTTTCAACAGAGATCGTGCCTGAAACATAGAAAATAGACGCAGGAAATGGCCATTCGGCCCTTCGTGGCAGCACCGCCATTCAATGTGATCATGGCTGATCATCCAAAATCAATACCCCGTTCGGGCTTTTTCCCTCATATCCCTTGATCCCCTTAGCCCTAAGATCTAAATCTAACTCTCTCTTGAAAACATCCAATAAATTGGTCTCCACTGCCTTCTGTGGCAGAGTATTTCACAGAATCACAAGTCTCTGTCTGAAAAAGTTTTTCTTCATCTCAGTCCTAAATGGCCTACCACTTATTCTTAAACTGTGACCCCCTGGTTCTGGACTCCCCCAACATCAGGAACATTTTTCCTGCATCTAGCCTGTCCAATCCGCCAAGAATTTTATATGTTTCTATAAGATCCCCTCTCATCGTTCTAAACTCCGCCAAATACAAGCTCAGTTGACCCATTCTTTCATCATATGCCAGTCATGCCATCCCGGGAATTAACCTGGCGAACCTATGCTGCACTCCCTCAATAGCAATAATGTCCCTCCTCAAATTGCCATTAGCTTTCTTCACTGCCTGCTGTACCTGCATGTTTACAAAATCAGAACCCCGTTCCTGCTTTCTTCCCATATCCCTTGATTCCGTTAGCCCTAAGAGCTCTATCTAACTCTCTCTTGAATACATCCAGTGAATTGTCCTCCGCTGCCTTCTGTGGCAGATAATTCCACAGATTCACAACTCTCTGGGTGAAAAAGATGTTTCCTCATCTCAGTTCTAAATGGACTACCTCCTATTCTTAAACTGTGACCCCTGGTTCTGGACTCCCCCAACATTGGGGCCATTTTTCCTGCACATAGCCTGTCCAATCCTTTAAGAATTTTATATGTTTCCATAAGATCTCCTCTCATCCTTCTAGATTCCAGCGAATATTCTTGGAGGCTGGGTCGGTATCAGTCGGGGGGTTGGGGGGGTCAGTGTTTTACCCGGGGGTGGGGGCGAGGTCGCTGTCTCCCCATGGTGCGGGTCCAGTGGCTCTCCCTGGGTCGGAGTCAGTGTTTCTCCCGGGAGGTGGGATTAGTATCTCTTTCGGGGATGGGTCACTCCAGGGGACAAGGTCAGGGATTTTGTTCTCCCCAGGGAGTGAGGGTCAGAGTCCCTCGAGGGACATTCCTTCTCTCCAGAGAAGGCAGCTGCCTGTCCCGCTGAGTTAATACTCCAGTATTTCGTGTGTCTATCTCCTTCCAGGGGCTGGAGTTCAATGTGGTTTTTTTTCCTCTTGGCTATTTTTTCCAGGGGAAGGCGGGTTGACTGTTGTTTGGGGAAGGGGAGAGGGGGGGTGGGGGCGGGGACTGGCCCCAGTCCTGGCTGGCTGGCATTACCTGGAGCTGCGGGGAGGAGCACTTTGTCCATGTGCGCCTGAGAGCTGCAATAGCAGCAGGAACAGCAGTAGCAGCTACAGCTACAGCAGCAGCAACAGCATAAGGAAATAACTGCAGATGTTGGTACAAATCGAAGGTATTTATTCATAAAATGCTGGAGTAACTCAGCAGGTCAGGCAGCATCTCAGGAGAGAAGGAATGGGTGACGTTTCGGGTCGAGACCCTTCTTCAGACTGAACAACAGCTACAGCAGCAGGAACAGCAGCAACAGCAGCAGGAACAGCTACAGCAGCTACAGAACAGCAACAGCTACAGCAGCAACAGGAGCAGAGCAGCGGCAGCGCAGACACAAAGACTTCCCGGGACCTGGTACAAGGTACAAGGTACAAGGCAGAAACGATGCAGCCACCAGAGCCAGCAGGGCGGCGGGCAGGTGCGGGCAACCCCTTCTCCTTGGCCGGTGTTGTTTGCATGTGTTTCCTGGCTGCCCTGGGTCTGAGAGCCCAGGAGCTGGAGCTGGAGCCGCTGCTGGAGCCGGAGCTGTCCCGGGACTCCCTGCTGGTGTCCACCACCCCTGTGACTGTACCCATGGGTAGGTCTGTGCACATTGACCCTGCCACCCACCTGTCCATCAGTGTGTTGCCGGGACACAGGTGCACGGTGACGGTGCTGGACAACGACCCTGTGTGGCGGGGACCAGGCGTGCTGTCCCCCAGCAGGTTCCCCTGCCACTACAGGCTGGGCGACGTCCAGTACACCCACCACGGCTCCAGCAGACCCCCAGCACACAGGGTCAGGCTGCAGCTCCGCCACGACACCCACACCAGCACCACCCTGCTGCCCCTCTCGCTGGACGTGCGGGTGGTCTCCCAGCAGCCCCTGCTGGTCACCCGCAACCTGCCCCTGCAGGTGGAGAGGCTGGGGGGCACCAGCAGCCCGCTGGACAGCAGGGTGCTGGGATTCACCTACCAGGCCGGCCGCCACACCTGCCGCCTGACCGCGCTGCTGGGAGACGGCGGCTTGCCCCGCTACGGCCGCCTGCTGGACCTGCACCAGCAGAACCAGCAGGACCAGCAGGAGTACCAGCAGCACCAGCAGCAGCAGCAACAGCAGTACAAGCATCACCACCAGCAGCAGGACCAGCAGCACCAGCAGCAGCAACAGCAGTACAAGCATCACCACCAGCAGGACCAGCAGCAGTACCAGCAGCAGCAGCACCACCAGCAGGACCAGCAGCAGTATCAGCAGCACCACCAGCAGGATCAGCAGAACCAGCAGCAGCAGTACCAGCAGCAGCAGGACCAGCAGTACCAGCAGCAGCACCAGCAACAGTACCAGCAGCAGCACCAGCAGCACCAGCAGCTGGACTGCGCCGCCTTCCTACAGGCTGGTATCCGCTACCAGCACACAGCGGGCAGCCTGTCTCCCAACAGGGACTACATCCCCATGCTGGTGGAGCTGCTGGAGCTGCCGGGGCCGGGGTCCCGGGGCAGGAGTATTTCCCGGGAGTATTTCCAGGTGACAGTGCGGATCGTGCCGGGGGTGGAGAACAGGCCGCCCAGACCCAGCCCGGAGGCGCTGATGATGATGGAGGTGGACCAGTTCGTGCTGACGGCCGTCACAGGCGAGATGCTGGCGGCCGATGATGAGGAGACGGAGGGGGAGCGGCTGGTGTTCAACATCACGTCACCTCTGGGCGAGGGCGAGGGGCGTCTGGTCAGCACCGACGACCGGAGGCAGGGTCTCACCTCCTTCTGCCAGGGGGACGTGTGGCGACTGCGAATCGCCTACCAGCCGCCGGCAGAGCCGGGCACGAGGAGGGAGCTGGGGGAGCCACGAGTCTTCCAGCTGGAGCTGCAGGTGGTGGACGAGGAAGGGGCGGCGTCCGAGCCCTTCGCCTTCGTGGTGGTGGTGCGTCCGGTCAACACGCTGGCGCCGCTGGCCGCCGGGATGGGGGGGGACGGGGGAGAGCTGGTGCTGTTCGAGGGTCAGTCGCGGCCGCTCTCCCCGCTGCGCATCAGCGACCAGGACGACGGTGTGCAGCCTGCCCGGCTGAGGGTGGACCTGGTGGGCGCACTGCGGCACGGCAGGCTCACCGTGCGGGGTCGGGACCGCCGCTGGTTCAGCGCCGACGAGCTGCACGCCGGCCTGGTGCTCTACCAGCACGACGGCGGCGAAAGCCGCAGCGACAACGCCGTGTTCAGCCTGAGCGACGGGCGCCACCTCGTACGCTTCCTCCTCCCCATCTGCGTGGCCCCCACCGATGACCAGCCGCCCGTCCTCACCGCCAACACCGGCCTGGCTCTGCCCGAGCGCAGCGCCCGCAACATCCCGCCCTCCATGCTCAGCGCCAGCGACATCGACTCCGAGGACTCCACCATTCGCTTCGTGCTGGAGACCTCCTCCCTCTACTCCCCCTCCTCCTCCATCTCCCTCTCCTCCTCCTCCCACCCCTCCTCCCTCTCCCTCTCCTCCTCCTCCCTCTCCTCCTCCCTCTCCTCCTCCTCCCTCTCCCCCTCCTCCTCCTCCTCCTTGCCACCCATCGGGCTCCTGTTCCTCCGGCAGGGCGAGCGGCCCCAGCAGATGCAGGCCGGCTGGAGGTACGTAGAGGAGCAGAGGGTGTACGAGAAGGAGGTGAGCCAGTGGACGCAGCAGGACATCCTGGACGGCAAGTTGTACTACAGGCACGTGGGGCCGCACAGCACCGGCACGGTGATGCACACCCTGGTCTTCCGTGTGCAGGACGACAACGACCCGCCCAACCGGTCCGGAGAGCACAGGCTGACCGTCAAAGTGGAGCCTGTGGACCGCCTGGCCCCTGAGCTGTTCCCGGGCACCAGCCTGCAGATGGTGGTCAAGGAGTACGAGCTCAGCCAGCTCGGCAGGAGGTTCCTGCGCTACACTGACTTGGATTCGGACGACCGGCAGCTCAGGTACACCGTCCTCTCGCCGCCCACCGACACCGACGAGAACAACCCTGTCCGGACGGGAGACCTGGTGCTGAGCGAGAAGCCCGAGGTGGTGGTCAGCCAGTTCACCCAGGCTCAGGTGAGCCACCACAAGGTGTCGTACCGGCCCCCAGACCAGGAGCTGGGCATCACCCCCAGGGTGGTGCAGTTCACCTACACGGTGCACGACCCCGCGGGCAACGCAGCCAGGGGCACCTTCACCATCTTCCTGCAGCCGGTGGACAACCAGCCCCCTCGGGTCACCAACGCGGGTTTCGCCGTGAGCGAGGGCGGCGATTTTGTGCTGACAGCCGGCGAGCTGGACGCCAGCGACGCGGACACGGACGGGGACAGGATCGCCTTCACCCTGACCCTGGCCCCCCGGCACGGCCGCCTGCTGCTGTACGCCGGGGCCACCGTCTCCGCGGGCGAGTCCTTCCTCCGCGACGACATTGCGAGCGGGCGGCTTGTGTACCGGCACGGCGGCGGCGAATCCACCGCTGATTCCTTCGGGCTGGACGTGGCCGACGGAGTCCACGTGGTGCCGGTGACCGTCAGGGTCGCGGTGCGTCCAGTAGACGACCAGACGCCCACCGTCACCTTGCCCGAGGGGCAGCTTGGCTCCCGCATCGACGTCCTCGAAAACGGAGCCACCGAGATCACCGCCAATGTCATCCAGGGCACGGATGAAGACACCGATGACTTGATGCTGACATTCATTGTGGAGAATCCTCCCAAACTGGGGGAGATATTGGCGAACGGGCTGCCTGTGGAGAGATTCACCCAAGGGGATTTAATGAAGGGGGCAGTGGTCTACGCCCACACCAGCGGAGAAGTCGGCACACAGAGGAAACACGATTGGTTCAACTTGACCGTATCTGACATGTCAAATGAGTGGGTGGTCGGTGGGAATAAGGTGCAAGGAGTCAGAGTTCAAGTCACCATCTTGCCCATAGACAGCGTGGCACCTGATGTCACCGTTGGAGAGCTGTACACTGTTTTGGAGGGGGCAAAGAATGCCATCACCGTGGGACATTTAAACGCTGAAGATGTGGACACCCTGGACGATGACATCCTGTGCACAATAATCCTTCAGCCAACATCGGGTTATGTTGAAAACATTTCCCCAGCTCCGGGGTCTGAGAAGTCGAGGAGTGGCACGGCCATTAGTGCTTTCGCCATGAAGGATGTCCGAGGTGGCCACATCCACTACGTCCAAAGCATTCACAAGGGGGTTGAACGCGTGGAGGACAGGTTCACCTTCCACTGTTCCGATGGCATTAACTTCTCTCCCCGCCACTTCTTCCCGATTGTAATCATCCCAACCAACGACGAGAGGCCAGAGATTTTTGCCCGTGAGTTTGTCGTGATGGAGGGGATGAGTCTGGTCGTTGACAGCCCAATTTTGAATGCAGCCGATGCCGACATTCCCCCAGACCAACTTCATTTTACCCTGACTAGACCGCCAAAGTACGGCCAGTTTGTGCATCAGTCGGCACAGGGTACTGTGCCTATCAAAAACTTTACCCTGGAGGACATCTCAATCGGTTCCTCCATCGTCTATGAGCACGATGATTCTGAAACCAACGAAGACAGCTTTGATGTCAGAGTCACAGATGGCAAATACACTGTGGATAAGACCGTCCCCATTATGATAATCCTGGTTGACGATGAGACTCCACGGATGACCATAAACAATGGCCTGGAAGTAGAAATAGGTGAATCGAAGATAATAACCAACAGAATCCTAAAAGCAACAGACTTGGATTCTGATGACGAAACGTTGACCTACGTAGTTCGCCACAGCCCAAGGCAAGGTTTGTTGCAACATTTGATGAAAGATGGCGACGTGCTTCAGAACCTCACAGTCGGCACGAATTTCACCCAGGTTGAAATCGACAAAGGATTGATTCAGTACGTGCACACTGGCCGAGAGGGCGTGCGCGACCTCCTTAAGTTTGATGTGACCGATGGCGCCAACCCACTGATTGATCGTTATTTTTACATTAGCATTGGCGGCATTGATGCGGTGTTCCCGGAAGTGATTAACAAAGGTGTCACGCTGAAGGAAGGTGGGAAGGTGACGCTGACTACAGACTTACTGAGCACCAGTGACATTAACAGCCCCGACGAAAAGTTAAGGTTCAGCGTCACTCGTGCCCCGAGACGAGGGCACCTGGAAAAGACTGATAGTCCTGGTCTGCCTATCACCTCCTTCACCCAACTGGAACTAGCGGGAAACAAGATCTATTACATCCACACATCGGACGATGAAGTTAAAATGGACAGTTTTGAGTTTGAGGTTACTGACGGTTACAATCCAGTGTTTCGAACATTCCGAGTTTCCATAACAGACGTCGACAATAAGAAGCCCGTACTCACGGTCCACGACTTGGTGGTGAGCGAAGGGGAAGCGAAGCTGATCACTCCCTTTGAGCTGACAGTGGAGGACCACGACACGCCCGACTATTTTCTTCGTTTCATTATTACCCAGGTTCCCGTTCATGGCCAGTTGCTGTTCAACAGAAGCCAGCCAGTCACCAGGTTCACCAAGCAGGACCTCAATGACAATCTTATCAGTTACAAGCACGACGGCACGGAGACAAATGAAGACAGTTTCTCTTTCACAGTGACTGACGGCACACACACCGAGTACTACGTTTTCCCAGACCCCGTGTTTGAAACGCGCAAGCCTCAGACAATGAAGATCTGGATCGCAGCCGTTGACAACGGTGTTCCACAAATTATTGTCAACAAAGGGGCTCCGACACTTCGACTAATGCACACTGGTCGCCTTGGATTTATCATCACCAGCAAGGCACTGAAGGCTGAGGATCGTGACAGCCCACACAAACTCCTGAAGTACAAGATCTCCGGGGGACCGGAGCACGGCCACGTTATTAACACTGATCTGGGAAACGACAGCATTACCACGTTCAGTCAAGGTTGGTGTGAAGTTTTAGAGTCAAGTTTTCACCAAGTTACACTGGGAATTTAGAAGGATGAGAGGGGATCTTATCGAAACGTACAAGATTATTAAGGGGTTGGACACGTTAGAGGCAGGAAACATGTTCCCAATGTTGGGGGAGTCCAGAACAAGGGGCCACAGTTTAAGAATAAGGGGTAGGCCATTTAGAACGGAGATGAGGAAAAACTTTTTCAGTCAGAGAGTTGTGAATCTGTGGAATTCTCTGCCTCAGAGGGCAGTGGAGGCCAATTCTCTGAATACATTCAAGAGAGAGCTAGATAGAGCTCTTAAGGATAGCGGAGTCAGGGGGTATGGGGAGAAGGCAGGAACGGGGTACTGATTGAGAATGATCAGCCATGATCACATTGAATGGCAGTGCTGGTTTGAAGGGACGAATGGCCTCCTCCAGCACCTATTGTCTATTGTCTATAAGAAAGCTTTTATTAATCTGCCTTTTCCCACTATATATTTAATCTGTATATCAAATTATAATAATTATTTAAACAATCTCTGATTTACCATTCCAAATATGATAGGCTTAAATAAGACAGCAGCCTGAATATGTCCAAAGAACAATGACATCTTTCACATGTGGTCTCTTTTGTAGCTGTATTTTTGTCCATTTTCATACACTTAGTTATTTGCTGGTCTTTTGTGTGGCAGGTGTTGAACAACATGACACTGCCTCCAGGAAGAATTGCATTGTCCCCTTGTCGGTACATATGACAATTCAACCCTCCTGTACTGAACTGGCATCAAATATGCAATGCTGTGCATTTGACTATTTCTATCCATGCAGTCTGGCCCTTTTATACGTTGTTTATTCTTGCATGGCTGTGTTTGTTATAAGTAATTTAGTTGAACCAAGATTAACAAGCTCTGATCAGTGAAGTTTGGTCAAAAGGTAGCAGGCGCATAAAGGAAGTTTCAAAACAACGAGCTAAGTTAAAAAAAGGAGCTTTGAGATGATTTACATAGCATTACCAGTCTGAAGACAGCATTTGATTATGACAACTATTTTGAGAATGCTTTGAAGTTAAAAGTGATTGAAGAAAGTGGTTCCTGGGCGATACTGTGCCCTTCCAGACCGCAGCATATAGAAATCGTGAATGAATTGGTGTGTGGTGTGAACTAAGGATTATTGCATAATTCAGTACAGTGTTCAATAAAGACATCCTCATGCCAACATCTGTTGGCTTTGTTTTAAAGGCCGTTCAAGTCTGTGAGGCATTACTGCAGTGCACAGTGAACACTAATTAGGTGGACAATTGCTGACATTGTATTGAAAACTGTTTGAGCTTTTAATCAAAAGCACCCTGGGGCACCCAGAAGAATGGGAGATAGTAAACAGAGTTTAACTATGCATTTTTTTTGTTGTATTGATTTATGTTGGCCATGCCAGAAGTTAAAGCATAGCAAATGAGAAGCCTGATTTTTATGTATCCTGCCATAAAGAAAAACCTTCAGTAAGATTCTCTATGCTCACAGAGTGAATTCATTCAGCATATGGCATTATTGTGAATATTGGATGCATTGGCAACTTCAGTCTTAGTTTACCAAAGTAATATGCTATCAACACCTGATTTATACTTGTTGAAACAGAAAATATTTAAGTTTTTCAATTATATTGTATTATCAAACTAGTCTTGAGACTACACTAAAAATTACAGGCATACTGCATGTTTGGATATTGTTTCTCTGTATCTTGTATCCAGTTTATAACTACAATCACTTCTTTGATACAACCACCTTTACTGCTTTGTTAACTGTTGTAAATGATGTCAATTAACTGGTTTGAGCTGTCAGAATTTGAACATTTGATCCTCAAGATGTGAAATTAGCACCTTCGTTATTACTAGATAGATCTTCAGTATTTCTGTGGCATGATACTAAGCTGCCACAAAGCTGTGGCAAAACCATAGGTCACAAAGAAGAACTAAATTCCTGAATCAATCCTCTGCATTGAGTTTTGGTTCCTACTGAGCTCAAGCCTTATTGTTAGGACTTGGAAAATAAGGAGCGCAAAACTGAATTTGGACAAAAGCAATATGATTTGTCAGTATAAATGTCAGACATCAGAAAGTCAAAACGTGAATGCCTTCAACAAAAAGTGTAGACATACGAGTGAATTTAATTGGATGAAGGATATTTAGAAAGTGAATCTTGAACCAAATATTAAGAACAGAATGTGCCACAGGTGATTTTTATTTTGAGGCCAGACTTGTTGTTAACCGTGCTATGTAACTAGTAGAGTGGATAAGGGAGAACCAGTCGATGTGTTATATCTGGACTTTCAGAAGGCCTTCGACAAGGTCCCACATAGGAGATTGGGGTACAAACTTAAAGCACACGGTATTGGGGGTTCAGTGTTGAGGTGGATAGAGAATTGGTTGGCGGACAGGAAGCAAAGAGAAGGAATAAACGGGTCCTTTTCGGAATGGCAGGCAGTGACTAGTGGGGTACCGCAAGGCTCAGTGCTGGGACCCCAGTTATTTACAATATATATTAATGATTTGGACGAGGGAATTGAATGCAATATCTCTAAGTTTGCGGATGACACGAAGCTGGGTGGCAGTGTTAGCTGCGAGGAGGATGCTAGGAGGCTGCAGAGTGACTTGGATAGATTAGGAAAATCAACTCTACTGCACCTGAAACAGCTATTTTGCAGGAAGCAGCATTCAATTGCGTACGTGTGTGATGGGCGGCAAAAATGGTGGTGATAAGCCATGGGTCCTGTGGTTCTAGACGAAACTGGAAACCTGAGAAAATACATTATGTTACAAAAAGTAATTATGTTACAAAAAGGGTTGGAGAGCGAAGGAACGGACAAAGGAAATATCTCGAGGAAAAAAACTGCAGATGCTGGTTAAAATCGAAGGTAGACACAAAATGCTGGAATAACTCAGCGGGGGTCAGACAGCATCTCTGGAGTGAAGGAATGGGTGATGTTTTGGGTCGACCTGATGCCGATTTTCAGTTAAGTAATGGTGGTGAGAGAGATTGAAAACAAATAAAATAGCATTTAAAAGCTGGGAAATGCGGTTGTAGAGAACTGAAACCAAAAGGAGAATGTTGGAAATGCCCAGTTTATCAAGGAGTATCCGTGGAGAACAAAATAAAATGGCTTAATATTACCTAGTGGGTGTAGGATAATGTTAATGTATGGGGATCGCTGGGCGGCACGGACTTGGAGGGCCGAAAAGGCCTGTTTCCGGCTGTATATATATGATATGATATGATATGATACAGATGGATAACCTTACTGCAGAATTGCCCCATTTTGAAGGAAGCAAAACAAACAATCTGAGATTGTTGAATTCAATATTCAGATAGATTGCTTTGTTTCCTTCAAAATGTGGCAGCTCTGCACTATGGTTATGGAAAGGTGGCTGATAGGCAAGTGAATGAGAATAATTTGCAGCACTACAAGTAAATAAAGAGAGATGGAAGGAGTCTGGTAGAATTGCTGTAGTTGGAGTCAGCAATGACTTAGTTGGTGAAATAGCCCCATATTTGTTGTAGTATGTAAGTGAGATTGGATTGTGAAAAAGAAGGATGATACAACAAGGTTTCAAAGGCATCTAAATAAGATTGTTGAATGGGCAGGAACGTAACAGAAGCAATATAACATGCAACAATGTATGAGCTTTGAATCTTTGGAATTTTCTACCTAGAAGGTTGTGGAAGTTTAGTTGTGTGATTTTTTTTTCAAAATAGAGATGAATAGGCTTCTGGATATTCAAGGAAGTATCTTTGACTAACAGGCCAGCCATTATGTTAATGAATGACGACTTCTTCCATAATGCAAAATCTTTTAATTGTAATTTGAGTATAATAAGTGTGAATATGTTGAAAGTAAATTTTAAAGCTGGTTGAAGTTATGGGTTCCCTTACCTTGCCCTTCGGCATTTAACACAGGTAGAAAAATGTTGAAACATTCTCTTGACTGGGAATTCCTGCCATTCCTTTGATTCATTGTGTCCTTGTTGTTTCTATAATTGTGGTCTCCTAAAAGTTTATCTTAAGTGATCCGATAATCCATGCTTTTGTAAATAAGATGAATGGTGGTCCCAAAATAGCCTCAGGTAAGCTATAGTTACCTTAACTCTGACAGACTTGATTGTGGAAGCTTTGCGAAACTTTAAACACCAAATGACATTTATTTTGTTTTGAATCACAACACTGATGCTCCTAAAATTTACAAGTATATTAGCATAGCTCGATGTTCCCCGCCTGATGGCTATATGTAGTCTACAGCTTTCAATGCAGAAAACCTCAGAGAGGAGAGAGATATGTATCTTGTATACGGCTGGAGATTGTCTACAGCTTTTAATGCAAGTAATTCTTAAATGTAGACTCACAGAGTTAGTCATAGAATATGCAAACAGTGGCTTCGCCTATTGAGTTGGTGCTGGCCATAAGCACCCATTTACATTCATCTTCCACTTATTCTATTTTACTTGTCCCTCATTCCCATCAATTCCCCTATTCACCCATGCAGCCTGGGTGATTTACAGTGGCCTGTTAACACACTGACATGTAGTGAGGCAGCAACTCTGCCAGCTGCACTAAGGATGTGGGGAAGCTTTCTTGTACTCTGTTCTGTATGCAATGGTGGCGGTCGGAAGTCACCTTCAATCCAACACCAAGCTTGATGTTTTCTCTTTCAAGTCCAGAGGGGATGGCCAGAGGTAAATGTGTAAAAGACCATGTTTTATGCATTGGACAGATCCTCTGAATTTGCATTGGTAGTTGCAAATTTGATAGCATTGCAAATCTTATTTATCACAAAGTTTATCTTCTGTTACCTCCATAACATCGTTGGCTTTTGACTCCTGTTTTAATTTATCTGTTGCTGAAACTTTACAGGTATTTTTGACATATTGAGATATAGTTCCTTCAATACTTTCCTCGTGTTATTTTTCAATCACTGTCCAAACACCTGAACTTATCCAAAACTGTAGGTATTTATTCACAAAATGCTGGAGTAACTCAGCAGGTCAGGCAGCATCTCAGGAGAGAAGGAATGGGTGACGTTTCGGGTCGAGACTGAAGAAGGGTCTCGACCCGAAACGTCACTCATTCCTTCTCTCCCGCGATGCTGCCTGACCTGCTGAGTTACTCCAGCATTTTGTGAATAAATACCTTCGATTTGTACCAGCATCTGCAGTTATTTTCTTATCCAAAACTGTGGCCCATTCCTCTGTTGCTTTCAATCTTGCTCCCAAACGATCTCTCCATGTTGGATTTACATTGGTTCTCAATCACCCAACACTTTAAATTTCGACACAAGAGACACTGGAATCGGGAGAAAGAAACAAACTGCTGGAGGAACTCGGCAAATCAAGCAGCATCTGTGGAGGCAGAGGGATGATCCTGATTCAGGGTGTCAAGCCGAACATGGATCCATTCCTTCACCTCAAATGCTGCTTGACCCACAGAGTTCCACTAGAAGTTTGTCTTGCTGTTTAAATTTAAGATTATCGTCATCATATTTAAATATTGGTCTGGAGAGCTCTGGAAAGCAATCCTGAGCTACCATCTACCTCATTGGAGACCCTTGGACTACCTTTAATAGACTTTTACTGGACTATCTTGCACTAAACTGTATTCCCTTTATCCTCTATCTGTACACTGTGGACAGCTACCCTAGTTCCATCTCCCTGTGTTTGGTCCATATCCTTCCAAACCTGTCCTATCAATGCACCAGTCTAACTGTTTCTATCCCATATGTTGGGATAGTCCCTGCCTCAACTACCTCATCTGGCAGCTTGTTCCATACACCCACCACCCTTTGTGTGATAAAGTTACTATTAAATATTTTCCCCTTCACCATAAACCTATTGGAGGACTTGTGGAGGAATTGCTGTTGACATTTTACTCCATCAAAATATCTTGCTACTGACAGGTACAGAATGAGGAACCATTAAATTGGTGTTGTGCCAGTGTTAGTTGGTGTTGCCCTCCATCATACAACATATTTACTAGGGTTAATTACCGGAATGGCGGGACTGTCATATGTTGAAAGACTGGAGCGACTAGGCTTGTATACATTGGAATTTAGAAGGATGAGAGGGGATCTTATCGAAACATGTTAGATTTTTAAGGGGTTGGACGCGTTAGAGGCAGGAAACATGTTCCCATTGTTGGGGGAGTCCAGAACCAGGGGCCACAGTTTAAGAATAAGGGGTAGGCCATTTAGAACGATGAGGAAAAACTTTTTCAGTCAGAGAGTTGTAAATCTGTGGAATTCTCTGCCTCAGAAGGCAGTGGAGGCCAATTCTTTGAATGCATTCAAGAGAGAGCTAGATAGAGCTCAAGGATAGCGGAGTCAGCGGGTATGGGGAGAAGGCAGGAACGGGGTACTAATTGAGAATGATCAACCATGATCACATTGAATGGTGGTGCTGGCTCGAAGGGCTAAATGGCCTCCTCCTGCACCTATTGTCTATTGTCTATATGGATGATGGATATCTGGTCGATAAAATGCCAGGAATTCATAACTGGAGAAAGAGGGGCATCAGAAATGAATGAAAAACATCAAGCGAAACATTAACCCTCTTACTTTATTCACAGATAATATATTCCTTTATTCGTCCTACACCGGGGAAATTTACTTGCTTCTTGACTTGGATTTTGCATTTTCTGTCTTTATTTTCTTTCCACCACTGTTATGCAAGGAATAATAATCTGCACTATGCATCTATAACAATGATTTCCAGGCAGGTATCAACGAGCTAATTTGTTAGCTGCAACATTTATTTCACTTGGCTATACTGTAATTCATGAGTTTGAAGTGTATTTAGAATATTAACAAAAGCATTCACTTGCTCATGTACCCAACAATCTATTAATTGGCTGTGAATTCCATTTTGACAGCTGACATTGATGACATGAAGATCTCATACGTTTTGCGTGAAGGTGACAATGCAACAAGTGATGCCTTCTATTTCACCATTGAAGATGCTGGTAAGACTTTGCTTATTACATAGTTTAATCTACCGGCTACGTTATCGGATGCTTTTTTATATAGGAGTAGCTGCCGATGATTTGAGGTAGCTTCATCTTTATTACTACATGTACTAATATGTGGTCCGTCACCTGCTGTTACTATGTGAGAATATTTAAGGGCTGTGGCTCAGCGGTTGAGTTGCTGCCTTACAGCGCATACAGCACCAGAGACTCGGGTTCGATCCCGACTACAGGGGCTGCCTGTACGGAGTTTGTCCTCGTGCATGCGTGGGTTTTCTCCGAGATCTTCGGTTTCCTCCAACACTCCAAAGACGTACAGGTTTGTAGGTTAATTGGCTTGGTGTATGTGGAAATGTGTGGGATAGTCTTAATGTGCGAGGATCGCTGGTCGGCGCGGACTTGATGCGACGAGGGGAATTTTTCTGCACTACATCGCTAAACTAAGCTAAATCGTTGCGTACACTGAAATTCATTGTAAATCTACAAGGCAATTATATTTAAGTATTTAAATGTAGCGTTTCGCTCTATTAAATAATTCAATCCAAACAATGAGGGTGGGGGGTGGGGGGTGCGGGGTGGAGGTTGGGTGGGGGGGAGGGGAGTCTGGAACCATACCTATCGCTCTTGAGCTGTTGATTAACCCTGATTGTTACATGAAGATAAATCAATAATCCAGATCAAACTGGTACAGTGCAAACCTTTGTTTTGCATGCTGTCCTGTCAAATCACATAATGCTACACATATGTAGAACCAAGCCAAGCTCAAGTACAACAGAGTGAAGGGAAAGAACCAGAGTGCAGGATATAGTTCTCAGCACTGTGGTGTGATAATCGCAGAGGCAGAGTCCAATGTCCGCAATGAACTTGGGGAGAATCGGACTGTTTATGGAAGGCAAAGTTACAGATTCTTCCCAACAACATGCGTAACAGATTCTTGCGCAATAGAATCTTAAACATACTTATGATTTGGCAATGAGATTTGATTACTTTTTAGGATAGGATACGATATGGTACGATACGATAGAACTTTATTTATCCCAGGAGGGAAATTGATCTGCCAGCAGTCATAAAAACACAAAATACATGAAACATGAAATGAAAGTGACGAGTGGAAAGGATTGGGGATGTGCAAGGATTGGGGGGGGGGGGAGAGGGGAATCAGTCTCAGTCTACCCCACGACAGAAGGGGGAGGAGTTGTAAATACAATACAATACAATACAATACAATATATCTTTATTGTCATTGTACAGGGGTACAACGAGATTGGGAATGCGCCTCCCCTACGATGCAATAAATTAATTAGCTAGTCAGTATTAATTCAAACAACCCAATGAAACAAATTGTAACAGTTTTAAAACAGAATAAAGTGCAAGTAGATCTGTGCCGGTTCGCTGTGCAATGTGACCATCCGGCTCAGCAGGACCGGTTCATAGCAGCTATGGCCCTGGGGATGAAGCTGTTCCTGAGTCTGGAGGTGCGGGCGTAGAAGGCCTTGTATCGTTTGCCTGATGGTAGAAGTTCGAACAGACTGTTGCAGGGGTGTGAAGAGTCTTTGTGGATGCTGGTGGCTTTTCTGAGGCATCGTGTGTTGTAGATGCCCTCCAAGGCTGGTAGCTGTATTCTGATAGTCCTCTGAGCTCTATGGACTACCCGCTGAAGAGCTTTCCTCTCTGCCTCCGTGCAGCTAAGATACCACACAGGGATGCCATGTGTTAGGATGCTCTCTATGGTGCAGCGGTAGAATGACGTCAGCAGCTGTTGGGGTAGACCAGACTTTTTCAGTGTTCTTAGGTAGAACAGTCGTTGCTGTGCCTTCTTGACCAGCGCAGCAGTGTTATTGGACCATGTTAGGTCCTCCAAAATGTGAGTGCCCAGAAACTTGAAGCTGGACACTCTCTCCACACTGTCCCCGTTGATAAAGTTATATATCCACAGGGAAGAAGGATCTCCCGTGGCGTTCTGTACTGCAACTTGGTGGAACCATTAACAGGAAAACACATTATATTTTTTTGGAATATCTGTGTGATAAATACTCTCAATAACTCCCATTTGTACTTCCACGAATAATGAATCCATTAAGTAGAAGCAGGCGACAAGCATTAAATATATATTTTTAAAAGAGAAAGCAATTTATTTTTTAAAGAATGTTGAGGAATTTTGTCCTAACTGTTAATAAATCCAGGATCATGATCATAATTTATGCACTCAATTGATGTACATACTTTCTAAGTAGGCTAATAATTATGTTACAAATTAGACAATTTCTTTATGAATTACAGAATGAATGCCTGTTTATTCCTGTTATTTGAGCATTTGCGTCTGATTGAGGAGGTGATTTGATTTGTTCTTCAATCCAAGCCTTTAGCACCAAAGATTGGATTTTACAATGTTTTTCAAATAAGTGGCATCATTTGCATTGGCACATTACTGGATTTTTGGTTGATAGTTCCTGTTAGATATATATTGCACCTTCTACATACCATCCTGGACATGTGTGAAAGGGGCAATCACCTCTGTCTCTCCTGAATCAACCAGCATCTGAATCAGGAAGTGCCACTTAAAAAGTTTGACACTCCACAGATACACAGGTCAATTCAATGGAGTTGGCACTCTGTAGAGTCATAGCATTACACAGCTTGGAAACGGGCCCTTCAGCCCAACTTCTCCATGCCAACCACGATGTCCATGTAAGCTCGTCCCATTTGTTCACATTTCACCCATGTCCCTCAAAACCTTTCCTATTGTGTTTCAACCATTCCCAATTCAGTGTAAAACCATATAGTGCATATTTTAAGTTAAATGTAATTCTGTCTCTTATTGCTCTGTGCTAGGATTTCACCTCCGGTAAAAACAATGCCAGAAGCAAAGAAAATGTTAAATGATTGTGCTCTGCTAGTCCCAGGACAGTTTATCATCTTCTACTGACGTGTGAAACAAGTCAGGATTAAGCAAGTAGAAGACAAACATTTAGGAAATGCTTCCAATTCACTTCATATTCACTTGCTGACCAGAATAATTATGAGAATGCAGAATTATTTTCAGCAGTGTTAAATTGGAATATTATTAGATTATTGTTGCTAATTTGTTCTCTGTTTAGCAGTTTCTGATAACAAACATTACACAGATTGCTTTGTTGCTGAATGTTGTGCAGTAACCTAATAGCTTTTTTTGGAAACAGTATTTTCAGACTGATTCTGCTTTTGACACCATAATTAATTCTCTTGACATTCCTCCTTTGTATTTTAATAGAAGCTTAATTAACAAAGAGTGGAACTTTTGTTCATGTTCATGAAGCTTTTGCTGGCTAATAATTTAGGATGGCACAGCGGTAGAGTTGTTGCCTAACAGTGCCAGATTCCTGGGGATCGATCCTGAGTACGGGTGCTGCCTGTACGGACTTTGTACCTTCTCCCCGTGACCTGCGAAGGTTTTCTCTAGGAGCGCCAGTTTCCTCCCACACTCCAAAAAGGTACAGGTTTGTAGGCGAATTGGCTTGGTGTAAATGTAAATTGTCCCTAGTGTGTGTAGGATAGTGTTAATGTGCAGGGATCGCTGGTTGGCGTGGATTTGGTAGGCCGAAGGGCCTTTTGCTACGCTGTGTCTCTAAACTAAAATAAACTAAACTAAACTAAACTAATTCTGTACTTTGAAGTGCATGTAGCACCAGTGCAGGTTAGTGTTAGCAAAACTCACCTCCTGATACAGCCTGTGTCAAATTCACATTGGCACTGCTGGAATAGGTTTTTCTGCTGGAATAGGTTTGAAAAACACCTCAGGGTCGATGCAACACCTGTCCCTTTACCTCCCCCCTCGACTCCATCCAAGGACCCAAATAGTATTTCCTGGTGCGGCAGAGGTTCACCTGCACCTCCTCCAACCTCATCTATTGTATCCGCTGTTCCAGATGTCAACTTCTCTACATCGGTGAGACCAAGCGCAGGCTCGGCGATCGTTTCGCTGAACACCTCTGCTCAGTCCATCTCAACCAACCTGATCTCCCGGCGGCTCACCACTTCAACTCCCCCTCCCACTGGCATTCTGACCTTTCGGTCATGGGCCTTCTCCATTGTCACAGCGAGGCCCAGCGCAAATTGGAGGAACAGCATCTCATATTTCGCTTGGGCAGTTTATACCCCAGCGGTTTGAATATTGACTGCTCCAACTTCAGATAGTTCCTCTGTCCCTCTCTTTCCCCTCCCCCTTCCCAGTTCTCCCACTGTCTTCCTGTCTCCTACTACATCCTATCTTTGTCCCTCCATCTCCCCTGACATCAGTCTGAAGAAGGGTCTCGACCTGAAACGTCACCCATTCCTTCTCTCCTGAGATGCTGCCTGACCCGCTGAGTTACTCCAGCATTTTGTGTCTACCTTCAATTTGAACCAGGGTAGACTATGTGAACTTCTACAGTTACAAGCATCCTCTGGTGCTTCACAGACTTCTAACCTCTGGTGAAATATGGATCTGGTCTTCAACAACCTCGAAAACTTTGCATAAATGGTTACATTCAGTAATTGCAAGATGGCGTACTGGAGTTGTATGGTCTGCTATCGTCCCATTAAATTTGTCAATCATACTTCCCAATGTCTTCCAAACACTAATTCTGTTGCTGCTCCTCAGCAGGGAGTTCAAGTTAGGTGTCTGAAACTTGCACTGTGCATGACAACTTGCCAGCTCTCCGCCAGCTTGCCCTGATGACTCACCCTGCGCCCCTTTTCCCGGGTCACGTCCGCGCCCAGGTGGTTCTAGAGAGGGGCTACGTGCTGTCCACGGGCACCCTGGGAGATTTAGACAATAGACAATAGACAATAGGTGCAGGAGTAGGCCATTCAGCCCTTCGAGCCAGCACCGCCATTCAATGCGATCATGGCTGATCTCTCTCAATCAGTACCCCGTTCCTGCCTTCTCCCCATAACCCCTCACTCCGCTATCCTTAAGAGCTCTATCCAGCTCTCTCTTGAAAGCATCCAACGAACTGGCCTCCACTGCCTGGGGCCGCTGGGCACTGCGAGGGGGGGGGGGGGGGGGGGGGGGGGGGGTTGGAATGCATTCTTAACAAGGATGAGGGAAATAGTTATCTAATGTTCTGAATATTAGTTTTACTTGTACTATGGTGGTGGGTTTGTTTGAATTGTTTAGTGTTGTAAATAGTGTTGTAAATAATTGAATGAATCTATTTTTGGTTAAAAAAAAATAAGATAACTCAGCCTGTTGACACTTGAAGCCAACGGTGACATGTTGACCTCTTGGGAAGTATCCTGGAGACTGAGTGCTGCCCTTGGTCCACATCCCAGCATGTGTTGTTTGTGTCTCCAGGAAAGGAGAGAAGCAAATTAGGAGTGAAAAAAAGGCGAACAAAAACAGAGCAGCTGTACTTCTGCCATTCCGTTGTGCTCGGCGTCTGCAAGAGGCTAAAATGACAAAGGATTGAGTAATTTTGGTGAAAGCAATTGTGCCCCTCTGCGGATCGGGTTCCAGTGGTGGTTGGCTGTTGACATGCAAATGCAGTGCAGTAGAAAATGACAGGCCGACAAGCCTGAAGTGGAATGCGAATGGGTGGGAAACCTGGTGGAGGATAAAAGCAAAACTCTGAGGAGCCAACAGGGGAAAAAAGTTTTGTCAGCTTTCTTAACCTTTCAAGGGATCAAATGAAAAGAAAACATTTTTAGTTTAGTTTAGTTTACTTTAGAGATACTGCATGGAAACAGGCCCTTCGGCCCACCGAGTCCGAACCGACCAGCGATCCCAGCACATTACCCTACACACACACGGGATGATTTACACTTATACCAAGCCAATTAACACTTGGAGTGTGGGAGGAAACTGAAGATCTCGGAGAAAACCCACGCGGTCACGGGGATAGCGTACAAACTCCACACAGACAGCACCCGTGGTCAGGATCGAACCCAGGTCTCTGGTGCTGCAAGCGCTGTAAGACAGCAACTCTACCGCTGCTCCACCGTACCGCCCTGTAGTTTGGGTGTGCGTAGTTGTGGTGTGGGTTTCCTGCTGCTTTTTAGGTAAATAAAATGTAGCTAATTGAAATATAGTTAACTAAATGGATGAGTGCAATTTGTCTGAGAGTTCTTAGTTTCTGCTCAGAGTGAGTTCTTCCAGGAGACATCATCATCTTTTGCTTTGCGATTGACAATCGTCCATCAATTCAGCTCCCCTATTAAAGTAAAGCTTTTATCATAATGAAATCTGATTAATTTCTCCTTTTTCAATTCAGTCTTTTCCCCCAGAACTTCACTGACCCTTTAGATTATTTTTCTTTGAATTTTCAGCAAGTGGATAGAAGTTGTTTTAACATAGGGACAGATATCATCCGATTCCTTTCAGAGAATAAAGATCTTTGAAGCCAATTTCACCCTGTTTTTTGCCTGTTACTTAGCTGTTATTAATGGAGATTTGACACCCAATCTTCATTTCCTTTCTTGATCAACATTTTTGAATCACAAAGTGGACCATATCATTGCCGAATTCTCCTACCATCTGTAGGCTTAAGTCTTCTTCTTATCGTGTCCACATATGCCAGATATTGTGTTTCAGCCAAAACTGAACACAACTCTTGGCAATATCTGTAGGCTTAAGTAATACAAACAGTTAAGTAATGTGAACAGTTTACATTTTTAAGAGATATCACATTAGAGAATTAGTGCCAACTGGGAGAGTTGAGAAAACTGGAGCAGTATATATATACGTGAAAGAGAAAAAGGGTTGGGACTCAAGCAAATAATGGCGTGGCAAACAAATGGGTAAGTTTTTCAGAGAAATACAATAATGCAATAGAGGAAAATAAAAAAATTATTGATTGAGAAAAGACCTTTAGACGTTCAGCACATTTCAAACACAGAAAACTATTATTGGTTTTCGTAATATACTTTGCTACTTCTCAAATACATTTTGGGTAATTACAACATCAGAGAAGCAAAGATGACAAATTGAAAATAATTAAAGATTCTGAGGTCTGAAGAAGGATCATGACCCAAAACATCACTCATTCTTTATCTCCGGGAATGCTGCCTGTCCTGCTGAGTTGCACCAGCATTTTGTGTCTATCTTTGAAGATTCATCAGTCTTCATTTGTAATTTCAATATTTCAGTAAGACTAGATCCTTGGCTCAAATATCAATAGATTTGTACAGAGGATTCCGTGAGTATGTCATAAAGTCATGGAGCATGGAAACAGGCCCTTCAGCCCAACTTGTCCATGCAATCCAAGATACTGCAACTATGCTGGTCCCACCTGCCCGCATTTGGCCCATGTGCCTGTAAACCTTTCCTATCCATGTACACCCCAAATGTCTTTGAAATGTTATCACGGTACTATGTCATTGATTTGGATGAGAATGTACGAGGCATGACTGGCAAGCTTGTAGATGACACTAAACTGTGTGGCATTGTAGATAGCGAAGATAGTTATCAAAAATTACAGCAGAATCTTGATCAGCTGGGCAAGTGGGCCGAGGAATGGTTAATAGACTTTAATACAGATGAGTGTGAGGTGTTGCATTTTGGAAAGTCAAGCTGTGCAGGACCTTGCAAGCGAATGGCAGGGCTCTGATGAGTGTTGTGGAGCAGAAGGATCTAGGCATGCACATCCATTGTTCCCTGAAATTCAAGAGAGAGCTAGATAGATCTCTTAAGGATAGCGGAATCAGGGGGTATGGGGAGAAGGCAGGAACGGGGTACTGATTGAGAATGATCAGCCATGATCACATTGAATGGTGGTGCTGGCTCGAAGGGCCAAATGGCCTCCTCCTGCACCTATTGTCTATTGTCTAATGTGGCATCAAAGGGTGGGCAAGAAGTCTTTTGGTACATTGGCCTGCATCAATCAGGGTATTGAGTTTAGAGGTTTGGATGTTCTGTTACAATTGTACAAGACATTGGTGAGCCCGCATTTGAGGTATAGTGTTCAGTTGTGGTCACCCTGCTATGAGAAGGATGACATTAAGCTGGAAAGAATGCAGGGAAGATTTACGAGGATGTTGCCAGGACTTGAGAGTCTAAACTGTAGGGAGAGGTTTGGGAAAACTAGCTATCCCTGGATCCCATGTATTCTAACCTTCCAGAGCAACCTACTCCGTGGAACCTTATCAAAGGATTCTTAAGGTATGATCTCCCATGGACAAAACCATGCGGATTATTCTAAATTACTCCCCAAAACGTGTATATATCATATCTCGCAGAGTCCTCTCCAGTAACTACCACAGATGTGAGGCTCTCTGGTCTATAGTTCACAGGCCTTTCCTTACAGCCCTTCTCAGATAGAGGCAAAACACAAGCCTTCTGGCACCTCCCCAGATATATATGCATGATGTCTGATGATCATGCATATAATGTATCTCAGCTTTCTTCTCTAGCTTCCCACAGTGTCCTCAGATTATCTGATCAGGCCCGGGAGATTTATCCATCTCATCTATATACTAAAACTCTCATTTGTTTGTTTGTTCCTGAACTACAGGCAAAACGGTATACGATAGCGCGACAATTTTTGGCCCACCTTACTAATCGTTGTCACTTTAATGGTAATGCAAGTAGTTTTATTGAAATTGGTGTTATATTTTTAAAGTTATTCACATTTTAAAGTTTAAATATATCTCCTAGGGAGGGAGGGTGGGATGAGGGGGGTGGATGGAAGGGGGAGAGGGAGGGAGGGGGAGGAGGGAGGATAAGTGGGGTTGAGGGGGATGCGGTGGGTGAGGGGGAGAGGAGGGGAGGGGAGAGGGGTTGTAGGGAGGGGGAGGGGGAGTGGAGGGGGAGGGGAGAGGGGTTGTAGGGAGGGGGAGGGGAGGGGGGAGGAAGGAGGAGGGAGGAGGGGGAAGGAGGAGGGAGGTGGGGAGAAAGGAGGAGGGAGGGAAGGGAAGGGAGGATGAGGGGGGCGGGCAGGGGACAGGAGGGAGGGGGAGGGAGGGAGTGGGGGGTGGGAGAGGAGTGGGGAGAGGAGTGGGGTGGGGGAGGAGAGGGTGCTGCACCAATGCAGGAGAGGTTTGGGCCCAACGGGTCCACTTGGAAAGTGTACTCCATAGAATGTCCAGCACCTCCTTGACCGTAATACACTTGTCCTCAAGGCATCTCCATTATCTATCCCAAGTTCCCCAAGTTGGGCGCATGGATGTGATTATGCTGTGCTGCTTATAGTTTATTTTCTGTTGCAGTTGACAGGTAGTTGAGGCGGGTACTATTGCAAAGTTTTAGAAACATTAAGACAGGTACATGGATAGGACAGATTGGGAGGGATACAGGCCAAATGCAGGCAGGTGGGACTAGTGTAGATGGGACATGATGGCCAGTGTGGGCAAGTAGGGCCGAAGGGCCTGTTTCCATGCTATAAAATGGACTAATTCTGACATGAAAATCAGTAAGTGATCAAAGAAGTGATCAAAAAGTGATCAAAGTAAGTGATGAAAGTAGCTAAAGTTTGGAAGACACACATCATTGGTAAACTGGGCAGTTTATGATGAGGGTGTGCATAATAAAACTGTCATTTTAAAGGAAAACCAGGAAGAATATACAGTACTTGCATACCAGACTGCTGGCAAACGAGTAACCTTGGCAAGCATACAACTGGAAGGGACTTGCACTTAAGTTGCCAATGAGACAGTCACCAATTGCATTGTGGTGAAAGCAGTCAAATGCCACTGTAGATTGGCATCTAGTTGCACAACAATATTGAGCCGAACAGGCAGCTTGGCAGGAAGAGAACAAGAAAGATTGATTCGAGCAATTTGACTGCTTTTTTTAATGGTAATTGCCAATAATCGGCATATTATAACACAATCTAGACCAGGTATAAATTATGTTTAAGATATGCCCGAGAAATTAGAGTCAATCTAAGTTTAAAATGTATTAAATGTAATGAGGTTCGGTATGTTAATGCATAACTGTTGAAATTATAGAACCTTTAATATTCACTGAAGGACTAAATGACCCTGCTGCAAGGAAAACCTAGCCTAATCTGATTTGTCTGGATGTAATGCTTGATTCCCCTCAAAGTGACAGATTTTCTTCACAGGGTTTTTAGTGATATAATCTGGTAACTGATGCTGAAATCAGTATTAATTCTTTGCTGTCAAGGAGCACTGGTTGAGGAAGCACTGTTAAGACCAAGTTTATAATATCACCTTCATGATTTCTTTTGTTCTTTCATCAATGTGTAAGGGAAACCACAATTCCTAAACTCCACAGGTGCAAGCGAGCAATGCTAAAGTTTCAACAAGCAACATGACAATAGTAATATAATGTCCAGGGAGATAGACACAAAATGCT